>NC_140751.1:36530000-37130000 GCF_051527215.1 Medicago sativa
TTGCTTCTGCAATTGCCGAGAGTGAAGCCTAGAACCGAGAAAGCAGTGTTGGTAGCAAAAATTTGATGGATGTAGTTATGACATCAATGTAAGATCATCTTTTATAATATACTTTTTATACCTGATGATTGAAAATTGAAACAACATATAAGATGTTACTAATTCTGATACTTTTATTTTGCAAAAAAAATATCTTAATACTTTTATAATCAAATTTGTGTTGATGGTATTCTTTTTGCTTTTTGCTGTTTACATCAGTGGCAGTTCAACACTAGAAACTTTGTTTGCTTTTCGTATTTACAAACTTCGGTTTCATGCATTTTTTTATATAACCTGCTAACAACTGAAATATTTCATTTCCTTTTTGATTTATACCTACGTTGCTCTGTTCATTTAGAAAGCTTTAAGAAAATTTGTTTCAGTTTGGTTATTGAGATATATTATGAGATATTAGAATTGTTTCCTATTGTTTCCTTTTTAATTCTATATTTCTGCTATTAATTGTAACAGCCCGATTTTTCGCTAGATTTATTTTATTATTTATTTAATTCTCCTATGTGTGTTAATATGTGCTTTTATGTGATTATTTGCCTCTGTGTGTATTTTTAGTCGGGAATTGTAGAATTCAGTGTTAGAAGGTATTTTAGTCATTTTGGACTTAGGGTATTTTGGTCATTTTGAGAGTAGGGGTAATTTAGTAATTTCGTTGAGAATTATTTTTAGTGCTTAGTGAGAGTTGTTATTTTACTAAGTGCTAGGGAGTTGTAGTAATTTATTTTATTACCGGTAGGTGACCGTTAGTATTACATTTTACCGTTAAGTGAGTAGTAACATTTTTGGTTAGATTAGTAATGGGTTAGGCCCATTAAGGCATTGTGAGTTGAGCCCAATTAGGTAGATCCTATATAAACACTATTCTTTGAGAAAATAGGGTTTACACCAACATTTTCATTTCGGAGAAGAGGTAGAAGGAGAAAGAGCAAGAGAAGAGAAAGGGTTTGAAGAAGGAGAGCTAGAGATTCAAGTTGTGGGAGCTAAAGTGAAGCCATAGTTTGAATTTGTGAAGAATTAAGGTAAGGGGGTTAGTCTTTGATCATAATCACTTAGTTGTAGCTTCTACCCTAATTCTTTATTTAAGTGCTTATTTGAATAATTGATTATTGTGGAATTAATTGGTAAATTCGTGCTTATGTTGTGATGCAATGTTTGGGTATGTAAATTGAATGTTAATTGAGTTGTTGATGATGAAATTGCAAGTTTAAATTATGTACATATGTATGCTTTGTGTTTTTGCCCAAAAATTGGTGATATGAGATGTTGTTGTTGATGAATTGTGATGAATTCATGATTGGTTGTTGTTGTTGATGTTGTGAGGTGTTGTTGTTGATGATTGAAACCTTGGGTAATCATAATCTTTGAGCTTGCTATGAATTTGTGTTGTTCTTGAAGTTTTCATAAAAATGGGTCAAATGATGATTTTTGTTAAAAGGATGTTTTGGTGCAAGTTTTACAAGATTTTGAGTGTCTTTTCATGTTTAGAAATGTTTAAACAAACTTTGGGATCAAATTTGAGCTTAGGGAAGTCAAAATTGGGGTTTTGGGTGAAAAAATGGGTTTTTCCCGTAACAGGACTGTCCCAACTCGCCATAGCGAGCTGGAGGCGAGTTGGAGGCGAGCAGGAGGTGCTCCCTGCGATCTTACTCGCCTCGCAAGTAGATTTACTCGCTGGGGCGAGCTGCACAGTGGCAGCATCCCCTGTTTCGCGTTCCTGCGTCTTTTTCGCACGTTTATGTTTTGAATTGGCCTTCGGTGTAAACATGAAAGTTGTAGATAATTTTGTTAGCTTTCCAGTGGATTTGGCTTGACTTGAAAATGATTTTTGGTTTTTGAGTTATTCATTAGTAATTCTTGTATTTGACAAGTTCAACACCTCTAATTTGGGAATTTCAAAGTTCAACCCTTGAAGCTTCACTTTTGAGCAATTGTGTAAGTTCAAATGTCTGAAGCAATTCTTATTCACATATCTGATTACCCTTTTTAGTTAATTTATACTGAAGACAACTCCTATGATAATAGCTCCTAATAAATAGAGGACTCCTACTCATTGGATAACTCCTACAACCTAATGTAACTATCACTATGAAAACCAACAATAATGATTAATATTGACATAATAGAAGTAAGTGAATCGATCAAGTAGCCAAACTCTAAAGAAAGATCATTATTTATAGTCTATCATTATTTATAGTCCAAGACCATACATATTGATAGATAGAATTATTCTCGATTTGATGAATAGATAGATCGATCGACAATATCATAACTATCATTAACAATAAAATACTAGGAAAAGCCCACATACTCCTACTCATTGGATAACTCCTACAACCTAAAGAACTCATATTGATGATAGCTCCTACTCAATATATAACTCCTACTCATTGGATGGCTCCTACTACGAACATAACTCCTTCTCATTGGATAACTCCTACAACCAAAAGAACTCTTTTCTGATTTTCTGTTATTTTCTGATTTTCACTACTCACTGGATAACATTTAACATCTAAAACTAACATCTAAAATGACCCAGATTAAAACTTATCCATAAACTTATCCAGAAAATCATTTGCATGATTAATTTGCTAGTTTGCTAGTTTGTATAATTTTTCAGAAAATCATATTTAAAACCAAATTTTCAAATTCAAACTTGAGGGAAATCATAATTACAAACAAGCTTTCACACTAAATCAATTGCAAAGAGATTCACATCAATTTTATATCACTAAACAGAACAAAGGCCTAAAATTGAAGTGAAAAAAGGTACTGCGGCGGAGAATGGGTGTGGGGTAGTTAATAATGTTAATTATCTAATATACCTGTCAAAAAAAAATTATCTAATATAAACTTTTGTCAAAAAATATGTCTTCATGTTTAAATAATGGGCAAATTACACTAAACTCCCGAGTTTTACTCAAACAGCACAAACATCCTCTCTAGTTTTTTCCTAGACATTCACCTTTCTACTCTTTCATGTTGTTGCACTCCGTTAATAAGCTAGTGAAACAAAAAAAATCCCTAAAATTTTATTACGGTAATTTTTATTTTGGTTACAAAGATAAAAAAAGGAAAAAAAAAACCCAACAAAACAAAGGGACTACTCCCTAATAAAAGCTACTCCTTCAGCATCTGCAAGAAGAGTAATGGACAACTCAGACGGGGCTGTATCCAGAATCACAAGGGACGAGTTTGAGGAGGCTCCCTTGCTAACGAGTGCAGGCACTCTTTAAGAATACCATTTAAAGAAATTATTTATTCAAAAAGTAAAATATTACAATTTCCAGTTCGATGACTTCACGCATTATTTGGAACTATAAGCTCCAAATAAGTTGTTTATCCAAAAAGACCCTAAACTTGTTTATCCAAAAAGACCCTAAAATCAATAGTTCTCTAAACGTTGACACATCATAACAACAACTCACACAAGCTTCGAAGCGAATTTCGACACTGAATAACACCGAGAGAAAGTGATTTGATAGCCACAGCAACTGACTGATTTAATCTCCGAATTCATTTCAACAGATGGGAGATATTAAAAGCTATCATTTATGTCTCGATCAGTCTCTTTTGCTCCGCTCTCACTCACTTTATCTCGCTACCCACCGGCCACGCACCACCAGTCACCACCTCCAAAGCAAGAGCAGTGCTCGAGCACCCACCGCAAGGTCACCCACCGCCGTGCCACCCAACAGTCGTCCCACACCACCGCTGGGAGATAGTATAGCTAACAGAGCTGAAGGTTTATCTCTCTCACCCTCTCTCTTTTGCTTTCAGTTTATCTCTCTCTCTCTCTCTAATTCTCCGACGTTGGCCGCTGAAGCTCTGTCGTTGGCCGCCGTCATTCCCCAACTTCACACGAACACGAACATGTCACTCCGGTTTGCTATTGGGGTATGGCTCGCTCAGTCTCTCTCTAGCTCTATGTGTTTTGATCTCTGCCTAGGTTTTTTTTGTGGTTTGCTATTGGGGTTTTATTTTATTTTGCTTCAGATCTCTGCCCCTGCACATACTCATATAGAAACTAGCAAGTGAAAGATTTTTAATAGCATAATGTCATTAGGTAAGTGAAAGATTTTTTCACACCTTATCTGGGTAGCCTTTTCCCTGTACAAAAATAGAATTCAAACAAAATCTATCTGGGTAGCCTTTTCCAATGTATTTAGAATGTCACATTCACTAATGGCTTACAGGGATGATGATGCAACGGTTTGCATTGCAGAACTGGTCAATTGCTAATCTTTGGAAAACTGCAAGTGAAGTTCAATGTAGAGTGTATTTCCAATAGAAAATATGTCAGGAAATAACATTCTTTATTTTTGCCTTTTTTTCTCAAAAACAAGTATTTATTTACTTGATTCTTTCTCGAAAACTAAGATGCAATGAACAACACTAACAATATCTATACACAGGAGTCAAGTAATGTATTCCTCATTTCCTCATCTCTAATCACTTTTTATTTTACTATGAAAAACGAAATACAATGTAAGATAAATGTACAATTTCGCTTATGCATGTGCATAATTGAACTCGGCTTTTTCACATGAATGTGCGAAACTGCACATGGAATTCAATTTGCACATGTATATGTGTTTCTGGGCAAAGTTCCATTTCAAATTTCACTGATGCATCTGCGTAATTAAACTTAGCTTTTTTCACATGCATGTGCGAAACATAGCTTTGGAAGATGAGATTTGGATCACTTATATTTCTGTTGGTTAGAGATGCAGGAGGAGAACATGGATCAAAGTAGTTGTACTCTTTCCTTAAGTTCTACCCTTACTCAGTGTATAAGTTTAGGTTGGAAAATTGATTTAATTTCTCATATTGTTTTTTATTGTTGTTGCAAGTTGTCTAATTTTCATTTATATGTCTCTTAAGGAACAACGACAGTGTAGCATAAAAAAAGAACCTGGGATAGTGACTGTGAGAGTGACCGTGACAGCCGTTTTTATTCTCCCACTGTATGTAATTTCAAGCTTGTATGTAATTTGGCAATAGGTATTTCAATAATTTAATCTACATTTTGTTTTCTTCTTTGCAGAATATGCAGCAGCAGGTTGTTGGGGATAGGGATCTAAATGAAAGTTGGTATGATATTGCCTTATGGGAGGAAATTGTGAAAGAATTGGGAAGTCATAGTCTATTTCACAATCCCACGATAACCGACGTGTTGAAAGTTGTCATCAAATATTATAAGGAGTATAAAAGTGACCCTGAATTGATTCGAAAGCGGTTGAGTCATTCTCTTAGGCTCAATATTCGTCAAGTGTTTGACTCCTTTACTGACAAATATGGCTCTCTAACATTTGATGCCCTTGAAACAGTGCACTCTAGAGTTAGGCCGCAAAGCAGTCTGAGTGGTGAAATCATAGAGTACAAAAATGATGCCCAGGCGTTGGAAGAGCTCCTTAAGGTTTGTGAGGAGAAGGCGAGAAGGATACTTCCCTCCATATCAGATAGAATGGGAATTAGAGAGTATAGGAAGGAGAGGGGTTTTACGGGGCCTGTAGCACTGCAATATGGTGAAGATTTGACTGCTCTAGGAATTACTGATGATGAGAAGGTTTGGTTACTCCAATAATTTAATTCAGACTCTGTTGAATATTTATATTTGGCAAATCAGGCTCTTCAAACAGGACTCAATTCTTTTCGGAGAATTCTTCAACATGCTGATATTACTATACATGAAACCGAATGTTCCAGCCACCAGTTGTTTTATCTTGGTTTTTCGGGTGTCAAACATTGATTACGTTTGAACCTTTTTAACCTTTGATATCTCATTTTTTCTTGGGAAGGGAAAAAAATAAGCAAAACCCTTGAGAATCGAGGTCTGGGAGTTGTTTTCGCTACGGGAAGGTGTTAGGCACCCATAACGACTATAGTATCCTATAGGAACCGCCTTTACTTTCTACGCGCGCGCTTTATTTTTAAATGCTATTTGAAAAATGATATTTACACCTAAGAGTTTACTAGGTGAAGAATTGGAGGGAGAAGAAGATGCTTGAATTTTTATTTGAAATTGAAGGAATATTGGTTCCTTGCCTACGTACCCTTTTAAGGGATCAAATCCACCGTAGTTCTCTTCCAAAAAAGTTTTTTTGTTTTTGTTGGTTGATTTTAAGTTTGAAAATGGAATTTTGAAGAATGAGAGAAAGAGGCCTCAAGGGCATAAGATTGTGAAATTATGAGGTTGAATTAGTCATTTTGCAAAAAAGTCTAAGTATGATTAAAAATTCATTAAAATTTTTGTTTAAGAAAATAAAAAGGACAATCAATGGGATTTTGATCCCAAAGTTTATTAGGAAAAAGATTTGAGTGATGTTGTTCATGTTTTTTGGAAAAAGGATTTTTGCCTAAGTTTCAAAGTTCCTAGACATACATCTAAGCATACATTCCCTAAACATACATCTAAGGCATGCATACCCTAAACATACATCTAAAGTATCTATGTGATGTGTGTGCATGTGTCGGAGCTTCTGTCGGTGTACATCATTAGAGTCCATTGTCCTTTACATCATGTCCTAGTTTACATTCTATGGTCTTGCAAGAAATTAAAAGCATAAGAAAAATATTACAAAATCCCTAAGTTTTACATTCTAACCTTTGCATGAATTTAAACGGCAAGAAATTAAAGTGCAAGAAATAAGAGATAAAGTATGATGTGAAATGCTATGGGAATGAGACATGAAACAAGAAGGGTTAGTAGCATGAGTGAAATAGAAACTAGCAACAAAAGGCATAGTAAAACTATTATAATTTGCAAGAAAAGTAAACCAACAAGCTTGACAAAAAGTTATAAAAGAACTTGAAGCTTAATGCAAAACTAAAACTAGATTGAAGCCTAGATTCTCATAATATTGGAGAAATTTTGGATGACTTGTTCCAAGAAAACCAACATGAGAATCTAAGGATTTAACTATGCCAAAGTTTACAAGATTTTCAAGTTCTTTATGCACTTTTATGTCACATTATTTACCAAACGCAAGGTTCATAAAAAATTATACCAAAACAGCAAGTATACATCACACTTAATAGGCAAATTCACTCCACAAAGTCACATATCCAAGGCCACAATTATGTACCAATATCCAAGCTCAAAATCATATCACAATTTCACAATAATACTAACAAAAACGAAGGAAAAACAAGAATATATCCTACACATTTTGGGAATGAATTCTTACATGTAATTGCTTTCCAAAAGATAGGTCTCAAATGCTAAAATTACTCACGCAAAAACTCACACAAACTTTTAGAAGCTTTTTTAACAAGATTTTTATCAAGAGATGAAAAAGAATTGAATCCACAAGGAACAAATTATTTTCATGTATTTTCTAAGATTAACATGTAAAACACATCAATATTTATTGAAAATAACAAGAAAATATTGAACAAATTTTTTAGGAATTTTTATCAAAGTTTTTAGGCAAACAGTGGTGCAAACAGCAAGAAACAGTATGCATATAGCGAGAAAATAGGGAAAAAGTAGTAACAAAATTCCAGGCCCAAACACACAAGATCCAGGTTTATACAGGATGAACAGGAACCGTATGATTGATCCAATTGGATCAAACCATTGATCCTGCGATCCTGAAGGCGAGGGAGCATGGTATGAGACATGTACTAGCACGCATGGAATAAAAAAATGAAACAAGAGCTTCTTGAAACAAGAATCACGTGAAAAACAAATTCATATGCCAACTTCTTTCTCTGTCTAAAGCCAAAGCATACATAAACTCTCTCTTCTCTCTCTTAAATGTTCATCTTCAACCTTATGAATGTCACCGGAAAGTTCAACAAACTCGCCGGAATCTTCAAAGGTTCGCCGGAAAATTCATAACTCCGGCGACATTTCCGGATTCCGGCGAGCTCCGATTCGAATTTTTTTTACACTTTTAAAACCGGATCGTTATCCTCTTTTCGAATATGAACTCGGAAACATTCAAAACACAATCAATCCACCTAAATCTAAAGCTACAGCCGCGCAAATTTGAGGCAAAAGAATGGAATAAAAAGCTTGGATCAAGAACAATACCGTGATGCTTGACGAAGCTTTGAATGGCTCCGGATTCTTCTTATGTATTCGGATTTGGTACTGTTTCTCTTTTCCCTTTGCTTCGATTGGATTCCTTTCCTTCGTCTGATTCCGGTTCGTCGTTGTTGAGTTCGGTCACAATGGAATTGATTGAAGGTTGTTGTTCATGGATGTGATTTTTGTGGAGTTGAAGGTTTGTGTTGATGAGTGTTTTGGATGAATCCGTGAATTTGGTAATGGATTTGTGGAGGTTTGAGGTTAATTGTGGTGGTTGAAGTTTGTTAGAGATGAATATTGTGGTGGTTATGGAGGTTTTGTGGTGAATTTTAATGGTGGATGTTGTTGATGATGATGGTGGAGGAAGAAGATTGTGGTGGTTGGAGAGAGGTTAGAGATGAGGTTGTGGTGGAAGAAGTTAGTTAGGGTGGTTAGAGGTGGTGGAAAGAGTTTGTTATGGAGGTTAGGGGTGGTGGAAAAAGTTTGTTATGGTGGTGATGGAGGAGGTCACGTTAGAGAAGAAAGAGGGAAAAAGAGAAATTGATTTTTTTGTGATTTTTGTGGATTTGTGAAAAAATGATTAGTCTGTTGACTCTTTGACCATGGGACCCATTATATAGGTGATGTGTGAATTTTTGGACCAATAGGAGTAGGACATGTGGCGTAACTAACTTCTTGGACAAAAAATGAACTAAAATGCGATTTTAACAACTTGATGACTAAAATGCAAAATTAACTAAAGTTGCATTAAAAAGTAATTTGAAAATTAACGTAAAGTGAAACGATTAAAAAATATAACAAAACGGACTAAAACGAACCAACTACTAAATGAGGTACTTTAAAGTAACCTCTCTCTGTCAAAATTTTATGTGAAATGACCAAAATGCCCTTAGGGACTAAAGCGACTCAAATGCAATTTTATACTGGTTTTCTATCAGGGAATTAAAGCAAGAGTTTACACAAGCAAATTAAGAGACTCAGAGACAATTTTTAGAGATTAAACAGAGTTTTAACACAGGAAAAGACTGAAATGCCCTTAGGGGCTAAACTGACTAAAAATTACTCAAATGCAATTGTTGAAATGGACTTTAACATGAGATTGAAACAAGGACTTATTCAAACCATTTGTAAAGACTCAAACAATTTTCAAGGACTAAAATGAATTTGGAGGCTGGAAATGACTAAAATACCCCTTTTCATGAATTTTTCAAATAACATTGAAATGAGATGCAGAGAAAGATGCAATTGATCAGAGACACATCTCATGACTTGAAATGCAAGAAAGATGTTTTTGGATGACTTGGAATGCAAGAAAACATAGACAAATACAAAGTTGAAAAGATTTTTAAAGCTAAATTGGGAGATAAAGCAGAGTAAAATGTTAGTGTAAAATAATAGCAAATTGGCAATAGACATATATCAAAGATGGAAAATATTTTGAGCAAGTATTTTTAGGTCCAAAATTAGGGTATAACAGCTGCCCCTATTTAAGTTTCTTTGTCCGGAGGGTCAAGAGACGAAGTCTTTGATTTGACGGGACGAAGATACTTAAATATTAACATTTGCACTGTTTTTGGACATAAAAATACGCTCTCAGATTTTCAAAAACATGAATGCCATGCAACACTTTGATTATGAATGCAAGACAAGTAACAAGAGTCTACAAAGCATGTCACATCACTGGGGATTTAAGTAAGCATTGACAGGGTAGACAATCCAGGGGACAAAAGATAGGTACAAGCTGCTCTTTGGATCGAACTCGCCACTTGACCATGGAATACAAACAGAGGGTGAGTACAAGCTGTTCTTTGGATCGAACTTGCTGCTTGACTGGGGAATAGAAACACAGGACAGGTTCAAGCTGTTCTTTGGATCGAACTTGGCACTTGACCGGAAATATAGACATATAGAAAGATACAAGCTGTTCTTTGGATCGAACTTGCTACTTGATTGAAAACACGAACAGATAGGCAGGTACAAACTGTTCTTGGGAACGACCTTGCCGTTTGACCTAAAGACAGAGACAAAAGGTTGATACAAGCTGTTCTTTGGATCGAACTTGCTGCTTGATCAATATCACAACATGTAGGTAGGTGCAAACTGTTCTTTGGATCGAACTTGTCGTTTGACCGATAACAAAACATAAGTAGGGTACAAACTGTTCTTCGGATCGAACTTGCCATTTGACCGGAAACATAGGCATATAAGCAGGTGCAAGCTGTTCTTTGGATCGAACTAGCCACTTGACCAATAACAAGACATATAGCAAGATATAAATTGGAAATTTGATTTAACAAGATACAAATTGAGGGTAAATTGACATTGACTGGGTTTGAAGATAGACATGGCCATTTTTGTTGGCCCAAAAGCAAATTGAGAGTGAATTAGCATTGATTGAGACAATGAATTGAATTGAAAGTTAATATTGAAAGAGACATTGGGAGTTGAAAATAGTCAGAGACATAGACATTGCATTGGAGAGTTGAAATTGAGTTGAATTGGAGATTGAAATTGAATTGAATTGAAAATTGAGATTGAACTGAATTGCAAGTGGAGACTGAACTGGATTGAAAGTGAAGATTGAGTTGGATTGAAAGTTGAGATTGGGAATGCAACATGTATGTATGGTATAACAAGATTATTAAATGTATGAGCACATAAAATGCATGATTACGCATGTATGAATGCTTGAAATGCATGATTGGTTTGTAGTTTGACAGAGAAATTTCACAGAGACAGACGAAACATTGGAAGATTGGGCACGTAGTGGCTCGTGCTATAACATATTCACATGGAAATCCTCTTTGGAGAGACCAGCGTTGAAAGACGTATCAAACCCATGGTTGTGGGCAATAAAACTTGCAGAGGAGGGAACCTTGGAAGATTCTTTGATACAGGTCGCCATTGCTAGGCATGTCAGTGCTAGGTAAACATTGGATGTTCGTATCTGTGGCCAATGCTTTTCATATTACTTTATTATTTCTTTTTCATTCTTTCATTTTTCAATCCCATTTTTGCCTGAATCGCACTTTCGGGTTTTCGGTCCGGGAATAAATTCTTTTCATTGCCCCATTTTTGCCTGAATTGCCTTCATAGGTTGTCAATCAGCGGGGTGCTCATTTTTGCCTAAGCCGCCCTTTCGGGTTTTCAACTTAGCGAGCTTTTCATTTGCATTTTTTCCAATTTTTTTCTATTTTCAATCTGTTTTTTCATTCTTGCCATTGACCACAGATCATCCTGGGGAACAACCTGCTTGTAACACGTATTGGAATAGACATTGATACACATTTATTCATGCATGTTTCACTAGAATGTACCCTATTGCTCAGGTTTGCCTTCAAAATAGATAAAAAGATTTTTCAATTTTCAAAAAATGTTTGTTTCAGACATTGACATTATCAAATAGAAAATATTTTGTATATAACATTGAAATTAGAAAGAGAGTAGAGTTTCAAACAACAACACAGGCTCAAATTGATGTAGAAGAGTGAGGGTCAGCCAAAGGCATAACTCCACGGATTTACAAAGCTTGGAAAATGGTAATTTTATTGGTTGGTGGTACATTGAACACGATGACCGCTACATTTCATAGAAATTTTGAATTCATAAGTACCGAAGCTTCTGATGAAGACGATCATTGACAGCTGCAGATGCCCCAAGGAGTGATGGTGGTTTTCCAGATACAGTTACTTGTCTTTTATTATCAATCTCATTTTTGCATGAACCGCCCTTTCGGGTTTTCGGCTCATCGAGACGCTCATTCTTGCATGAGTTGCGTACAATCTCAGCGAGCTTTTTTCATATTCATTTTTTTTGTCCCTAACTTTTGCCTGGATCGCCCTTTCGGGTTTTCGATCCACCGGGAAGCGCATTTTTGCCTAGGCCGCCCTTTCGGGTTTTCGACCTACCACGCTGTTCTTTTCTTTTTAGATAAAGTATTTCTTGACTATATCGGCATTAACAGGATTTGGGAGTTCAACACCATCCATGTGTGTGAGAATCAAAGCACCACCAGAGAAAGCCTTCTTGACAACATAAGGACCTTCGTAGTTAGGTGTCCACTTGCCCCTTGGGTCGGGTTGCTGGCTTATCCTTCTTTTCAATACAAGTTCGCCTTCCTTGAATTCTCGAGGTCGGACTTTCTGTCAAAAGCATTCTTCATTCGTACTTGATACAACTGTCCATGAGCCATAGCATCCATACGTTTCTCTTCAATCAAATTCAGCTGATCATACCGACTTTGACACCATTCAGCCTCAGTTAATTTTGCTTCCATGATCACTCGAAGAGAGGGAATTTCCACTTCCAGAGGGAGAACTGCTTCCATACCATATACCAAAGAGAAAGGAGTTGCCCCGGGTGAACTGCGCACTGTAGTACGGTAACCTTGCAAGGCAAAAGGTAGCATCTCATGCCAGTCTTTGTAAGTGGTGACCATCTTCTGAACAATCTTCTTGATATTCTTGTTAGCGGCCTCAACTACACCATTCATCTGAGGTCTATAAGGAGAAGAGTTGTGACGTTCAATCTTGAATTCTTCACATAAAGCTTGCATCATGCTATTGTTCAGATTGGAACCATTGTCAGTGATGATCTTGTTGGGAACACCGTATCGACAGATGATGTTATTCTTGATAAACTTCACTACCACTTGCTTGGTCACATTTGCATAGGAGGCAGCTTCAACCCACTTGGTGAAAGAGTCAATTGCCACTAGAATGAAACGATGTCCATTGGAAGCTTTTGGTTCAATTCTCCCGATCATGTCAATGCCCCACATAGAGAAAGGCCATGGGGAAGAGATAACATTGAGGGCATGTGGAGGCACATGAATCTTGTCAGCATAAATCTGACACTTGTGGCACCTCTTGGCGTGCCTGTGGCAGTCACGCTCCATAGTTATCCAGTAATAGCCGGCTCTTAACAGTTTTCTTGACATGGTGTGACCTGTAGCATGGGTCTCAAAGGTACCGTCATGTACATCATGCATCAATTTCTCAGCTTCTTGTTCATCAACACATCTCAACAAAACCATGTCATAGTTCCTTTTGTATAGGATTTCTCCGTCCAGAAGGAATCTGCTAGCCCATCTCCTCAGGGTCTTTTTATCCCTGCTGGAAGCACCAGGTGGATATTCATGATTTCGCAAGAACTGTTTGATATTATGGTACCAAGGTTTTCCATCATTCACATCCTCAACAGCTTGATCTGGCATATTTTCAATAGTAAACACATGAGCGGGTCTATCAAGACGCCGCACCTTGATTACGGGCACGTCATTCCAATGGTTCACACGAAACATGGAAGACAAAGTAGCAAGAGCATCAGCCATCTGGTTTTCATCCCGAGGGATATGGTGCAGCTCAGCCTTTGTGAAGTATGTCAACAGACGTCTTGCATAGTCACGGTAAGGGATCCGCTTCTCATGATGAGTCTCTCATTCACCCTTTATCTGATTAATAACAAGTGCAGAATCTCCATAGATGTCAAGGTGCTTAATTCTCAGGTCAATGGCTTCTTCAACGCCCAAGATGCATGCTTCATATTCAGCCACGTTGTTCGTGCATTCAAAAGTTATTCGTGAAGTGAAAGGAATGTGGTGCCCCTGCGGGGTTACAATAATGGCTCCAATCCCTTTACCATAGGCGTTGACAGCACCATCAAATACCAATCCCCATTTGCTATTGGGAAATGGCCCTTCATTAATCAGTGGCTCTTCACAGTCTTTTGCTTTCAGATACATAATCTCTTCATCAGGGAAATCAAACTTAATCAGCTGGTAATCATTAAGAGGTTGATAAGCAAGATGCTCAGCAAGGATGCTTCCTTTGATTGCTTTCTGAGCTTTGTACACAATATCATATTCAGACAACAACATTTGCCAACGTGCAATCTTTCCAGTAACAGCAGGCTTCTCAAAGATGTACTTGATTGGATCCATTCGGGATATCAACCAAGTTGTATGATTCACCATATAATGACGCAGGCGTTTGGCAGCCCAAGCTAAAGCGCAACAAGTCTTTTCAAGCATTGTATACCGAGTCTCACAGTCGGTGAACTTCTTGCTCAGATAGTAGATAGCATGTTCTTTCTTTCCAGTCTCGTCTTGTTGACCGAGAACACAACCTACGGAATCATCTAACACTGACAGGTACATAATCAAAGGCCTTCCTTCCACTGGTGGGACAAGGATAGGTGGTTCCAACAAGTATTCTTTAATGCTATCAAAAGCTTCCTTACATTCATCATTCCATACAACAGGCTGATTCTTTCTGAGCAATTTGAAAATTGGTCCACAGGTAGTAGTCATGTGAGATATGAATCTTGAAATATAATTCAGGCGTCTGAGGAAACCTCTGACTTGCTTTTCAGTTTGAGGGGCCGGCATCTCTCTGATGGCTCGGACTTTATCAGGATCAACTTCGATGCCTCTTTGGCTGACAATGAAGCCTAGCAACTTTCCAGATCTTACACCAAATGTGCATTTGTTAGGATTCAGCCGCAGCTTGTACTTTCTTAGTCTTTCAAACATCTTTTTCAAATACACCACATGCTGCTCTTCATCACTTGATTTCACAATCATGTCATCAACATATACTTCAATCTCTTTGTGAATCATATCATGAAACAGAGTTGTCATACCTCTTTGATTGGTAGCACCAGCATTTATCAAGCCAAACAACATCACTTTATAACAGAACGTTCCCCACGGAGTGATGAAAGACATCTTTTCTCTATCTTCAGGTGACATCCGTATCTGGTTATAGCCAGAGAAACCATCCATAAAAGAGAACACTTTGGATTGGGCAGTACTGTCAACAAGCACATCAATATGAGGCAATGGGAAGTTATCTTTCGGACTGGCTTTATTCAAATCCCTGTAATCAACACACATTCGAACTTTCCCATCTTTCTTCAGTACTGGTACAATGTTGGCAATCCATTCGGGATATTCAGCTGTCACGAGGAAACCCGCATCAATTTGCTTTTGCACCTCAACCTTGATCTTAAGAGCCATGTCTGGATGAGACCTTCTCAATTTCTATTTGACGGGAGGACATTCAAGTCTTGTCGGTATCCGATGTTCCACAATCTTGGGATCTAGACCCGGCATATCTTCATAGGACCATGCAAAGACATCTGGATAATCATGGAGAAGCTGAGTAATCTTCTTTTTCACTTCTGGCTCAAGTGCAGCACCAATCTTGATCTCTCGTTTGTTCTCTTCAGTACCCAGGTTGATAAGCTCAATTTCTTCCTGGTGAGGCTGAATGGCTCTTCTTGAAGGAAAATCGAAAGATATCATACACAGCGGAAGAAGAAGAAGAAGAAGAAGAAGAAGAAGAATTTCGATTTTCTTTCCTTGGATCATTACGAAATTCAAACATGAATCAGTGATTTGATTGTTACCTTGAACTGTGGAATCTGAAAGCTAGAAATGGAAACTGGAATCTCGATCACAGCCAAGCAAAGCAGCAAAGCCTCTAGTAAGTCCACACGAACAGTGCTCCTCCAAAACTCGGTGCTAGCCAATGAATTGGAAGTGCAGAGAAGAAAGGGGTTGCTTCAAAATGTGTAACCTAAAACTTCAGCACCAGAGTTCTATTTATAGAACTTCTAGTGTGCTCTGCAAGTCATAAGTCACTATTGGGCTTCAGTAAGCCCAACAACGAGTTTAGTAATTTTGCTAACTAATTAGCGTTATTTACTAAACGCACCCCTTATATAAGTCATACTTATATATTTCTCTTTTGACTGTTCTTTGTGTGTGACCCAATAGGTTCTAGTCACGTTGGCAATAATATTAAATCTAATATTTAATATTATAAACAATGAGCGGTATCTAGCAACACATCATTGCTACCCAAGTGACAAGAATGTCAAGTGATCTGACGAAACCTTTCCATGATAACACTCATGTGTATATTTACTCCTTTGTCTCGATATCTTCATTGATCCCAAGGCATAGTTATTGTCACCCTTGTATAGATCAATATTTATATTTCTTGATTCCAAAATATACTGAATAACAAATAAGTCCAATATCTTATATTGACTTAGTTCGGCATGGCCATGCAATTTTACAGTCATATTTCATCAAGAGGCCTAAAGATATATCTCCTGTTTATGAGGAGGGACAAATCCCATCTAGGACACTCATGTCCCTCAGCATGATTCATCAAGTACCCATCAACCAACGTTATGGTTATCCTTTTACAGACAACGTTAGAATGGCAACAAAGCACTTGAGTCCACATCTAGGGATCATAGTGGTTTCAGGTCTAAGAGCGATATACATTATTATCATTGTGAGAATATCTTATGACATTTTCATAACATACTATGTAGTATTCTCACGGTGGGTCAATCCAGTATAAATATTACCCCTAATATTTATACCTATGTATAGACTTAATATCTCAATATCAATGACCCATGAGATGCGGTCATCAGTCTACATACATAATAGTCTTTATGCTTTATTATTATCCCAATTCATATTAAAGCTTGACTATGGATATGTTTAAGAATAGCGTTCTTTACGTAATGTAATCTCATGATTAAGTCACACTTAATATTCCATTACATGAACTATCTATTCTAGGGACTTTATTATTTTGAAACATAACAAAATCAATAAAGAAATGCCTTATTATTATATATATTCACAATATATATTTATATCAATATCATGATACAAATCCAAACCCAATCAATATTGATTGGATATTAGGGCTTACTTCAACAATCTCCCACTAACACTAAAAGCCAATCAAATATTAACTCAATATATATTGATCAAGTGTTAGCATCAAGCACACCCTGGGCATGATACTATTCTAGTAGATAAGGAACTCTTTCCTATGTTGGTAGGTTACACTTCTTTCAATTTCCACTTTCGATCTTCCATCGAAAAGAAATTGAAGTGTCAAAGTATACATTTGGATTATTGGTGAGATCAAGTATTCATTGCTCGCAAGATTAAACCAATTTCACCTCAGACGGGATCAATGGAATCCGCAACGCAAGAGACACATGGTTTCGCTCAGTTATGAGCTAAACAATCCAAATCATATATATTTGACATCTGTAATAGAAACAACAACTATTTGAAGCTTGTACTTTTACAAATTTCATAGTTGATATCCAAGCATAGCATTTATTCCAAATTGCGATTTGGATATACTGTACACCGATATTAAAGTCAGCATCATTGTAACTTCTTTACAATGTTCCTTTAATCCGTGTTCAAGAAACAATCCTTAGTCCTTTAAGACATCCATGGATATTCTTGAAAGTATTCTAGTGTCGAACTACAATCAATTTTGGTACATATTGAAAATAATTTACTAACCATGTCTCACATGTGTAGATAAATTGTTTTGGTGACTAGTATGTCATCCACATACTCCACCAAACTAATATCAATGCTCCCACTATTCTCCTTGTGTGCACAAGATTTTTATAGATTTTTATTAATCAAAGTTTTTTCATAAAACTTCACTAATAAAACAAATAATTCAACTTCAAGAAGCTTGCTCCAATTCATACATGAATTTTGTAATATATATACCTTTCTAGCATCCTTTGGATTAACGAAACCCTACATATATGTCAAATACATATACAAGGTAATTCTAATTAAAGAATGTAACATCGTTGTCCATCTCCTAGAATTTGCATTATACAATAATGACAAGTGGGATCGTTAGATTTAAGCATTATGATGATGTAATAGTTTCGTCATGATTTGCATCACGAGTTGCATGAAACCTTCTACAATCAATCACATCTTAAAGGTATTCATAATACCATCCATGTCAGTTTTCTAAAAGAAAAATCACATTCCAATATCCATATATGGTTTGTGTACATAGATTCTTTATAAGATCCCATGGCATATAGTCACTTCTCAAAGTTCAAGCCATTTAGATCTTGTGCTACTCAAACTGATGATTTAACAACAACCGTTTGTTGAATCAACTCGTGTTCCATTCTTAGAGAGATGTGTATTTTGTGTTACTTGACTTAATTCAAGTTCTACATCACTCCCACTGGCTCCTGTAGAGACATACTCCTTGAAAAGGAATACTCCAGTTCTAGCGACAAACAAATTTTGTCAAAGAAGAAGATGTAAAAAATAATATCCTTTAGTTTCCTAAGGATAGTTACACAATTATACATTCATTAAATTCGAAGTTTAGTTTATCTAATAAACCATATAACCTGAAATTATCATAAAGTCAAAACTAGGTACTCTTACCTCCATATCTAATATGGTGTCTTTATGATTACTTAATTGGAACTTTGTTGTGGGTGAAGAATAACTGTAATTTAATTAATTTCAAGAGTCATTGAGTTATAATCAAACTATTTTAGATCGAGTCATGTCAAACATGAAGCGATATAAATAATCATTATACTCATTAATCAAGCATTTACCATCACGACTTACTCGTATAGTCTTTATACTTTCCAAACTTATTCCTTTTACTTCATTGTTAAAATCTTTGAACAATTTCAAAGTTTTCTTGAATCGTGTCAAATACACTTTGCTTATCTACTAAATGATTTAGTAATGTTAGATGAAGTATAGAAACAATATCTAGCAAATATGTTTAGTTCTCCATATACATCTCATATGTATATCAATTCAAATTAATTATGTGTCCTTTCACCTTTGTTGGTGACCGGTGCATTAATCTATTTTGAAAAGTGGGGCTCACGTCCTTCAAATGATATGAAATCAAATGAGTCCAATAGTCCATATCCATGGATTTTGGAAATGTGAATCACACTTGTTTGTACTAAACAGTGATGCCAATGATATACAAAAGGTTCAAATCTCATTTGATCCTTTTCTCATATGTTATAGACTAGCTTATCAAGATCATGGAACTCAAATCCATTACTTGATTAGCACATTGTATAGAAAACATTATTAGGACAATAGGACAATATTTGTCTATCATTCAACTACATAATCCTTCTCTTGTCAATACAAGATTTATGATTTAATGTTTCTATTTTATATGGAATTTAATAACAATTATTTGGTTCCATATCAAGTTAAGTTTAAGTCCAAGCATAAGCTCTTATAGTCAATGAAACAATTTGTTCCATTCCAGACGTAGGTGAACTTCACTTATAGTTAATGTTCTGCTTCTTTAAAACTTTCTATATTTCAACAAATATGAGATTAATCATCAAATATCATATACTTATGATGCAGAAGTAGAAATTTAACTTTCTATAACTATATGGGTAGATAAGAAGTCTTACTTCTATCTTATATTTTGACCCTTTCAAAACTACGAGCAATTTTTGTTTTTCAACTTTTAAAATAATTGCTTCCCCTTTTTGCAACCGTGTTTAACCTTTCAAAGGTAGAAAAATAGAATTTGAATTTTATTCTTATCCATGTACATCTACTTGATAGGCTTAAACTATTCATCTTATAACATTGAGGTTGAATGATCATATCATTCTCCATCGTCGTTACCACTATGAGATATCCTATATCTACTCATTTGACCCAATGCTTCTGATAAGCGTTGTTTTTCAAATATAGACATAGAAAGTTGCTAGGAAATAACTGCTCGAGAATATACAGTTTTTCTCATTCTTAAGAACAATTCTTAAATTTTGTACCAATTCAGAAACTCTTTTCTGAAAATTTTGTTCTTCATAAGAACTTTTAACAGTATAATAAAATTTATATGCTAAAGAAATTCTAAATACAGAAAATAAATAAATGTATCATGATTTAAAACATATTTAAATAGGTCTTTAATTAAATACGCTCCCACTATTTTACTCAAATCAAATGACCTTCAAAACACTTGATTCGGAAAATCCCGTTGGAAGATTTTCTAGTGGGTTGAAATCCATATTTCACCTTGCTTTAAGTCAACGGGGGATGTACTCAAAACTCAGTTATTTAGGTAGGAACTCCTTCCAATTGTATCTCATACAACTTTCAAATCATTTGAGTGAATAACTCCTTACTCTAATCTATCATATAGATGTTCCCAAACATTGCTTCTAAATTTATTTTAATCTTATTAAAATTAATTTAGTTAAGTTAAACCCAAAAGAATAACACTTGGGTAAATTGGATTACCGCACCGCAACTTACTAGTATAGAAAGTGCACCTCGCGGAGGCGAAACCTACACATTTCGATATTAGTCTTGAAGGGTGTTAAACTTTTGGAAAGCATTAAACTTAATATTTTGAATTGAAGGATTTTTATTAAGTTTGATCTCACCTCACCACGGCTTATATATCATATATATTCGCACTCCAATCATAACATGCATAACGATTATACAATAATAAAAGTGACATGATTATGGCCATCCTAACGCTATGACTCTCTCAAGCCAATGAGAGAATCTAAACTAATCCTAGAAACGACCTTGCTTCTCCAAGCTTGACCTCCAGGACTATCCTAACGTCATGAGCCCTATTACTTCTTTGTATTCTATTTACATTACATATGAAAGAAAACTCGTTTTACATACGAGGGAGTGGATGAGAAGAGAATGTACAATAGAGATATAAAAGAGAGGCACGACACGCAGGCCGTATTTCAAAATCCAAAAGAAATAAAATAAAAGGACTAAGGTCATAATCATTCACATGATAATAATAACAAACACACTTTTATTATTATTAATTATACCTTATAATTAAATAAATTAAATTAAAATTTGACATATGATCACACTACGCAGATTAGCTGGGGGTTTAATTGAGTACCAAAATATATTATATTGAGTACAAAAATATATTATATTAAGTACAAAAATATCTCATATTATGTACCAAAATATATTTTATTGAGTACCAACATATATTATATTATGTACCAAAATATATTTCAGATCAAGTACTAAAATATATTAGATTGCATACCAAAATATCTCAGATTGTGTTCCAAAATATTCTAGATTGCGTATTTCGCATCAACACTTGACACGTTTATGAACACCCAAATCGTTTCGGCAAATATTATGATCAAATCCAAAAGATCATATATGATATTGAAACTCTTTCAAATCATGATTCTTTTAAATTATAAACAAATCAAGTTAAAGTCATGCAAATCGATTAAATAATTTCAAAAGATCATATATGACATTGAAACTATTTCAAATCATGATCTTTTAAATTAACTATCAATTTAGGATCGTTTATTACCTTTCAAACAACTTTTGAAAAACAATCCAAAAGGTAGAATTTTTATTTACTTAATTATAGTAATATTGACACTCAATAATTATTATAATTAAATCTGCTTTATTTAGGCAATCAATTTGTTTCCAAAACAAAATACTGGGCTAAAATTAAGCAAATATTTTATTACCAAATTCAAAAATCAAATCATATCTGATATTGAAACTCTTTCAAAATCATGATCTTTTAAATTTACTACCTTTCTCCAAATAAATAAATTAATTAAACATAAATATTTTCAAGGATTGTTTGTTTAGCATGAACAACCGGATCTATGATGCTTCACCAGATTCGGATATTGAAGCTCACTCTCACGAATTGTTCAAATTCACAACAATCTCTTTGAAAACAATTGATCGAATGATACAACCATAATAATACAACGCTTGTATAGTTAGGTATCCTAATACAACAATCAAACATCAATAGTTTTAACAATTGTTTGTTCAGTATGGACAACCGGATCTTTGATGCTTCACCAGAATCGGTATTCGAAGCTCAATCTCACGAGTTGACTACAAATTCACAATCAATTATATAAAACCTATTGAACGAATGATATCATCAATATATCACATATAATGATGTTGTATTAAAATCATATATCACATATATGATATTGATCAATCAATTTTAATTAATATTTAAATTTAAATAATAAAATATTAACACTTAATATTCTATTTTATTAACGGATTTGCATTCCAAATTAATTCCTTATAGAATATCAAAATATTAGCAAATCAAATATTTGCGAAAATATTATTATCTCTTAAAACAATTTTAAAAGATAATCTAATTTGATTTGTTTCCAATCATGTTCCCGTCGATACGTATAATCGATATGTCGATACTTCACCAGAAACGGTTTCTGAAACATCAAACAAATCGAAAAGCCATGCACAGAAAACATGATACGATGCCAATTTTAATTTTCTTTATTATTTAATTCCGATTCAAAATGTTTAATCATATTAAAACATAAAGCAGTAACAAAGCAATCCGATTCCTGGTTTCGTAATTGGCTCTGATACCACTGAAGGAAAATCGAAAGATATCATACACAGCGGAAGAAGAAGAAGAAGAATAAGAAGAATTTCGATTTTCTTTCCTTGGATCATTACGAAATTCAAACATGAATCAGTGATTTGATTGTTACCTTGAACTGTGGAATCTGAAAGCTAGAAATGGAAACTGGAATCTCGATCACAGCCAAGCAAAGCAGCAAAGCCTCTAGTAAGTCCACACGAACAGTGCTCCTCCAAAACTCGGTGCTAGCCAATGAATTGGAAGTGCAGAGAAGAAAGGGGTTGCTTCAAAACGTGTAACCTAAAACTTCAGCACCAGAGTTCTATTTATAGAACTTCTAGTGTGCTCTGCAAGTCATAAGTCACTATTGGGCTTCAGTAAGCCCAACAACGAGTTTAGTAATTTTGCTAACTAATTAGCGTTATTTACTAAACGCACCCCTTATATAAGTCATACTTATATATTTCTCTTTTGACTGTTCTTTGTGTGTGACCCAATAGGTTCTAGTCACGTTGGCAATAATATTAAATCTAATATTTAATATTATAAACAATGAGCGGTATCTAGCAACACATCATTGCTACCCAAGTGACAAGAATGTCAAGTGATCTGACGAAACCTTTCCATGATAACACTCATGTGTATATTTACTCCTTTGTCTCGATATCTTCATTGATCCCAAGGCATAGTTATTGTCACCCTTGTATAGATCAATATTTATATTTCTTGATTCCAAAATATACTGAATAACGAATAAGTCCAATATCTTATATTGACTTAGTTCGGCATGGCCATGCAATTTTACAGTCATATTTCATCAAGAGGCCTAAAGATATATCTCCTGTTTATGAGGAGGGACAAATCCCATCTAGGACACTCATGTCCCTCAGCATGATTCATCAAGTACCCATCAACCAACGTTATGGTTATCCTTTTACAGACAACGTTAGAATGGCAACAAAGCACTTGAGTCCACATCTAGGGATCATAGTGGTTTCAGGTCTAAGAGCGATATACATTATTATCATTGTGAGAATATCTTATGACATTTTCATAACATACTATGTAGTATTCTCACGGTGGGTCAATCCAGTATAAATATTACCCCTAATATTTATACCTATGTATAGACTTAATATCTCAATATCAATGACCCATGAGATGCGGTCATCAGTCTACATACATAATAGTCTTTATGCTTTATTATTATCCCAATTCATATTAAAGCTTGACTATGGATATGTTTAAGAATAGCGTTCTTTACGTAATGTAATCTCATGATTAAGTCACACTTAATATTCCATTACATGAACTATCTATTCTAGGGACTTTATTATTTTGAAACATAACAAAATCAATAAAGAAATGCCTTATTATTATATATATTCACAATATATATTTATATCAATATCATGATACAAAGCCAAACCCAATCAATATTGATTGGATATTAGGGCTTACTCCAACACTTCTTTCTTGCTCAAGCAGTCGAGTGATCTCATACGGTATCTCTTCATCATCCTCCTCATCTTTAGCTTCATATACAGGGAATTCAAAATTTGGAGGAACCATAGGGTCACTGTGTTCAACGGGTTTATAGTGGTTCAATCTGCATAATATGATTGGGATGATTTTAGAAAAAATGTTTTTTATGCAGATTTTTGAAATTAATAAGAAAATACAGATGTTTTGGTTTTTTCTGGCATTACCATTATTTCCAAGAAAAAAGCACTAAAAAGTACAAAAACAAAGAGTCGCGAAAAAGACGACAACTTTTATTGATAACGGCAATGCCGAAACAAACATGCCCTTATAATGATATCCCTTTCGCCTTGGGCAGAGCGAAAGGATTGTTATTTTGAAAACAAAGAAAACATGAGCAACAAGACACATTACATGGAAGCATGCATGACTAAAGGAACATCAATAGCCTCCCAATTTCTCACAGTGCCTCCTGGTACAACAAACGTAGGCACATAACTACTTTCACCAGCATCTTCGGCAATTGCAATGATGAACCCAGCACTATAGAAAGTTCCTGTTGAAACGCCTGAGGTCGGGGAGAATCCAAGGCCCTCTTTACGCTTGTTTTCCAAAATTTGTATCACTTTGCCCCAGCCAGCAGCTTGCCCCTCCTGAATAGCTTTCTGGGCGTCTTTCAATGAAGCCATACTAGCACTGGCTCTCCGGGGTTCTGCACCTTCAACAGTCAAACCTTGAAATGTCGTCCCTTCAGCGGACCCTGCTTCAACACAAGAGAAAGATGACACTTGGCTAACCAGATATGCTTCTTCACCATGTACAGTGACAAGCTTACCATTCCTCACAAACTTGAGCTTCTGGTGCAGAGTAGAAGTTACTGCCCCAGCGTCGTGAATCCATGGTCTTCCGAGGAGACAACTGTAAGAAGCGTTGATGTCCATGACCTGGAAAGTGATCTGAAATGTCTCAGGACCAATGGTAATTGGTAGATCTACCTCCCCAAGAACATCCTTGCGAGATCCGTCAAAAGCCTTAACCAAATAACTACTTCCCCTTAGAGAGAGTCCATGATGACTCAACTGTCTCGGTGTAGACTCAGGCATTACATTTAAGGATGATCCAGTGTCCACTAATACATTGGATATCATGTCAGACTTACAGTGCACCGAGATATGCAGAGCCAAGTTGTGGTATTTCCCTGCTTCGGGGAGCTCATCATCACCAAATCCCAAGTTATTGCAAGCAGTAATGTTACCCACTATTCCATTGAACTGATCCACGGAGACTTCATGATCAACATAGGCCTGTTCCAGTACCTTCATTAACACTTTCCTGTGAGCTTCTGAGCTCAAGAGCAGAGACAAGATGGATATTTTTGACGGAGTTTGCAGCAGTTGGTCAACAATCTTATAATCGCTCTTTTTAATAAGCCTCAGAATTTCATCCAGATGAGACTCTTCAATAGACTGGCCTGATGGGCCGGTGTTCTTGTCAACAGGAGGAGCAATAGGTGGAGTTATTGTGGCAACGGGTGTAACCACCTTCTTTTGGAACAAGGGTGGACGGACTTTTCTGCTTCTCAGAGCTGTAATTTCTCCAGCAACGTTATCAACCGTAGCTGGTGATACCAACGGTACTTCCACTCCATTCTCAACCATAGTTGCATCATACTTGTAAGGGATTGCCTTGGTAGAGGCATAAGATACCGGACCAGGCAACCTGATCACTAAGGGTTCAACATTCCTTGTCTGGGATACACTTTCAGCGGGAGAATCATGAAACACTGGCACAATCACACAAACATCACTGGCAATCAAGTGCTTGTCATCCATTAGGCTTTGTATATCACCTTGCACCACACAACAACCTATGGGATTTCGGACACATTCTAAACAAGAAGCATGATCGTGATTAAACAAAGAAGCCTGGCAAAGTTTGACATGTAGTGGCACCAAAGGAGTAGCAACATTACGGACATCTAAAGTGGGAGCCTCTCTAGGAATACGAACTCCTTCAAAAGCCTCGATCATGTTAACGGCAGCATGGTTTGGAAGTGGATTGTCAAGAACGTGAGGAACACTATTTTCAAAAGTCAACCGTCCTCTATCTATCAGATCCTTTACAACATACTTCAGAGCATATCAACCTTCCACATCATGGCCTTGAGCGCCCTGATGGAATTCACATGTGAGATCCTGTCGGAACCTGGGAGGCAATGACGTAGGCGGAGGCTTGCCTGGTCTGGTGACCACATTGGTATTGGTGGAAAATAAATCTTGGGTCGAGGACCCTGTTGTTGCTGCTGTTGCTGTTGAGCAGGAGGCTACTGTTGTACCTGCTGAGAAATGGCATTAACGGGCACTGGTGGTTGACCCGGTGGCAGAGGATATTGCTGGTAGAATGGTGGGAAGAAAGGATGTTGAGAGTACTGCATATATTGGTAGGGCAGAGGTAACTGAGCAACAGCTGTAGACTGGTTACCAGATACCATCCCTACTTCGGATTCTTTCTTCTTATGGTGGCCACTACCATACTTCTTTGGCGCGCTAGCCGAGGACTCACCTTTTTCAAGAACAATGATACCTTCTCTGACAGCCTCCTCTAGACGAGTTTCCATAGTAACCATGTCGGAGAAATTATTTGGAGCAGAGACTATCATTCTTTCAACATATTCCTTCTTCAGAGTTTTCAGGAATGTCTGTGTCAGTTCTTCCTCATCAAGCCGAGGAGAAACACGGGCAGCTGCCCCTCTCCACCTCTGAGCATATTCACGGAAGGTTTCATCCGACTTCTGAGACAAAGACTTAAGAGAATCCCTATTTGGCTTCAAGCGGGTGTTAAACTCATAATGATTTTCAAAAGCAGCAGCAAGTTCCTCAAAAGTATGGATATTGTCTTTGCTCAAACCAGTGTACCAGTCTGCCGCATCTTCCATCAAGCTATCCTGGAAGCAGTGGATCATCAGCGCATCATTCTCTGCGTAGTTGGCCATCTTTCGGACGTACCGAATGACATGGCTATGTGGACAAGAAGTTCCATTGTATTTGTCAAAATCTGGCACTTTGAACTTCTTAGGAACCTCAAATCGGGATACCAAGCATAGATCACGAGCCTTAGCAGAAACACCATTCCCATGGCTAGCTTTGACCTCACGGAGTTCTCCAGCTAACTCCCTTAACTGTTTTCTCATAGCTTCCATTATAGGGTCTTGTCCACGCGGAGTGTCAACATCGATTACCTGTTGCACAGTGTGTACAATAGGATCGGTAACAACAGTAGTTACTTGAGGCATAGAGGTAGATGTAGAAGCAAAAGTTGTCACAGGAATCTGTCCTTGATTGCCAATACCAGAAATACCAGCCGCAGTATTAGGAGCATAGAAAGCTGAGAGTCCATAAGGGCGTCCGTTGGGCATAACAAACCGAGCATCAGAGACCACAGTAGACAGTGGGATAGATGGAATCACTTCAGTAGAAGCTGGAACGGATGTGGCTGGTTGTTCTTGTGCAGCCATCATAGCGGACATAGCGTCATGAGCCTTAGCCAAGTCTTCTTTCATAGCAGCCAATTCAGCGCGGAGCAGAGCATTATCTTCTTCAAAGTTAGCCATGTTTCTTCTCCTGTATAATCTTGTTTGATGAACTCTATCTGGTTGGTAAACCTTACGAGCACGAGCCACTTTTCAGACTGCGGCAGAAGAACCAGGAGGTAATGAGCACGAGGGAAGTCTTTTGTGACCAATGAATGCATATGATGCATGAGATATGTAAATGCATATGCAAAAAAGACTCTTTCTGTGTTATCGAAGGGTTTTAGACAAATTAGAAATCTGTAAACATTACTAAACAAACTGAAACATTCAAACATCACAAGGTCTTACAAGATAACTCCCTTTGAAATACTAAGCCAAGGGATAGACTTTGAAATGTAAAACATCAATAACAACCGAAAATAACAACAGGAAACAGAAATCCTCAAGCATAGGAAGTGGAAGCATCATCCTCAAACTCAGACCCAGACTCATAGCTGCAGTATCGTGCATAGAAGTTACGAGCACTCCTAGCCCTCTTGGAGTCTCTCATAAGTAACTTATCCTTTTCTTCAATTTCTTTCCGAGCTTTAGCCAGCTCTTTCTTCAATGTCAAAACCTCATGATTCTTCTGTTCATCTTTTCCATCCAAAGTCATGATCAAGTTCTCAGCCTCATAGTATCTAGTCCTCCACTGATGCTTCTCCCAACTCTCCATAGCTAGATGCTCCTGATACATCTCCTGATTAGGTGGTAGTAGAGGCAAAGGCATGGTTGGAATAGATGCAGACACATACCTCATGGCGGGGTAAGGCATACCAATCTTCTCAGCTTGGTTTATCACCCACTGTGTATAGGCCTCATGAGCGACACCGGATCTCACACCCATATGCTTCCCCTCTTTCTTCCGGAGTTTAGACCAAGCTTCTATGAAATCTTCTCTTATTCCTGTGGGTGCATTGGAGTAGTGAAAGAAGTAAGGAGATGTAGCAAGATGGATGGGCTTTTCTTTCATCGGGAAACCAAATTGTCGCAAGGCGAGCTCCGGGTTATAGTTGATTCCACCCCGAGTACCAGGAAGAGGTACATTAAGAAACTTCCCACCACCGAAGATGATTTCCTTGACTCTAGCAGCGGGAGTGAGCCAAACCACTTCATTAGGGGTGAGAGCCATGATCCTCTGTGAAATAGTCCAATTCTCTGGATTATCATGGAAAGACTTCGGGAGGTGCGAAATAAACCACCTATAGAGAAGAGGTACACAACAAAGGATGTATCCACGAAACTTGCCGGATCGATCGTGAATAGCATGGTATGTGTCAGCTAGCAAAGTAGGAACCGGATTCTTGGAGTGGAAGATCATAATAGCATTCATATCCACGAAGCCATCAAGATTTGGAAAGAGAATAAGCCCATAGATGAGGAGTGCAAGAATAGCTTCAAGAGTGTCTTGACAAGTAGTTTTGAGGTTGGCTTTCTCAAGTAGATACTCCAAAGTGAACCCTCGGATGTTAGTCTTAGTGACAAGATTCTTGGAGACATCGGTGGTCTTGAGATAGAGATCTTTAGCAATAACCAATGGAGTAGGAGGATTCTCAAGTCCCGCGAAGGGTACCCCCTTAGAAATAGATAGATCCATCAAGCAAGAATAAGCCTCGAGTGTGGGCACTAACTGAAAGTCGGGAAAAGTGAAGCACCGATAGTCCCGATCATAGAATTGCACTAGAGTGTGCACCAATTTCTCATCCACATTAGTCTGGAGAAGAGTAATTAAGGCCCCATAACGATGTCGGAAACCAGTCGGATCCTCGATCTTGAGTGCCAAATCTCTCAAACTAGCCAAATCCACTTCCTTGAACTTGTAGGACTTAGTCTTCCCCATTCCTACAATGTTTACAAATTCAATTGGTCTAAGCCCTTCGATAAATGCATGGAAAAAGAGTTTATGCATGTATGCATGTATGCATGATTATGTTCAAGTACGGAGAAAACACGGTGGGTTGAAATTCAAAGTCAAGGAGTCATGGGTGGACACGGTGTCTGGTGAAACTAGGGCTTTGGATAATAGTAACCGGGTTCTAAAAAGGTTCCCAAGTTGCAACCTCTCCGACGTATATCATGGTGCCACGAGACAAACACTCGTTCCATGATTATCCGTAAGAAGGTCTAACTTGAGTGTAGTATCGCGTGACGACTAAAATTCGAGACAACACTCGGTTTAGCCTCTGCACTACATTCTAGAAAATGGCCATGGATGGGTTTGGTTATCTATGGTTCATAGCGTCATAGAACAATTAGAAGTAAAGTGCCTAAACGCGACAACACGCGCCGACAACATCACCCCCAAAATGCCTCAGCTATGTGGGATTGATCGCATAATCCAATACACGAGGCAACCCTCGGAATGAATTGTCGATTATATCCCTCCTAAATCCTAAGTTCACTCATCCCGGGTGTAGGACTTTTGATATTCTCACCCCACACGTTTGCAAGAATTTAAACATTTATTCACATAAGAAAACAAAAAGAAGCAAGTAAAAACGAAAGCGTAAGCGTGGAAATAAAGACTAGGCGTAACTCTCGAAGCCCCCCAGCGGAGTCGCCAGCTGTTTTATCTTGGTTTTTCGGGTGTCAAACATTGATTACGTTTGGACCTTTTCAACCTTTGATATCTCATTTTTTCTTGGGAAGGGAAAAAAATAAGCAAAACCCTTGAGAATCGAGGTCCGGGAGTTGTTTTCGCTACGGGAAGGTGTTAGGCACCCATAACGACTATAGTATCCTATATGAACCGTCTTTACTTTCTACGCGCGCGCTTTATTTTTAAATGCTATTTGAAAAATGATATTTACACCTAAGAGTTTACTAGGTGAAGAATTGGAGGGAGAAGAAGATGCTTGAATTTTTATTTGAAATTGAAGGAATATTGGTTCCTTGCCTACGTACCCTTTTAAGGGATCAAATCCACCGTAGTTCTCTTCCAAAAAAGTTTTTTTGTTTTTGTTGGTTGATTTTAAGTTTGAAGATGGAATTTTGAAGAATGAGAGAAAGAGGCCTCAAAGGCATAAGATTGTGAAAATATGAGGTTGAATTAGTCATTTTGCAAAAAAGTCTAAGTATGATTAAAAATTCATTAAAATTTTTGTTTAAGAAAATAAAAAGGACAATCAATGGGATTTTGATCCCAAAGTTTATTAGGAAAAAGATTTGAGTGATGTTGTTCATGTTTTTTGGAAAAAGGATTTTTGCCTAAGTTTCAAAGTTCCTAGACATACATCTAAGCATACATTCCCTAAACATACATCTAAGGCATGCATACCCTAAACATACATCTAAAGTATCTATGTTATGTGTGTGCATGTGTCGGTGCTTGTGTCGGTGTGCATCATTAGAGTCCATTGTCCTTTACATCATGTCCTAGTTTACATTCTATGGTCTTGCAAGAAATTAAAAGCATAAGAAAAATATTACAAAATCCCTAAGTTTTACATTCTAACCTTTGCATGAATTTAAACGGCAAGAAATTAAAGTGCAAGAAATAAGAGATAAAGTATGATGTGAAATGCTATGGGAATGAGACATGAAACAAGAATGGTTAGTAGTATGAGTGAAATAGAAACTAGCAACAAAAGGCATAGTAAAACTATTATAATTTGCAAGAAAAGTAAACCAACAAGCTTGACAAAAAGTGATAAAAGAACTTGAAGCTTAATGCAAAACTAAAACTAGATTGAAGCCTAGATTCTCATAATATTGGAGAAATTTTGGATGACTTGTTCCAAGAAAACCACATGAGAATCTAAGGATTTAACTATGCCAAAGTTTACAAGATTTTCAAGTTCTTTATGCACTTTTATTTCACATTATTTACCAAACACAAGATTCATAAAAAATTATACCAAAACAGCAAGTATACATCACACTTAATAGGCAAATTCACTCCACAAAGTCACATATCCAAGGCCACAATTATGTACCAATATCCAAGCTCAAAATCATATCACAATTTCACAAGAATACTAACAAAAAGGAAGGAAAAACAAGAATATATCCTACACATTTTGGTAATGAATTCTTACATGTAATTGCTTTCCAAAAGATAGGTCTCAAATGCTAAAAATACTCACGCAAAAACTCACACAAACTTTTAGAAGCTTTTTTAACAAGATTTTTATCAAGAGATGAAAAAGAATTGAATCCACAAGGAACAAATTATTTTCATGTATTTTCTATCAAGATTAACATGTAAAACACATCAACATTTATTGAAAATAACAAGAAAATATTGAACAAATTTTTTAGGAATTTTTATCAAAGTTTTTAGGCAAACAGTGGTGCAAACAGCAAGAAACAGTATGCATATAGCGAGAAAATAGGGAAAAAGTAGTAACAAAAGTCCAGGCCCAAACACACAAGATCCAGGTTTATACAGGATGAACAGGAACCGTATGATTGATCCAATTGGATCAAACCATTGATCCTGCGATCCTGAAGGCGAGGGAACATGGTATTAGACATGTAATAGCACGCATGGAATAAAAAAATGAAACAAGAGCTTCTTGAAACAAGAATCACGTGAAAAACAAACTCATATGCCAACTTCTTTCTCTCTCTAAAGCCAAAGCATACATAAACTCTCTCTTCTTTCTCTTAAATGTTCATCTTCAACCTTATGAATGTCACAGAAAGTTCAACAAACTCGCCGGAATCTTCAAAGGTTCGCCGGAAAATTCATAACTCCGGCGACACTTCTGGATTCCGGCGAGCTTCGATTCGAATTTTTTTTACACTTTTAAAACCGTATCGTTATCCTCTTTTAGCATATGAACTCGGAAACATTCAAAACACAATCAATCCACCTAAATCTAAAGCTACAGCCGCGCAAATTTGAGGCAAAAGAATGGAATAAAAAGCTTGGATTAAGAACAATACCGTGATGCTTGACGAAGCTTTGAATGGCTCCGGATTCTTCTTATGTATTCGGATTTGGTACTGTTTCTCTTCTCCCTTTGCTTCAATTGGATTCCTTTCCATCGTCCGATTCCGGTTCGACGTTGTTGAGTTCGGTCACAATGGAATTGATTGAAGGTTGTTGTTCATGGATGTGATTTTTGTGGAGTTGAAGGTTTGTGTTGATGAGTGTTTTGGATGAATCCGTGAATTTGGTAATGGATTTGTGGAGGTTTGAGGTTAATTGTGGTGGTTGAAGTTTGTTAGAGATGAAGATTGTGGTGGTTATGGAGGTTTTGTGGTGAATTTTAATGGTGGATGTTGTTGATGATGGTGGTGGAGGAAGAAGATTGTGGTGGTTGGAGAGAGGTTAGAGATGAGGTTGTGGTGGAAGAAGTTAGTTAGGGTGGTTAGAGGTGGTGGAAAGAGTTTGTTATGGAGGTTAGGGGTGGTGGAAAAAGTTTGTTATGGTGGTGATGGAGGTGGTCACATTAGAGAAGAAAGAGGGAAAAAGAGAAATTGATTTTTTTGTGATTTTTGTGTATTTGTGAAAAAATGATTAGTGTGTTGACTCTTTGACCATGGGACCCATTATATAGGTGATGTGTGAATTTTTGGACCAATAGGAGTAGGAAATGTGGCGTAACTAACTTCTTGGACAAAAAATGAACTAAAATGCAATTTTAACAACTTGAGGACTAAAATGCAAAATTAACTAAAGTTGCATTAAAAAAGTAATTTGAAAATTAACGTAAAGTGAAACGATTAAAAAATATAACAAAACGGACTAAAACGAACCAACTACTAAATGAGGTACTTTAAAGTAACCTCTCTCTGTCAAAATTTTATGTGAAATGACCAAAATGCCCTTAGGGACTAAAACGACTCAAAACGACTCAAATGCAATTTTATACTGGTTTTCTATCAGGGAATTAAAGCAAGAGTTTACACAAGCAAATTAAGAGACTTAGAGACAATTTTTAGAGATTAAACAGAGTTTTAACACAGGAAAAGACTGAAATGCCCTTAGGGGCTAAACTGACTAAAAATGACTCAAATGCAATTTTTGAAATGGACTCTAACATGAGAGTGAAACAAGGACTTATTCAAACCATTTGTAAAGACTCAAACAATTTTCAAGGACTAAAATGAATTTGGAGGCTGGAAATGACTAAAATACCCCTTTTCATGAATTTTGCAAATAACATTGAAATGAGATGCAGAGAAAGATACAATTGATCAGAGACACATCTCATGACTTGAAATGCAAGAAAGATGTTTTTGGATGACTTGGAATGCAAGAAAACATAGACAAATACACAGTTGAAAAGATTTTTAAAGCTAAATTGAGAGATAAAGCAGAGTAAAATGTTAGTGTAAAATAATAGCAAATTGGCAATAGACATATATCAAAGATGGAAAATATTTTGAGCAAGTATTTTTAGTTCCAAAATTAGGGTATAACACCAGTCCTCCAGTGCTAAGTCTTCTAAAAGAAGTAAAGAACCAAGGATCAATTCCTAGGTACACATTTCCTTTGCAAAATCTATTTTTTGACTTTTTCAAAATCTATTTTGACCCCTGGATTTCTTTAACATTAAGCATTACAAAGAAGTGGCTATAACAAGAGAAACTACTTCACACCCTACAATTTCACCATGTTTTTAAGGCTACTGGATCAACATGGTAATTGAATGTGGAATGCTTTATATCAATAACGATTATTCTACTTTATACTAATACAGATTGTGTTGTACGTGTAGGCTAGGTTGTGATGCTCATATTGCTGTTGCCCCAGGTGCTGCATGTCTGCCTCTGCTGCCCCAACTGGCCTCGGATTCTATTAGGCACTTGGATTATGTTATTTAGAGACGTTCCACACCACCGCTACCCACTGGCTTCGGATTCTTTAATCATTGTTTGAGCATTGAAACAGTATATTCTAAAATCTCCAATAAACGTAAGTTCATAAGAACGAGTGATAAAACATAAATCACAACTAAAGTAACACTAACACAAGCTCTAAATAACATAATCCAAGTGCCTAATAGAATCCAAGGCCAGTTGGGGCAGCAGAGGCAGACATGCAGCACCTGGGGCAACAGCAATATGAGCATCACAACATAGCCTACACGTACAACACAATCTATATTAGTATAAAGTAGAATAATCGTTACTGATATAAAGCATTCCATCATTCAATTACCATGTTGATCCAGTAGCCTTAAAAACATGGTGAAATTGTAGGGTATGAAGTAGTTTCTCTTGTTATAGCCACTTCTTTGTAATGCTTAATGTTAAAGAAATCCAGGGGTCAAAATAGATTTTGAAAAAGTCAAAAAATAGATTTTGCAAAGGAAATGTGTACCTAGGAATTGATCCTTGGTTCTTTACTTCTTTTAGAAGACTTAGCACTGGAGGATTGGTGGCTGGAACATTCGGTTTCATGATAGTAATATCAGCATGTTGAAGAATTCTCCGAAAAAAATTGAGTCTTGTTTGAAGAGGCTGATTTGCCAAAGATAAATATTCAACAGAGTCTGAATTAAATTTTTGGAGTAACCAAACCTTCTCATCATCAGTAATTCCTAGAGCAATCAAATCTTCACCATATTGCAGTGCTACAGGCCCCGCAAAACCCCTCTCCTTCCTATACTCTCTAATTCCCATTCTATCTGATGTGGAGGGAAGTATCCTTCTCGCCTTCTCCTCACAAACCTTAAGGAGTTCTTCCAACGCCTGGGCATCATTTTTGTACTCTATGATTTCACCACTCAGACTGCTTTGCGGCCTAACTCTAGAGTGCACTGTTTCAAGGGCATCAAATGTTAGAGAGCCATATTTGTCAGTAAAGGAGTCAAACACTTGACGAATATTGAGCCTGAGAGAATGACTCAGCCGCTTTTGAATCAATTCAGGGTCACTTTTATACTCCTTATAATATTTGATGACAACTTTCAACACGTCGGTTATCGTGGGATTGTGAAATAGACTATGAATTCCCAATTCTTTCACAATTTCCTCCCATAAGGCAATATCATACCAAATTTCATATTTGTCATATGGAGGATGTCCAAGTCTAGCTTTGAACAGCTAATTAAAAAGTTGTTCTTCATTCAGATCCATATCCCCAACAACCTGCTGCTGCATATTCTGCAAAGAAGAAAACAAAACGTAGATTAAATTAGTGAAGTACCTATTGCCAAATTACATACAAACTTGAAATTACATACAGTGGGAGAATAAAAACGGTTGTCACGGTCACCCTCACAGTCACTATCCTGGGTTCTTTTTTTATGATGCACTGTCGCTGTTCCTTAAGAGACATATAAATGAAAATTAGACAACTTGCAACAACAATAAAAAATAATATGAGAAATTAAATCAATTTTCCAACCTAAACTTGTACACTGAGTAAGGGTGGAACTTAAGGAAAGAGGACAACTACTTTGATCCACGTTCTCCTCCTGCATCTCTAACCAACAGAAATATTAGTGATCCAAATCTCATCTTCCAAAGCTATGATTCGCACATGCATGTGAAAAAAGCTAAGTTTAATTACGCAGATGAATCAGTGAAATTTGAAATGGAACTTTGCCCAGAAACACACATACATGTGCATATTGAATTCCATGTGCAGTTTCGCACATTCATGTGAAAAAGCCGAGTTCAATTATGCACATGCATAAGCGAAATTGTACATTTATCTTACATTTAGGTCTTACCAAGACCTTGTGTCTGAAAGAGAAAGAGAAAGAGATCTCTTGGGTGAATATACTGCAAATGTTGAAGAAGTTCAAGGCATCCTAATTTCTGGGTGAATATACTGCAAATGATAGCTACCTTTTTCGAAGTTCTGATCATTGTATTTCGTTTTTCTTAGTAAAATAAAAAGTGATTAGAGATGAGGAAATGAGGAATGCATTACTTGACTCCTGTGTATAGATATTGTTAGTGTTGTTCATTGCATCTTAGTTGTCGAGAAAGAATCAAGTAAACAAATACTTGTTTTTGACAAAAAATGGCAAAAATAAAGAATGTTATTTCCTGACATATTTTCTATTGGAAATACACTCTACATTGAACTTCACTTGCAGTTTTCCAAAGATTAGCAATTGACCAGTTCTGCAATGCAAACCGTTGCATCATCATCCCTGTAAGCCATCAGTGAATGTGACATTCTAAATACATTGGAAAAGGCTACCCAGATAGATTTTGTTTGAATTCTATTTTTGTACAGGGAAAAGGCTACCCAGATAAGGTGTGAAAAAATCTTTCACTTACCTAATGACAATATGCTATTAAAAATCTTTCACTTGCTAGTTTCTATATGAGTATGTGCAGGGGCAGAGATCTGAAGCAAAATAAAATAAAACCCCAATAGCAAACCACAAAAAAAAAACCTAGGCAGAGATCAAAACACATAGAGCTAGAGAAAGACTGAGCGAGCCATACCCCAATAGCAAACCGGAGTGACATGTTCGTGTTCGTGTGAAGTTGGGGAATGACGGCGGCCAACGGCAGAGCTTCAGCGACCAACGACGGAGAATTAGAGAGAGAGATAAACCGAAAGCAAAAGAGAGAGGGAGAGAGAGATAAACCTTCAGCTCTGTTAGCTATACTATCTCCCAGCGGTGGTGTGGGACGGCTGTTGGGTGGCGCGGCGGTGGGTGCTCGAGGACTGCTCGTGCTTTGGAGGTGGTGACTGGTGGTGCGTGGGCGGTGGGTAGCGACAAGTTTCTAAGTTGCAGACGAATGAATTCAAATTCCCTTCGGTGTTATTCAGTGTCGGAATTCCCTTCGAAGCTTGTGTGAGTTGTTGTTATGTTGTGTCAAAGTTTAGAGAACTATTGAGCTTAGGGTCTTTTTGGATAAACAAGTTTAGGGTCTTTTTGGATACACAACTTATTTGGAGCTTATAGCTCCAAATAATGCGTGAAGTCAACGAACTGGAAATTGTAATATTTTACTTTTTGAATAAATAATTTCTTTAAATGGTATTCTTAAAGAGTGCCCGCACTCGTTAGCAAGGGAGCCTCCTCAAACTCGTCCCTTGTGATTCTGGATACGGCCCCGTCTGAGTTGTCCATTACTCTCCTTGCAGATGCTCAAGGGGGCACTCGTTAGCAAGGGAGCCTCCTCAAACTCGTCCCTTGTGATTCTGGATACGGCCCCGTCTGAGTTGTCCATTACTCTCCTTGCAGATGCTCAAGGAGTAGCTTTTATTAGGGAGTAGTCCCTTTGTTTTGTTTGTTTTTTTTCCTTTTTTTATCTTTGTAACCAAAATAAAAATTACCGTAATAAAATTTTAAGTATTTTTTTTGTTTCTCTAGCTTATTAACGGAGTGCAACAACATGAAAGAGAAGAATGGTGAGTGTCTAGGAAAAAACTAGAGAGGATGTTTGTGTTGTTTGAGTAAAACTCGGGGGTTAGTGTAATTTGCCCATTATTTAAACATGAAGAAATATTTTTTGACAAAAATTTATATTAGATACATTTTTTTTGACAAGTATATTAGATAATTAACATTATTAACTACCCCACACCCATTCTCCGCCGCAGTACCTTTTTTCACTTCAATTTTAGGCCTTTGTTCTGTTTAGTGATATAAAATTGTTGTGAATCTCTTTGCAATTGATTTAGTGTGAAAGCTTGTTTGTAATTATGATTTCCCTCAAGTTTGAATTTGAAATTTTGGTTTTAAATATGATTTTCTGAAAAATTATACAAACTAGCAAACTAGCAAATTAATCATGCAAATGATTTTCTGGATAAGTTTATGGATAAGTTTTAATCTGGGTCATTTAAGATGTTAATTTTAGATGTTAAATGTTATCCAGTGAGTAGTGAAAATCAGAAAAGAGTTCTTTTGGTTGTAGGAGTTATCCAATGAGTAGGAGTTATGTTCGTAGTATGAGCAATCCAATGAATAGGATTTATATATTAAGTAGGAGCTATCATCAATATGAGTTCTTTAGGTTGTAGGAGTTATCCAATGAGTAGGACTGTGTGGGCTTTTCCTAGTATTTTATTGTTAATGATAGTTATGATATTGTCGATCGATCTATCTATTCATCAAATCGAGAATAATTCTATCTATCAATTGTTTTATCTTGGTTTTTCGGATGTCAAACATTGATTAAGTTTGAACCTTTATAACCTTTGATATCTCCTTTTTTCTTGGGAAGGGAAAAATAAGAAAAAACCCTTGAGAATCGAGGTCCGGGAGTTGTTTTCGCTACGGGAAGGTGTTAGGCACCCATAACGACTATAGTATCCTATAGGAACCGTCTTTACTTTCTACGCGCGCGCTTTATTTTTAAATGCTATTTGAAAAATGATATTTACACCTAAGAGTTTACTAAGTCAAGAATTGGAGGGAGAAGAAAGTGTTTGGATTTTTATTTTATTTGAATTGAAGGAATATTGGTTCCTTGCCTACGTACCATTTTAAGGGATCAAATCCACCGTAGTTCTCTTCCAAAAAATGATTTTATTTTTGTTGATTGATTTTAAGTTTGAAAATGGAATTTTGAAGAATAAGAGAGAGAGGCCTCAAGGGCATAAGATTTGGAAAAATGTGAGGTGGAATTAGTTATTTTGCAAAGAAAAAGTCTAAGTATGATTAAAATTCATTAAAGTTTTTGTTTAAGAAAACAAAGGGAAAATTCAATGGGATTTTGATCCCAAAGTTTCTTTGGAAAATTATTTGAGTGATGTTATTCATGTTTTTTTGGAAAAGAGAATTTTTCTAAGTATCGTGATTCCTAAGCATACATCTAAAGCATACATTCCCTAAACATTCATCTAAAGTAACCATGTGATGTGTGTGCATGTGTCGGTGCTTGTGTCGGTGTACATCATTAGAGTCCATTGTCCTTTACATATGCCCTAGTTTACATGCTATGGTCTTGCAAGAAATTAAAAGCATAAAGAAAATTACAAAATTCCTAGGTCTTTACATCCTAATTCTTTGCAAGAAATGTAAATTGCAAGAAAATTAAATCTAGAGAGATGGGATGAGAATGCTATGAATGAACTATGGATAAGAGGGTTAGTAACATAATATGGCATAATAGGATAGAAATTATAAACAACAGGAACATTAAACAAAGTAGCAAAAACTTAGCACAAAAGGTGACAAAACTCTTAGCAAAATATACCTAAAATTTATCATAATATCAAGACAAGTATATGACCTATAATTCCTGTATCATGACAATTTTCAGAGGTTTTATTACAATCAATAATATGAGAATTATAAGAACACATTCGAGTCAAGAATCATGATATATTTTAGACATATTTGGCACTTTACTTTCACAAACACTTATTTATATGACTTGTAAAACAAGAAACTAACACCACATATCACAAACAGCACCAAACACACTAAACTAAAGACAAACATATCACAAAATTGATTCATCAAGTATCAATCATCATGAGATCAAACATTGGAATCAAATTATACAAAAAAACTTCACAAATATTGACAAAAGGTTCCAAAAATTAAAAACAAAATCACCTATGTTTTTATCCATTTTTCACATGTCAAAATATCATAAAAGACCAGTATTAAACATCAAATATAATTGCAAGAAAGTCCACAAGGTTTTTTAGAGATTTTTTTAACAAGATTTTTTAACAAGAAAAGAAAAAGAATTGGATTAATAAAGAACAAATTATCTCCTCATATTTTTGACCAATTCTTAACATGTAAATATATCAAGATTCATCAAAAAATATCAAGAAAATGATTTGGACATTTTTAGGAATTTTTAAGAAGTTTTTTGATGAAAAAGAGGTGCAAACATCAAGAAGCAGTGTCAAAATAGCAAACAAAACACAAGAATACGAAGTCCAGTATAACAGAAACCCAGGCCCAAGCATATGGATGGATCTGGATCATCCAGGAGCCTCAGAGGCGTTGGATTGATCCAGATCATCCAAAACCCTAGATCCAACAGTCAAGAACACGCAGCACACCATAAGATGGTTCAGGCACATGGAAACAAAGCATCTGGATCATACACGTGGCAAACCAAAGATCTAACGATGTGGATCAAGAATGGAGCGAACCAAACTGAACCAGACCGGTTCATGTGTTTATATAAACACAAGGTGACCGGTCCAGCTCATTTTCTTCTCCCCTTTCTCTCACTACAACGTTTTAGAGAGAGATGCTCTGCAACTTCTCTCTTCGTCTTCTCCGATGAACACAACGACGGAGGTACGGTGGCCCGCCGGTGGCGCTGCAGTACCTGAACACTTTTTCTGAAAATTTTTACATCGTTGTGTTCGTCTTTGACTCCTCTTCATGATTCTGAAACTCATTTTTTGAAATAAGGCCTAGATATGAACAGATCTACGCTTGATTCTTTCGGTTTCTATGTTTTCAAAACTTTTCGAAACTTCTTGAAATGAAACCCTAATCTAAACTATTTTCTTCACTGATTATGAATATGAGCTTGGATTTACAAAATAAACGGTGAATCTTCGTAGATTTACATTTTATGGTTTCGGTTTCAAGCTTTTTCGAATCTTTTCAAAGTTCTTTGAAAGAACAAGTCTGAGAACTTGTTAATCCGCTTCGATTCACCGTTTATTTGTGGTTGTGAACCTTCGATGAGCTTTTACAATGAAAACGAAGAAGTTTTGATGATTACCTGAACTTTGAATTGGAGATTCGAACAAAAAGATCCTTGAAAGCTTCTGGTAAGTTTGGACCGAAAATAAATTGGTGTTCTTCTCTCTTTCTTCTTCACTGGTTCAGAACTTGCTTCGATTCTCTCTTTTCTCACTTCTCTCACTGTGATCATACAAATTCTTTGAATTTGTGCTTGAATTGCAGTTTTTCTAGTTCGATGATGAAGATTCAAACGTGAATCTCTGAGAACTGTGATGAATTTACTTCAATTCGACTCAATTTTTGGTTCTGGAAAATTAGGGTTTGATGAATGTTCTTGGTGTTCTTGATGATTCTGGAAAAACGGTTACGATTTTGATTCTGAGGAGAAGAGAGAGAATGGGAAATTGTGTTTGTGATGTGGCACTGAATGATTGGGATCGTTCTGTTGCATTGATTAGGTGGCCTTTTATAGGCTGACATGTGTACTGTTGGACCAATGAGTGTTTGCCACGTAACTTGGACTGAAATTTGGACTTAGGGGACCATTCTGCAATTATGAAAACTCAAAGGACCAAACTGTAATTATGGAAAAGGACTAAAAACAAAAAATTGAGACTTGAAGGACTAGAATACAAAACTGGTTAAAGGACGAAACTGCAATTAAAATGAAAAAGGGACTAATATGCAATTTTCTGAAAGTAAAAGGACCAAAATGAAAATAATATTAAAATTGGAATAAAATTGGTAAAATGGACAAAACGTAAAGTGAAACAGTTAAAAAAACACAAAAAGGACTAAAATGAACCAACTACTAAATGAGGTACTTCAAAGTAACCTCTCTCTGTCAAAATTTTGTGTGAAATGACCGAAATGCCCCTAGGGACAAAACTGACTCAAAATGACCCAGATGCAATTTTTGAAATGGATTTTAACATGGAAATGGAACAAAGATTTATACAAACAAATTGAAAAGGCTCAGAGACAATTTTCAAAGATTAAAAGAAAATTTTTAACACATGAAATGACTAAAGTGCCCCTAGGGGCTAAACTGACTCAAAATGACTCAAATGCAATTTTTGGAATGGATTTTGACATAGAATTAATCAAGAATTTATTCAAACCAATTGAAAGGTCTCAAAGACAATTTTCAAAGACTAAAATGAGTTTGAATGCAGGAAATGACTAAAATACCCTTTTTTATGAATTTTTGCAAATAAAATGCAGAGAAATATGCAATTGATCAGAGACAAGTTCAAATGACTTGGAAAACAAGAGAAACATTTTTTGGATGACTTGAAATGCAAGAAAATATAGACAAATACACAGTTGAAAGGATTTTTTAAAGCAAGATTGGAAGATAAAGCAGAGTAAAAAAACCAGTGTAAAACAATAGCAAATTGGCAACCTCTCAAGGGTCAAAGACACCCATTAGAGATGGAAAAATATTTTGAGTAAGTATTTTTAGGTCCAAAATTAGGGTATAACATCAATATGTATGGTCTTGGACTATAAATAATGATGGACTATAAATAATGATCTTTCTTTAGAGTTTGGCTACTTTGATCGATTCACTTACTTCTATTATGTCAATATTAATCACTACTGTTGGTATTCATAGTGATAGTTACATTAGGTTGTAGGAGTTATCCAATGAGTAGGAGTCCTCTATTCATTAGGAGCTATTATCATAGGAGATGTCTTCAGTATAAATTAACTAAAAAGGGTAATCATATATGTGAATAAGAATTGCTTCAGACATTTGAACTTATACAATTGCTCAAAAGTGAAGCTTCAAGGGTTGAACTTTGAAATTCCTAAATTAGAGGTGTTGAACTTGTCAAATACAAGAATTAATAATGAAGAACTCTATCTAATCTCAAAGAGTTGTCGTGCACTTTTGCAACTGTCACTTGAAGATTGTTTTTTTGTCTCAAAGGGGAGTGAATCATGTGGTAAAAAACTGCACACAATTGAGAGAGATCAATTTGAGAGGCTGCTATAAATTACTAGTATATAAAAATATTGTTGCATCAATGATAAGGTCAAGGCCATCATTGAGAAAGATAGTCGTTCCACCTCCTTATCGTTTGAACAACAATGAGAGGGAACATTTATTTGGTCATATGTGTCTTCTTTGCTAGTATTATGAAACTGTTCTGTTGAAGTTTGATTTTTTAAATAAGATGTTTCTTGTTTTCTGATATATTTTTCAAGGCTCATGAGTCAGTTTAAGTTGTTGTGTAATGCAAGTATATTACTTGGATAGAGTTCCACGTTTACTAAGTGCACTTCTAACCGGGAGAGCTTGCTGAATAATTCTCCACTTATCTAGTAATTTCGGAGTCGCATCCTTGTCTGGCAGTTTTAGAGTCACATCCTTATCTAGTAATTTCGGAGTCTCATACTTATCTAGCATTGTCAGAGTCCCATCCTTATTTAGCATTTTCAGAGTCCCATCTTTATTTATCAATTTCGGAATCCCATCTTTATTTATCAATTTCGGAGTCCCATCCTTATTTGGCAATCTCGAAGTCTTATCCTTATTTGACATTTTCCGAGTCCTACCTTTTGGAGATACTAATCAGGGGGACATGACATTTGGTGAAGAGACACACCCAAGTGAAAGGATGCAACCCTTTGGAGCCAAACAACATCAAATCTAGAGTAGTTACAAATGGGGACAGTCACAACCCTTCCGATTAATTGTGCCAATTAGGAACATATGTTAAATGCAATATAAATAGAAGCAAAATAGACTTGAGAAAGCATTGTGAAAATTAGGAAGAATTCGAATTGTGGAGAGACAGGCTCTCGAAAACCTCTGTTGTATTATTATTACATCCCATATTATCTACATAAATTATAAATATCTAATTCTATTTCATTTTTTAATCCCATTTTCTCAGTTCTTAGTTTCGTGATCGAAGTTCTCACTCTCGTGATGGCAGCGGAATTTCCAGAAATTGGTCCTGGAGTATTGGGTGGAAATCTTCAGACGTTGGCCGACCTATATAAATCCATAGATGATGATTTTAAAACGGTACTCTTCTGAGAAAAAGGCCTCTATGAATATCTTTTAGTACCGAAAGTCAATATCTTAACGCCGGTAGTCGATAAATTATTGAATTACTTTGACAGAAATACTTTGACATTTTTGATAAATGGCCAAAGGTTAGGGATTACCTTACAAGATGTCTTGTTCATCTGCCCTTTGCCCATCAAGGGGAATATAGTTTTAATTCAACACTGTCCAAGTGATGAAGCATTCAAAAACGTATTCCTGGTGCAAGCCCCCGATGATAGAAAGACTCTAGGGGAATTTTACTTACAGATCGCATGCAACACTAACTTACCTTTGAAGCAGCGGAAGATCGCCGTGTTGATGATTATTATTAGATCGATTGTTATGCCATCTAGCGATAAAAATTATCTCCCTACCGCATTTATTTCACTTTTAGAGGATGAAGATTTCGTGTCCAAATATGCATGGGGAGCTGCGCTCCTTTCTTTCCTCTTAACAGGAATATAAAATTTTGGAAGCAGGCATAAAAAGCATTTGGACGGAAATTTCTGGGTGGTCTTGGTAAGTATTAGTTTGAACTATTTATTTGACTTATTTTTTTAAAAATACTTTTTTAAATGCATGCTTTTATTGTTTTGTAGACATTTTTTTTATTCGAATTCCAAAGCTTTGGCAAGCAATAGGAGTTAAGCCGCTAGAACCAGATACTTTCACTCGTCCGATGTTGTGGTTCATCAATAGCATCAAGAAAATATCCAGTAACCATAGAAATCCCTATGAGAATGTGGCTACTACATTGGCGAATCTTACCGAAGATGTAAGATCTTTAATGATATCTCTGTAACTCATTTAGACTTTCTTTTGTGTACTCATTCTTTTAAAAAAAAAATCACAGGACATCAATTTTTTGCCGTATGATGCGGATAAGTTGCCGGCTGAGCTTAAGTCGGATGCTTTCTCAGCAAGCAGGGTCAGCCAGATTTTTTGCAACAACCATGTGGTTCATCATAAACCACATCTTGTTGCAAGACAATTTGGGTTGGATGTTGCTCAATTTATGGGTCACTTTGATTTCTTGAATTACACAATCCAAACCAAAACGAATGTGGGACCGTTTGGGCATCACTATTTCAAGTTTTACAAAAAGGAGATCACTCATTGGGACCATTCCAAATGTCTTTTTGACATTCAACTGCCAGAATTGAATTTGCTGTCTAAGTTGATAGGAATTCTCCCAGAAACTGATGTTGCAGAAGGTTCAAGAATGGCAAGAGAATCTCCTTCACAAGCCGTAGAACATGAGATTCCAGACCACAATTCTAGTATAATTATTTCCTATATCTTAGCTAATCATTTTTTTATCATCATATTTTTTAACATCATAATGCTTCATTTTTTTTAATCTTTTATGCAGATAGAAATGATACGACACATTCCCCAGAAACTGATGTTGCAGGAGGTTCAAGAATGGCAAGAGAATCCCCTTCACGAGCCGTTGAACATGAGATTCCAGACCACAATTTTGGTATAATTATTTCCTATATCTTTGCTAATCATTTTTTTATCATCATATTTTATAACATCGTCGTTTAATTTTATGGATTATTTGACTTTGTTGGTTTATAGTTGCTTATATTGTTGTAAAATCAGGTATAAGAATATATCTACAAATAATAATTAACATATATATAAGATTCAATTTATGTAGATGAGAATAATCAAGAGAGGTTTCAAGGAAACTCACCTGTCTTGGGACAACTTGAATCAAACTCATTGTAGAATCAGCGGCAAAGGCTACAAGACGAACAAATGATGAAAGTCTAAGACGTGCTGATCGCACTGTCCTTAAGGATTTTCCACGTAATTATACGCTAATCCCCCAGAATTCAACAGACCTTTCTCGACGTAGAATCCAAGAAACAGAACTAGCAAGAATATAATTTCAAGAAGATGATAACCCAGAATTAATTTGTGAGGGATGGAGATAATTGTTTTTTGTTTCAATATTGATTAAAACAAATGGAAAAAGTGCAGCCTTTTCTTTTGTACGTGCATCATCGTTTTTATGTACGTGAAAAGAATGATGTTATATATATTGAAAAAAGGAATGTAACCTCTGTATAAAAAGTATATTAGGCACTAGTAACTTCTTAAATAAAAAAGTAACTCATGGTCAAAATGTAACTGCCTTCTTAATTTGTTTTGGTTGCAAAATAAATCCCATGTGCCTAATTGACTGTTTCAAATGAGAATAAAATGCTTAGACTTAATTAAGTTAAAATCATGAGGCCAAAAGAATTAGACCAAGTCAAATATTATAATTAATAATATGATAATAATTTTCTATATTTTTCAATTGAAAATATAGGACACAAAATATTTGAAACTTTTGAAATACTAGACCATCCACCCGTGCTGCCGCACGGGTCATATACATTGAAAATGTAGTAGTTAAAAGCAAAATTATATATTGCATACCCAATGTAAGCAAGGACCAAAAGAATTAACTGAAATTTCGGTGTATGTACATCATAACAAAAATGAAATCAGTTAATTAAAGTCATGGCAAGTAGGAGAAAAAGTTGTTTGTCGGAAAACTCAATGTATTTTTTTATTAAAAGAAAAAAGAAAACTTTAAATTTCATTCAAAAAGAGTAACCAAAAGACTATCATAGCTAAAATAACAGCAAGTTTCAATAAAGGGACCGATATTTGTAACTACTTATTCTTTGTTTGCGACAAAATTCAGTAGTAACCAAAGAACTAACAAATAGTAGTCTATCTACTATAGAATTAATAGAAGAAACAATCAAAAGATTGTCATCAAAACATAACACTACCACTGCTCATATCCAATTCATTAGTATACACCAGAACAAAGCCATTAACAAAACCATACACATATAAAATGCTCTTATACATTTGAGATAGCAAATTGCATATGATATGTGCGCAACTTCACCCTACTTTTTTACATAGAAACTTCATGCTCATCTTCAATATTCATTGGTACTGTATACGTGAAAAGGGAAAAATCAAAACCACAACAATAAATAACATTTAGAATATATTTTGATTAAAAAATATACTTAATTAGAACCAAATTGATTAGCAACCAAACAACTCAGCTCCTTTGCAAAAGTAAACACCATACACTAACTACAAACAAAACTTTATAGGCTGCACAATTAGGACAAAGGAAACTTGATTTAATGCCAAATAAAAAAAAGATGAAGAAATGATCAAACTGTTAACTCGTACCGTTTCTAAAACATGTAAAACTTTTTTTTCTTAAGCCGCTTCATAAAAATGTCTCATTTGCAATAAAAACCTACATAGAGAATTCTTTGATTGTACTAATAAATATTAAGCATTAGCAACCTTACTTCAGCCTTGATTGCAATGCAATATGAAAAAGTGTAGTACATATATGCAATGTGTTATTATCATCCAGCTTTACCATTGTCATCCTTGGTTGCAATGGATCCTTCAATAAGCTTTATACTGATTTAGTTAGTTGGCTTACATGAATATTCACTCTTATTTTGATTTAATGCAAAGAATGATAGTTGATGAAAATAAAAAGATTACCTTTGCTTCTATATCACAATTTCAATATATTCATGGCCCAGCCTTGTTCACCACAGTCCTAAAATCTATGATTGTTATAGCAAGCTTCCAACAAAATTCCTTTGCTAATGTCTTTGATATCAATGGTCTTAACATTGTAATTGACACCTACATTAAAAAGGCATAGTTAAACTCATCCTTTATATTAAAATAAGTTACCTTTAAACGTAAATTGTGGACAAATTACTAATTTTTAAGGGGATTTGAATTCAGGTTAAAAAGCCATAGTTAAACTCAGCTTTTATATCAGATTAGACAATTCCAATGTAAAGACCTTTTCTATAGTTATTTAAATTCAATTTTAAAAGAATGAGATATTCATAAACTTTAGGAACCAATATTGATGATTTAGGGAAGACAGTATCTACACGGCTAAAAAACAATCTGATTAATGAATAAACAAACAAAATATCAAAAAAAAAATGAAAATGAAAATTGAAAGAAAATTACCCCATAACATTAATTCTGAGTCGATTACTCAATTCAACAAACAATTCAAACATCTTACCCAAATCAGCAGCATTTCCATGAGAATAAAACATTGTACATGCAGGTCTATTATACTTAACATACACCTCCGCAATTTCATTCCCTCTTCTTGTTTTCACCTTCACTACATCCACGTTTTCCTTCATCGGAACTTCCGGAATCGAAAGCTTCGTCGCTGATGAAGTACTGTTTGGGCGGTGGTGGTGGTGGATTCAGATATGTGTAGGATGGTGTTGTAGTGGGAAGAAAGCAAACTTTGCAGCTATTGAGGAAGTTACTCCGCCCATGGGGAGATTGATTCATAGAGATGGCGGAAAATCCTTCACACGGTGGTCGCAGATTCTCACCGCTTCACCAAATCATCTTCCTCATGCAAATCCTTCGCATTATGCTTCTTCCTCCAACGCTTCTTCCTTCCTCAAGCATACGCTTTTTCCTTCTTCGCAGCTTCTCAAATCACTTATCTCCTTGGCATCAGTTTTGAAACGTTGCTCTGCCGTATCAAAGTTTATTGCGATGCATACCCATGAGAGAGAGAGAGAGAGAGAGAGAGAGAGAGTTGTTAACAATTAAAATCTAGGTAAAAGGAGAGATGAAGAGAGAGGAACAAATGAGAAGGAGACTCCGTATTGAGCAGTGTAAGTGTGTACCTTTCATCCTATTGGAATCTCTGATCAAATTTTAATGCTTTGTCAATTTTCAAAGCAACTAATTAGAGACTTTCAAGGTGTGCTGATAGAAGAGGAATAGATTAGACACGTTGGTGTTTATGAATAGTTAGGTGGGAAATTTGAAATTCAAAAATTGCATTAAATGAGGCTAAAAAGAATTTTTCCCGCTCTAAACATAGGATTAGGGTTTTAGAATAGTTGTTTACATTGTACTTTAGGATTAGATAACAAGGATAAGGATATTCATAATTTACAACATATACAAACTATGATAGCGTGGCTTTTTTTTATATAAAGAGAACCGTGGTTTTTTTTTAATTATTAAATAAATCATTATTTGTTTAATAAAGGCAATATAGCTTCAACAACGTATGTAACGTCGATGCCGATGATGACATTGAACCATCTATCGAGCTAATCCTTTATGCTTTCGATGTGATCTTTGTTTCTCCACTCAAGTTTTTTTGTAGTTAGTTTAGTCAGCAATGGTTGTCCTCTTCACATGCAAGTTGTGATGCCCCACCATTGATAAGGACCTCCAATATTTTCAAATGACCTTCCCTCACTACTGCTGTTGTAGCATAGGTCCGGAACAATCTCACATTTACATTAGCTCCCACATTGTATTTAATCTTAACACTTAAATTTGTTTTGGCGACATGTCACACATCTATGGCTTGAAATTTGGTGAATAGAGCACACTTAAATGGAGCAATGATGGATGTCGCTATTTGGACAAATATCACAGTCATACATTGATAAAAAAAATATTAAAAAATCATGCCTTCTTTTGTTAAAAAACTTAAATATATGCATGGTACTTTTACTAACTCTTTCATTATTACCTCTTTAAAACAAAAAATGAAAATCTCTTTCATTATTGATTATTAATCTTTTAATTTTGACTGTTCTTATTAGAAAAATGGGTAATAGCAAAAGTCAACTATCGAGGGAGGATCACCAGAAAGTAAGAACAATGAAAGGAAAAGAAAACAAAGAATGAACAATGAGCAAACACAACAATGACTACTTCAAAGACGAGAAAATAATAAACGACGGAAAGAAACGGAAAAAGGAAATGAAGTTGAAATATCATGCACTAATGATATCGTTGAACCAACATGCCCAATCAAATTTTCACAGCTATGAATTTTTCAAATGCACACTTTCAAGGAACCCATGACAACGAAGCAGAATAAAGTACCATACATATTAATGACCCAACACTTGGTTTCTGATAAAAAAAAATTATATAATTTTACACATGTTTAACAATTACTATTATTTATTATTATATTGTGATACTTATTTTTTGTGTCATAAATATTCTTACATATTTATTTTAATTATCAGATCTTAATAATGCATCAAGAGGAGTTTCTCAAAAGATTACTGCTCTCCCCCCTGCACTTTTCGCTCGCGTCCAGCTGAAATTCCGAAAATACCCCTGCATTATTTAACTAACGCAAGTGTAGACTTAGTTTTTACACATGCGTGACTTAAGTCACGCTGCGCAAGTTAACTCACGCTGGAATTAACACATGCGTGAGTTAACTCACGCTGGTTTTCAAATGGTGGTATTATTACAATTGCCTTCCCCATTGCTGCCCAGGATGCATTACATTCATCCATTAACCGTCAGCCAGCTCGACAGTCTGAGGCATCAAGCTACTCAGACTGTTTCCATGGGGGTAGTGGAATATATGCTGGATGTCGGTTCCCACATGTGGAGTATGAGAAGAAGCAAAGCCAATTTTTTATCATGGGGTTTGAGTGGATTAATTGCTGTCGGTTACCAACAATTTTCCTTTACCTCTTTTTGTAATAATACCACCATAATTTAGGCACAATTGATTGAGAAGAAATGAAGAAGGCAATTGTAATAATACCACAGTTTGAAAAGCGTGAGTTAACTCACGCAGGTGTTAATTTCAGCGTGAGTTAACTTACGCAGCGTGATTTAAATCACGCGTGTGTAAAAACTAAGTCTACACTTGCGTTAGTTAAGTAATGCAGGGGTATTTTCGGAATTTCAGCTGGGCACGAGTGAAAAGTGCAGGGGGAGAGCAGTAATTCAACAAAAGTTCTAAACAAAAGTTCTTTTATCGCAATCATAACAATGTTTCTTTTACAAAACATGTCATTTATACATTTATGTTATGATGTTACTAATTACTATTAGAATAAACAATAAATGAAAACCTAAAACCTAAAGAATAAACAATAAATGATCATTATTTTATCTTTATTTTATATGCAGGCAAACTAAAATATGTTGAGTTCATAAATAATTTTGTTACATGCCTTGACAATATTTTGTTTATAAATCAATATATCAATAATTTCCATTAATATTTTAAAATTTTAATCAAAATTATACAAACAAACATAATAAAATAATCACATGCGTTAGCGCAGTAGAAAGAGCGGACATACGGGCACAATAGTGTCCGTCTTTCTGCTAGTTATATATAAAGAAAACTACACCTTTCAGCACTTGAGTTGGATTTTTCTTTCCAAAAATACCCTCAATTTTCAATATAAATAATACATCTAACAAAGAGATAAGAATAAATTTAAGGGTTAAATATGTTTTTGGTCCCTATAAATATACCAACTTTTCGTTTTAGTCCCTCTAAAATTTTCCTTCACCTTTTAGTCCCTATAAAATTTTCAATCACTACTTTTGGTCCCTCCTTTAAAGTAAACTCATATGTAGAATTCATACTTTTGTGTAAAATTTTGCATAAAAAATTATAATATTATAACAATCTCTCCCTAAGAAATTTAGAACTTTTTAACAAAACATGAATTTAATATGAGTTTTTACATTTTTGATGGTTAAAAATTCATATTAAATTTATGTTTTGCTAAAAAATTCTAATTTCTTTTGGGTAAGAGTTTTACAATATTCTACACATTTCTTTTTTTTTTTGAAGAGGCTAAAATGAAATATATTAACACACCAAAAGGGCCTTCCTAGCACAAGGAGTGCAAAGGAAGAAACACTCGAGTTCAAACAAGAGACATAATAATATTTACAAGGCTAACGCCTAACCACCAAAGTACCAAAAAGCTAGAAAAAGAGAAACAGTTAACCAATGCCCAAAACAGAGAACGGACTAGTCCACCAACCATGGTAATTGAGGGGAAGGCTGACATGTTTCCCCTTCAACCACGTGAAGGTCAGAGACTTGATCTTGTCGACCACCTGTATAATAGAACAAATTTTATTGTTGAAAATTCTATTGTTTCTTTCTTTCCATATTTCCCACGTTGTTGCAAACCAAACAACCTGTAACACAGAACGCCTTGTTTTGGCCACACCACCCAAAAACCCGAACTGATAAAAATGGCTATTAGCATCACCTGGCATAACCGCAATCAAACCAATCCACCGAAGGATATAATACCAAACAGCACCAAAAACAGTACAATGAAATAATAAGTGTGAAGATGTTTCCACCTCCCCACATCCTCCGACACACAGCTGAGCATCTACATCAATTACATGACGATGGTAGAGATTATTTTTGGTAGGAAGTCTGTCGCGAAACAAGCGCCAGGCAAATAAAATCACCTTCAAAGGAACATCCTTATGCCACAGAGAAGAGACAGGCACCTCAGGAACAACAGAAACAGTAGCTGTTAAATAGTTGTAAGCACTTCGAACAGTGTACGCGGAAGAAGAATCCAACCGCCACACCCTCCTGTCAACCCTGTGAATCTGCAAAATAACCGTAAGAAGTAAAATCCTAAGTTCCCCTAGCATTTCCTCCTCCCACGCAAACAATCTACGCCTCCATCTCCAAGCCCCCCCCCCCCCCCCCCCCCCTCCTGTCCCCCACCCCAACAAGTGCATACTAAAAACAGATTTGCTCTTCAACACTGACAACTCATATAATCTAGAAAAGCGATCTTTAAAAGACACTCCTCCCACCCACACATCCTTCCAAAAGAGAGTATTACTACCATCTCCCACTACCTGACTAACGTTACCAAGAAACCACTCCTCGGACCGCAAAGCCGAAGTGTCCTTCCACCAAACAGAAGCTTCCCGGCCTCCCTCCTTCACTCTCCCATCCTCCACACCATACCTAACAGACAACACCCTAAACCACAAACTATCTCTATCCACCAACAATCTCCAACACCACTTCCCTAAAAGAGCTAAATTAAAATCCCTAATTCTCCTTACCCCCAAACCTCCAACCTCCTGACTCCCACAAATAGTGTGCCAATCAATCCAAGATATTTTCCTGTGGTCTACACTCACCCCCCCCCCCCCCCCCCAAAAAAAAAAAATTTATTAAAAATAGATTCGATAGAGGAAACGATACCTGATGGAGCTTTGAAAAAAGAAAGAGCATAAACAGGCAACAACCAGCTGGCCACCCAATGACAGATATCTCGAACTCCACCCCGACAATCTATGGTTAATGCGCTTAATAAGTGGTTCCCAAAAATTCAACCTTCGCGCATTACCACCAATTTGCAAACCAAGGTACACAAAAGGAATAAGACCAACCTTGCAGTTCAACACCATCGCTGCTTCAGCTAACCAAGAATCCGAAACATTCACACCAACCAGGAGGCTCTTTGAAAAATTGACCTTTAACCCAGACAAGTCTTGAAAAAGAATAAGAACAACTCGCATAGCCCGGATATTAGCCCAAGATTTATCACCCAAAATTAACGTGTCATCTGCAAACTGTAAATGCGACACCGTAATCGGATCATGTCTTCCCAACTTATAACCAGTGAATAAATTGTTGATAATTAATGATTGCATTAAAACGTGAAAGCCCTCTGCAGCCAGAAGGAAAAGAAATGGAGACAAAGGATCACCCTACCTCAACCCTCTCTCTAGATAGAACTCATCAGTCGGAGAACCATTTACCAATACCGAAGCAGTAGCCGACCCAATACATTCATTAATCCACTTGCGCCAAAGTGTCGGAAACCCCATTTTCACCATCACCTCATTCAGGTAGAACCAGTCAATAGAGTCATAAGCTTTTTCAAAATCTACTTTAAAAAGAATCAACTCCTTTTTGCATCTGCGGGCTTCATCTACAACCTCATTCGCCACTAAAATCCCATCCAGAATTTGGCGACCCTTAATAAAAGCCGACTGAGAGTCAAAAATAACCGACCCAATCACCAACCGGAGCCTATTAGCCAAGATCTTTGCCAAAATTTTGTACAAACTACTCATCAACGAAATGGGGCGAAAATCATTCAGACGCTGAGGATTATCGACCTTAGGAATAAGAGAAATAAAAGTACTATTAATACCTTTGGTCAACTTCCCGTTTCTATGGAATTCTATCAAAAAACGCATAACATCTTCCTTAAACATATCCCAAAATTGCTTAATAAAACCAAAAGAAACACCGTCAGGCCCCGGACACTTATAATTATCACAATCCCAAACCGCCGCCATCACCTCATCCAACGTGAAAGGCATAATCAAACCTGCACATTGTCCATGAGACAAAGAACAGAACCGCAAACCATCCATACTAGGCCTGTCCTCACGGCTTGCTTTAAAATGATTAGCAAAATGCGTAAACACCGCTGCACGGACATTTTCCACCCCTTCCACCATAACATCGTCAACCATAAAAAATTGGATAGCATTTCTACGACTCCTACTAGAGATTATACTATGAAAAAATTTGGAGTTCGCATCCCCTTCACACAACCACTGCAGCCGAGACTGTTGCCAACAAATACTTGCATTAATTCTAGAAGTTGAAAATAATTCCTCAGACAACCCATGGAGCTCCTCTATTTCCTCATCCGACAACACCACTGTTTCAGCCTTCTCCTCAATACTAGATATAGAGTCCTTCAAATTAGAGATTCTTGCTGGTAAATTTTTTGCGTGACGCTGATACCACTCTTTCAGAGCTGATTTTATGAGCTTAAATTTTTCTTTTAACACATAACCGCCCCACCCGTCTACCTGAAAACTCCTCCACTTTTCACAGACATACTCATTATAACCAGGAAAATTTTCCCAACATTTCAACATACGCAACGGGCGAGGACCCCAATTTTCCTCATCAATACACAACTGAATTGGACAATGATCAGATAAACCCCTCGCAGAAGCCAACTGAAAACAATTAGGCCACGTCAGACACCATCTTTCCGATAACAAAAAACGATCTAGGCGACTCATAGAATTACCATCCCCCTGAAACCACGTAAAATTGCGACCCCGGAGAGGCAAATCAATCAAACAATTACCATCAATAAACTGATTAAAATAAACACTCCCTGCATGAGAACCACCCATACCAACACTTCTGCGCTCCTCCACACCTCTAACAGTATTGAAATCCCCACACACACAAATATTGAAATCATGTAAAGATGTCAGGCGAGAAGAAATATTGTACCACAATGTTTGCTGACGATTAGTATCACAAGGAGCATAAACATTCAACAAAACGAACTCTTCCCCGGTCTTCACAAAGCGGCCTTGAATTCTTAACACATGTTCAAACTGCATAGACGTCCACACCTCAACCTCCGAACAATCCCAAAGCGTAACCAACCCACCAGAGGCACCCAATGAAGGTTGAAACGAATAATTAACATTAAAATCATTCCAAATGGATTTACACATCAGACAATCAAAAACAGCTAATTTTCATTCTTGTATACAAAGAATAGAAGGATTTTTCTCCCTTACCAACTGACTCACCTCCCTTCTTTTTCAAACCCACCTAAACCCCGAACATTCCAAGAGATAATCTTCATCTAAACCACCTACTCCACCACACCAACCCCCCCACCACACACCAACCCCACACCCTCTCACTCTTCCCCTCCTCCCTCTGCATTTTTCCTTCCCACCCCTGACAACACATCAAAAGAATTATTTTTATCCCCTTTAAACTTCAGCCCCACCACCTTCCCGATCCCTTTTACATCATCAGATTTCACCTTATCGCACCCATGTAAAACCAACCAATTTGTCCAGTCGTTATTAACTGAATTTTGAGAACCACTTTGCGAAGAACTGACACCCACTTTATCCTTAACCTTCGATGTCTGTGAACCCCGTTGACGTCGCCTATAAGACTTATGTAAAACACGTAGAACCTCTTTCTGATCCTTCACTGACAGCCTTGCAATACGCTTCAAACTTTGTGCACATTGACGAATATGACCATTGCCCTTTTTCTTTGTAACTCTAGGTGCATCTGAATTCGGAACTAGAGGAACATTTGATTCTGAATGCCGAGCCTCTTCTGAACCAATCAACGCAACTTTTTTATCTTTATCTCCACAGGTCGCCTTAGTAGCAGATGATGTAGCCACCAAAGAAGCCACGCCCTTATCAACAGAATGCGCAGCTGTTTCTTTTCCAATAGGTGTTGATGTTGCTTGCAATATCCGTAACTCAAGATTATGAACAGCCGCACCGTTGTCTTCGTTCTGCCAATCCTCCGACAAATGGTTCAAAAGAACATCCACTTCACCACTCGCGGCCACCTCCTCGTGAACCTCTGATGGCTGGTCGTCCACAGACCCATCAGATTCATCTTCAACTCCTAAACAAGCATCTTCCCCTAACGAGAACCCCCATTCCTCAATGATTTTAAACTCCAAGAGTACATCATCAACCAAAATTGTAGCATCAGACTTGATAATATCCAAAGACGACGTCGAAATTAAAACTCGTGCATAATCAAAACGAGCTTTATCAAGAGTGAAGTCATCCACTTTCAACAGACGACCACAGTCAAACACACACAATTTAAAAAAATTTGAATTCCATGCATGCAACGGGATTCCGTAAATTCTCACCCATACACCTCTTTCACAAACAACCAAATCTTTATTCCACATCGCAGGATTAGAAAAGAAATTTGAAAAAAAATCGGATGCTTCGTTAAGGAAACCACGGACATCCCCATCATCTTCCAATCTCAAAAGAACCTTGTTTGCTCCCATCGGTAAAATATCCAATTTATCGAAACCAGCATCATAAATTCGTCATTGAATCACAGGAATAGCCGCACCATTTAATACAGTAACAACCAAACCTCTACTTGCCCACAACACATCCTGTTCCCTTGAAGTATACTTAGGAACAAGCTTTTTACCGTCAACCGCCACCTCCCTCACCACATTACCGGAATCAATTTTTAGTGCACCCTTCACACCGCCAGCCGTCCCTCCACTCACCACTTGTGCTAATACAACCTCTTTCCTACCACCTCCGTCACCAACTACCCTTCATCCTCCTTTCTAAAGACTCCCTCGATACCCAACTCACCACCAAGCTTACTTTTTTCTCCCTCAAATTTTTTATATCCTTTTAAACTTTTTTCTCCCTCACCCCACTCTCTACCCTCAACCCTCTTATTCCCAAAACGATCAAAATTAGACACCTTTGCTACCACCCTCCAATCACCAAACCAAACATTATTTACCGCCTTGAGCAATTTATCTACGTCCTTAACTTTGCTATACCGAACAAAACCAAAAACACCGCCATTTACATTACATTTACGAGCCAAATAAACATCCTCCATAACACCACACACCTCGAATCCTTGTCTCAAAGCTAAATAAGAAATATCATGCGGAACATTTGTAAAATAGAATGAAACGAAATTAGACTGCACCGTTTTTGACTGACCACGTTGCACAGCTTTCTGGTTGCGTGAAACAGACCTGTAATTACATGAAACAGACCTGCGTCCTTCCTGGTTGTGTGAAATAGACCTGTGATTGCGCGGAGCAAACCTGCGTCCTTTCTGGTTGCGTGAAACAGACCTGTGTTTGCGTGAAACAGACCTGGTCCCTCTCTGGTGAAGCAACGCACGCCTTTCAGTTCTGGTCGCAACTTGATCATGATGATGGAACGGTGATCGCCGCTGCAAAACATGGGCATCTTCATAACACAAACAGTCACGGTCTCTAACCCTAGCTGGGCGCTCATAATGAATGGTAACTCTCCCATCCTGCGATAAAACCTGGTGCCCATAGTCAAAATCCTCTTCTGATTCATCCTGGCTTGCCGAATCATACACAACCCTAGCCCTAGACTGCCCTTGCCGCCACTTCCACGAACCTCCATGCCGCTGCTCCTCCTGAAGCCTGTCCCGTTGTCTGTCCACCTGTTCCTGCGCTTTCCTCTTCCTCGGTTTCACGTCGGACCAATCTCCCCTACCCCCCCTTGTAGTGGCACCCTGCTTGGCCCCCTTCCCCCCTATAGTACCTTACTTCCGGCGAAGGTGACTGCCGACGCGGTTGTCCCAGGTGAAGACAGGAATAGCCGCCACGCTCTCTCTCTAGACCACGCTCTCTCTCTCTCCATCTAGACATTTTCTGCACAATTTCATTAAAAAAAATACTAAAATAGGGATCAAAAGTAGTGATTAAAAATTTTATAGGGACTAAAAGTTGAAGGAAAATTTTAGAGGGACTAAAACGAAAAGTTGGTATATTTATAGGGACCAAAAACATATTTAAATATTAAAACAAATGTAACAAACATTATATATATATATATATATATATATATATATATATATATATATATATATATATATATTCTTTTATCATTTAAAAAGTGTAACAAACTATACGAGTATATTTATACTTACTTTTTCAACATTCCAATTATACCCTTAAACAACTTTTTCTATAATAAAATTGTTGTTGGTGTCATTAAAAAAGAATTTAAATTATAGTTTTTTGTTATATTTTTTCTTATAGTGATATTTTTTTTTGTTATATTGTATTATTGTTGGTGTCTTTGAAATAGATAATCATGGTTAGTTTGATTTTTTATAACTTAAAAGCAACAAACATTTTTTTTTAATTTTAATCAAAATTTCATAAAAAAAAATATCGTTCATAATCTTCAACCGTTAGCGCAATAAAATAACCGGAAAGACAGGCAACCCGTGCCCATCTTTTTGCTAGTAATAGTAATAACTAGACGTCCTTTGCGACGCACGGGTCTTCTCGACTATAATAGAGACCAATAAATAATCTTTAATCCGTAAGATTATGGGTCGATCAATAAACGCAAATTAGATTTTTTTTTTTTCTAAGCCGGGAGAATGGACAGGCATCAAGGGGAAGCAACGACATCCCAACTAGGTTGGCACCCCGCAGAACCTCCATCCTATGCCACCAAACTCAGGAAAAATTTTATTAAAAAAAGGGGGAAAAAAATTACAAGAAGAGGGGGGACTAGGCCAAAACCCTCTAGAAAACAAAACAGAAAAATAAACATAAACAGAAGAAAAACAGCTGACTAAGGGAGCCTAAAACGAGGGAACCCACTCCGGTCCAAGAAGAAGTCAGTCTGAATAGCCTGGGGCAGCACCGATAACCAAACTTTGCCTTGAGTTGTGTGACCCATATCAGCCAAAAAATCCGCACAACGGTTCCCTTCCCTAAAGATGTGAGATGAAATAATCTGAATACCGTGGTTGCATACATTATGCCATCGATTACGAAGTAAAACCGGAACAAGCAACTGGTTTTTAAATACCAAAAGAGCACTCGTCGAGTCACTCTCTAACCAGACATTCCTCCACCCTTTCTGAACTGCATACTCCAAAGCAAGAAGAAAAGCATAAACCTCAGCATAAAACACAGTAGATGATCCGATATTACAGACAAAGGCTCCTAAAAGAGAACCTCTATGGTCACGGAACAGGCCCCCACAAGCAGCGTGAGAACCAATTAGAGAGCCATCGGTGTTAACTTTAATCCAAGGGGCCGAGGGAGCCTTCCAATATACCATCAAAATATCGCTAACACGGCGATTGTGAGGAGAGACCGATAAAGCATCTAGAATATTTGCATCAGAAACCATACATTTACCAGTGGATATATTGCCACTAAAACTAATATCCGCCTGAATACGAACCTTTGTGGATTGCAAGGAGACCGGTTTGTCATTAAAACGCAAAGAATTCCGAGCTAGCCAAATACCATGGAGTGAGTGAATTACCGCAGCCAAATGTATGTCATAAATTTGGGATGAACAATTTTGTGGAATGGAACCAAGCAAGGCTGCAAAAGATAACGTATCAAAATATAACGCAAATTAGATTATTAGAGATACAATATTACAATCAAATGATAATAAAAAAAAATATAAAGATAAAAAGATAAAAAGAATACAAAATTATATTGTTGCACGGGTCAATTTTATTTATTACTTTTATAGTTAAACATCAAAAATTAATGTAGTTCATGGTTCCTAACAAATTATTTAGGGTAGCCGAGTTTGCATGGAAATTAGGGTATTCTGTTTGTAAACGTATTAAATAAGTGTTCAACAACTTGCCAAAAATAAAAAAATCTACAGAAACAATAGATTAAGTTGTTGCAGACCTAATAAAATTAATAAATAATAAGGATAAGGATTAAGATATCTATTAAATTAAAAAAAAATCTACAGAAACAATAGGTTAAGTTGCTGCAGACATAATAAAATTAATAAATAATATGGATAAGGATTAAGATATCTATTAAATTTTTGCTTTGAAAAATATTCACGATTATTATTATTAGAGAGGAATGAAAAATATATGATGCAAATTTAGAGCCAAAATTTTAGGATAGAGTTGTTGCAAACTTAATAAGGGATTAATGGAGGGAAAAAATTAGGTTAAGTTGCTGCAGACTTAACAAAATTAACTAGACTTTTTACCCGTGCGTCACACGGGTTTTCTCGACTATAATAAAGACCAATAAATATTTTTTAACCCTTAAGATCATTGATATGGTAGAGAATATTTTCTTAAAAAAAAAAGGCAAGCGGATATAATGAAATTGGTGTGCAATGTATTTTTTTAGATGGAATTTGTTAGGTTAAATAATTGCAAACCTAATAAAGCAAATGAGCGGGAAAAAATTAGGTTAAGTTGCTGCAGACGTAACAAAATTAATAAATAAGAATAAGGTTATAAAAAAAAGGCATGAAATTAAAAAAAAAATCCAAAAAAAAAGTGTAAAATTCTTGACCAAAAAAAAAGTATAAAATAGAAGATCATATGTGATCATTGATATGGTAGAAAATATTTTCTTCAAAAAAAAAGCAAGCGGATAGGAATGAAATTGGTGTGCAATGCATATTTTTTAGATGGAATTTGTTAGGTTAAATAATTGCAAACCTAATAAAGCAAATGAGCGGGAAAAAAATTAGGTTAAGTTGTTGCAGACGTAACAAAATTAATAAATAAGGATGTTAAAAAAAATGCATGAAATTAAAAAAAAACCCAAAAAAATAAGTGTAAAATTCTTGAACAAAAAAAAATTATAAAATAGAAGGATCATAAGTGATCATTGATATGATAGAAAATATTTTCTTCAAAAAAAAAAGGCAAGCGGATAGGAATGAAATTTTTTTTTTTGAGGAAAGGATAAGAATGAAATTGGTGTGCAATGCATTGTTTTAGATGGAATTTGTTAGGTTAAATAATTGCAAACCTAATAAAGCAAATGAGCGGGAAAAAATTAGGTTAAGTTGCTGCAAACGTAACAAAATTAATAAATAAGGATAAATAAGGATAATAATAAATTTTTGCTTTGAAAAATATTCACAGTTATTATTATTAGAGAGAAATGAAAAATATATGACGCAAATTTAGAGCCAAAATTTTAGGATAGAGTTGTTGCAAACCTAATAAGGGATTAGTGGAGGGAAAAAATTAAGTTAAGTTGTTACAGACTTAACAAAATTAATAAATAAGGATAATGGTTTTTCCCTAAAAAATAAAAATAATAATAATAATAATAATAATAATAATAATAATAATAATAATAATAATAATAATAATAATAATAATAATAATAATAATAATAATAATAATAATAATAATAATAATAATAATAATAATAATAATAATAATAATAATAATAATAATAATAATAATAATAATAATAATAATAATAATAATAATAATAATAATAATAATAATAATAATAATAATAATAATAATAATAATAATAATAATAATAATAATAATAATAATAATAATAATAATAATAATAATAATAATAATAATAATAATAATAATAATAATAATAATAATAATAATAATAATAATAATAATAATAATAATAATAATAATAATAATAATAATAATAATAATAATAATAATAATAATAATAATAATAATAATAATAATAATAATAATAATAATAATAATAATAATAATAATAATAATAATAATAATAATAATAATAATAATAATAATAATAATAATAATAATAATAATAATAATAATAATAATAATAATAATAATAATAATAATAATAATAATAATAATAATAATAATAATAATAATAATAATAATAATAATAATAATAATAATAATAATAATAATAATAATAATAATAATAATAATAATAATAATAATAATAATAATAATAATAATAATAATAATAATAATAATAATAATAATAATAATAATAATAATAATAATAATAATGGTTTTTTTTTTTTACAGAATTAATAATAATGGTATATGTTATAACTTGTTCAATTGTCCAGTTTTTAATGGAATGAGTTTTATTATATTTTTTTTATAGATTACTGAAACAATGGAATAAAATCTCCATTTCGTTTTGTTCCACTTCATTTTATCACACAGGCTTCCATACCGATAAGTAATAATCATACTGTCATATAAACAATCTAAAATCCACAAAGAACATATAATTTTCCAAAATAATATTCAATCCATCATCTCTCATCCTACTATCACTCCTTATCATAAACCATCTCATGGAGCATCACCATATTACAATAATATTACCCGTCTGTGATAAGAAAATGTTCTACTGCTGCCAGCCATACTGTTGGTTGCGATTCCCACGACCAGCAGCCGATCCACCATATGGAGGACCACCTTGAGGATAATTTGGAGCTCCAAAGCCACCTCCACCACGAGGACCACCACCAGTTCCTGCAGGCATACCACTAGACCCATAAGGTGCCCCCCTCCCTTGAGGAGGATATGGTCCACTGCCATAACCCGCACCCCCTCCTTGACCTCCACGATTTGGATGATTGTATCCCCCACTGGGGTTCCCACCCGGAGGATACCTTCCTGGACCACCAGAGGGACCTCGAGGCTTCCCATAATGATGGCTAGGTCCTGCAGCACCTGCTGGTTGAGAGCCATGAATAAGGTGGTTAGGACCTTGCCGCATTTGGGCATGTCCACCCTGTTGAATCGGAGGAAGACGGGTATGCTGCTGTGGATTCTGCATTTTAAGACGCTTGGCATTTTCTTCATTTTGCCGTTGCTGCTGACGCTTTTTCTTGGTCTGAAACTCATGTGATGACTCGTACTTGGGTAAACTAAGGAAAAATTGAGGGTAGTAATGAGTTGAAGAAGCAGAGTAGAAAATAATTAATTGATGGATACAAAAATCTTAGGAGAGGAGGGAAATAATGGACATTTATCTCATGAAGATCAGAAAAGTAAATTTATTTCTATTTTGAAAATGAAAAACTCAAGTGCATGGGAGGTCTACCTCTTGGGATCACATGGTAATGGATCAGTCCAGAAGTACTCAGCATCAAGTGCGTCTTTGGCAGGAATTCTCTATGGCAAAGAAATTAAATGAACAAATCAAGAAATTAATTATTCATCATAAAAGCATGCTCGATATTAATGCCCTCGGATACACCTAAAAACAACACAACCCAATTCATTCTTATGTGTCACCAACATTATGTTATCAACTAGTTATCAGATTTTGATCACATTACAGAAGTCGCTCAACCAAACTAGATGTATAGCATTTTATCATAAGCTCAAAACGCAAGTTGGCAACAAGGTGCATAATATTACTGAAATGGTAGACAAACTACCACTAAACATGATCAAATTAAAGAGGTTGAATAAATTAAGATAAACTGTAATAGCATGGACCTGTAACCATGTAAAATAACAAGTATACATTTAATTAGCAATTAATATATAGGACCCACAGTTGATGAAGTGATATACCTGAGCTGGATCAAGTGTGAGCATCTTCTCCAACAATTCCAATGCATGGCGATCAAAACTAGAATTCAAGTCACAGACAAAAGCTATTCAGATTAAATCAGCTAAAAGATAATGAAAAATAGTATAACATTTATTACTCTTTTTTTTTTAATAAAAACGCACATATGAATAATGATGCTCGTAATCTGATACTTACTGTCTAAAAACTTCCCTCAGACGCCTTTTCATCGGTCTTGATGGCTTAAATTGATTGTACCAAGGGGTCTTGGTAACTCCAGGCCAGTTCACCTCATCCGGTGCTCCACACAACTCAAAAATCTTGTTCAACTGCTCTGGCTACAATAGTTACAAAGAAAACAGGCATTACCCTCAAGTTGTATTAAAGACAATTATACACTGTAAGCTTTCCACAGTAAAAATATTAAGTAGGTTAGATCTAGTAATCATGCCAGACATTGTAATTATTATGCCATCTAGCCCTGTTAGAAATATATAAATCACATCACCAGTTGCTTTAAGCATATAATGGAAAAACATACATCATTTATCTACTTAATAAAATGAACATTTTCAGACGTAAACCAGTATTCAGATTGGCACCATAACTACAAAGCCACTAAGATAAAGACAGAAAGGCTGAGAAAGTGATATTAAAAACCTCTCCTACATAATGCATAGCTGAAGTGAGTTCTGAAAATGTAAAAGATTACACCAAACCTGGCCAAAATAAATTTTCAAGACAATCATTGAACACTTTACCCCTATCTCTGCTCAAGATTATATATGAAGTATCGCTAACCTCATCTTTTCCAGGAAAGATGGGCTTCCCGTGCAGAAGCTCAGCGAAAATGCACCCAACAGACCACATATCAACAGCTGGCCCGTACCTTGTTGTCCCCAATAGTAACTCAGGGGGTCTAAATACATGATGAAATAAATCAATGTGTGCCTTTGGCCATTTCATAACACCGCCCTCCCAAATTAACTTAGGCAACACTAATATTAAACCCAGCACTAGAGACATGATATAATCAAGATAAATTACCTGTACCATAAAGTGATGACTCGATTTGTAAGGTTTGCATTATGCTCGTTTGAAAATGACCTTGCCAATCCAAAATCTGCCAGCTTCAGATTACCTTCGTTATCTATGAGAAGATTTGAGCCTGCAGAGAAACAAAATAAATCACATGCGGGTAACAGATTTGGTAAGACCTAAAATCAAAATCAAGATCTTGGACATGTAACACTTTGGAAGAAATTAACAAAAGATAACCTTTGATATCACGATGAAGCACTTGATTGACATGACAATAGTGAAGTCCCGTCAAAAGCTGCCTCATGTAACACTTTGGAAGAAAATAATAACTCAAGAATCAATATAATATTAATTATTAGTATATGAATTAACATTTCAACTGGTATACCTTAATCTGGGGGACAGTAAATCTCATGCCAGGCCGGTCTGCAAGACCTGTTAAATCATGATCCATATATTCGAAGACCATATATATGCCCCCTTTGTATTTGTTGCCATCTGCGCAATCCCAAAACCAAATGATAAACAAAAAATGAAGCAGGAAGTTATAAAAAATAAAATAATCCAAAGGCAAGTAGTGGGTATATATATATATATATATATTACGAGTAGTGCTATATAGCACGACTCCTTTGCCGACGAATTTCGACGAATGCGTTGTGTGCTATACTCCTTTTCCTAAGTGTGGGTTTATCTGTTTCTCACAATATAAATGATAAGAAAATATTATATCTTTTTACAAAGAAAACTTATGTCTACCATTGACCATTCACAATTGAAATCTACGCCAATGAGTTTTGCAAGCATCGATGGAAACCACAATCTGTTGTGAGACTTGTTCCATTATTAAGCTTGTCGCCATTTCTATCTCATCAATTGGTAGCCATCAACCAATTTCATTTGAAAACATATTTCAATCAAGAATGGATTGGCCTCAAGTATCACCAACAGAAATTGGAGGGTATGAGGAAGACGAAGGTGACATGATGGACCGTGTGATTGGATTTGAGAAAAGGGAGAGTGAAAAGACAAAAAAGGCCAGCGCAAATAACAAGGATGAACAAACACATTGGTGTTATGTTTATGTTATGCAGTTTGTGAGAAAGATGTTGGTTTGTTTAAAGAGAGAATGTAAAGGGAAGACGAGTGAGTATGTGGCTCATTGAGTAATGAACCAAGCAAGGCTATTGTGACTCACTATTTGCTTTATGACAGTTGGATTTGATGTATCATATTTATATTAATTGTTAATTAGTATAACAATGGAGAGTTTATACCTTTTTTTTTTTTTTTTAAAAAGCTAAATTAGTCCACCTAAATTGGCATCAGGAATCGAACCTGAGACCTTGAGGAGGAGCACACTCCTAAGTCTCAAAGTCTCAAGCCAACACCACAGATCAACCCGAGTGGGTTTTAGCATTTTCCATAAATTATATAGTCAAAATAATAAAGTATATGATATGCGCCTGTAAACTAAAGCAATCGATTAATTAATTTGATGAAAAAGAATAACTTGCCTGGCCTTCCTTGATCATCTTTTTCGGGGCCTGGCGATGTCACGATTTCCTTTAACTTGATTACATTTTCATGATGTAGTTTCTTTAGAATTTTGATTTCACGTATAGCAGTAATAGGAAACTGCAATGACAAGCATAATTTAGAGTATAATTAATTAATTACACAGAATCACAGATAGAAATGAAATGTTTGAAAATACATTCATATTCATATTCGTATTCATACCCCTTCTCTCTCGTTATCCATACGTATTTTCTTGAGAGCAACAATTTCACCAGTTTCGATCTCTCGAGCCATATAAACCATACTGCAAGTATAAAAACATAGAACAAGATTAAATTGAATGAATACAGAAGAATTGAATGAAGAAAAGGAAGAAAGAGTAAGTACCCATAAGTGCCTTCGCCGATTTGTTCGAGTTTCTCAAAGCAATCGACGCTACGAGATCCACGCGAAGGTGATTCGATCACGTTCAATTGCCCTGGACCCGCCATTGTCATTACCACAAACTCACTCAATAAACCCTAGAATTGATGATTGATCGATCAATGATGGATAGGTTTTCTCTTTGATTTTGTTAGGTTAGGTTACTTTCAATTCAATCTTACCTATACTATATTTATCATTTTTGAGGAGAATCTTCCCTAAACATATCCCATGGATTCCACATATATTAATTTATTTTTTATTTTTTTTAAGCATCTTTTAATAAGTCAAATGAACTTGTCCGATACAGCAAAATCTCATTCATCAATTGAGTAAAGTGTAAGGTAAAAAAAATCAAGGGTTACTATTTAAATAAATTGATGATTTGTTATGAGATAAATTGATGATTTTGTTATGTGATATCTACAATATCTACTTTTGCCTTATTAATTAAGAGTTGAAATTATCCAATAAGCTTGTAGATCGTATCTATTTGGTCATGAGTATAAATCGAAAGCTTTGAAAGAAAAGTTGTTGGATATGAACTAATTGTTACTCGAAGCTTCTTTTCAAATTTTTACTCGAGATGTAATCTATAGGTTAAGGCTTTGTTTGCGGGTTAGGAGAGAGATATTATGGTTTTGGAAAGAGAGAGAAAAAAAAAAACAAGTGGAAGAAATAGATGCATTAGAATGGAAGGACTTTGAAGGTTTATTTTTCTTCATAATACAAAATTCTCTTCATTTGAAAGAACAAAATTGTATTGAATGAGGGTTTTGGAGGGTTTATTTGAATCTTTTAAATTTAATTTAGGGAAATGTTAACTTGTGCATTTGAGGCATAAGTTAAGAAACCAAATGTAGAAGTTTTTGCTTGAAAATTGTGCATTCAATGTCTTAAAAGTCTCAAAAGTTATATTTTCAATATAAAACTTATTTTTTATTTCTATTTTAAACTTCTTAGCTTGTGCCCTAAGGACACAAGTTAACATGACCCTTTAATTTATGTTGTTATAACATTATTTTTTTACAAAATATTGTTTTCATACTCTTAAAAAAAAATATAACCACTTCAAAAAAAAATCTTAAAATTAAAAAATTTATTAATCACAAGCATTAATTTATTATTGTCTAAAAAAATATTCTTTTAAAAAATATAAATATTTTTCCATTTACCTCCATATTTCTCACCCTCCAAAACCCTCTCTTCCTTCCCTCCAAACTCTCAAACAAAAGTCTAAAGATCTTTCTTGCTAAAAGAAGTTCTGTCAAAGAAGCATCTCGCTTGAAAAGTTGTATACTATGATAAACTTTTTGACATGTTATGTGTTCGTTATGTGTTCTAGTAAACATGCAACAATATGATTTACATTAAAATTGTTTGAATAAGTTGTTACTGATATGAAAAATATTTTCTAAAAACCAAATTTCAAGAAGGTTTATGAAAAGAGAGTTGTTAGAAGAACAACTGTATTATGCACCTCCTCCGTAATGGATATTTTAGTGTGTATAACATTATCTACTTCCGAATCAAAACAATTATTAGCTCTGTTGCACAGATACTTTTGATTGAAGGCGTGTCCTAATGTTCGACACATGTCGTATCCGACACCAATACTTGTGATTATATTGTAATATTAGCACTGCCAAATACTCCCTCCGTTCCTTTTTAAGTGTCACTTTTGGAGAAATTTTTTGTTCCTATTTAACTGTCACTTTCAAAGTTCAATGCAACAATAAATGTTGTTTTACCAACATTACCCTTAGTTATTTATTGTGGAAAGAGAAATATATGAAATAAGATATTAAATGATTAAGGCTATTATAGTAAAAGTATAGATTATTGTATAAGAAAAAGTAACATTTATTGAGTGTCTTGGTTTGTGTAAAATGTTAAAAAGTGACATTTAAAAAGGAACGGAGGTAGTATATACTCAAATTGACTTATCACGTGATCTTCAATATCTAATGCATCATCAACACACCACTATAAGTTTTCAAGATAGATATATGCTTTGTTACATTTCTAATTAAATTTTTTGCTGGGAGAATTTGGTATTCCTATCACCTTGAAAATCCAGCACCAGATCAAGGTCCATTACCTCATTCAATATCATGCACGTTTTGATCATCTCCAAAAACAGTTTGATTCCAACCTTTCATTTTTAAGCTTCAAAGCTTTCAATTTTTGAGATAAGATGACCGTTGAACAACCAACAAAAGTAGAATTCCGAGCATCAAGTACCAACTTACGGCACTCGGGATGAGAGGCCCGAGCTTTTAAAAATTTAAAGAAGAGATATGCTTATCAAGAAATCTTATTAAATTCAAGCAAAATAGAAAAATGATTAGATTTTGATTTAGACAAAGTATAACAGGATATATTTACCAAAATTGAACCCAAGCATCATTACAAACACTCATGTCTAATCTTTCTTTTTTTCCAGTAAGAGCACTACATATATGATATTATTAGGCGAGTTTCGCCATATAATAAGGCAAATTGTACTTGAACAAGAGACGATATTCTAGCACTCTTAAATAAAAAATCAAGCAAAAAAGATATTGAGATTAATGCTAATAATTCCAGTTGTTTGAACAATGCTTCGAAACTATACAGTCTCTTAACTCACAGATGTGTGATTTTCTTTTAATAGACTCCGTTTACACATTTTTTGCATTAGGAAATTCTTCATTCAATACCCTTTGAAATTTAACTATCCCATCTGCAATTTCCAAAATTAAAACAAGTCAGAAATCATGACAAATACTTCAAACAAGATGGAAAATTAAAGGGAAAAAAAAAAAAAAAAGTAAATATAACTTGCCAACATTTAGAAACTAAGCTGAAATTTTGCAGCTGCTAGTTGAGTTCCAGCAAGTTTGCTTTGCATTTAAGCCAATGCAGCACACAGTTCCATACATTTTATCTCATCAACAAAAATTCTGCTTGAAACAAATGACTGTATGCGAAGTGTTTTTTGTCAAAAACCTTTACATGTTGCGAGGAGTCCAACAACTTTCCATACAGCCAGTAATGACTTCTGTATTTGCTTATTTCATATGCATATTCTATTACATACAATATTCGCTTATTTGGCCAAGATTTTTGCAACATTATACCATAAATCAAGTGACTCAGTTTCTGTATCTAAGAACTTGAAGAACTTGATTAACTGATAGATGAGAAATTCCACGAAGATGCAAACATTTACGTCCACTTTCCTGACTGGATAGTAACCCTTTAATTATATTTGCTTCTTCTTTTTTTAGCTTCAAAAGCTTCAGAATCTCATTAATACAGGGGAAAAATGCATGCGGGCGAGTACAATAAGGCTTGAAAATTAATATCAAAGCTTGCATGTCAGCATCAAATTTATTGATCCCAATCTTAGAGAACCGAATCTCACTTGTTGAAATGCTGCTTGAAATGTAATGATCTAGCCCTTCTGCAATGCTTCTCCATAAATCTAAGAAATCTTTTTTGTTGAGATTTATCTTCACAATACAGAGCCAACTTTTTAAAGCATCTAAAGCTTCGACAAAATCATTGGAGACAACTAAATCGATTGAATCTCTTGCAACATCTAGGTTTCTACAATCTTGATCTTCCTCAAAGCTATATTTGTTTTGAACATATTCCCAAGAAAGTATTTCAAATTGTCGAAGAATAACCGCAATAATTTCCACAAGCCAGTTGGTTTCCATTTCAGACAAGCTTCTTATCTCTTCATCAAAAAAGCAGTCACTATCCATCCTATCATCTAGTTTTTTCTTGCTAGAATCATTTTCCGCGATTTTCATCTCCAAAAAATCAACAGCATCACTCCATTCTTGAAGTTTAATCGAAATATACCTGGATGCATTAATTAACCCGCATGCTTTAACTATGGAACCATCATCAGAATTATGAGGAGATAATTCAGTTGCCTTGAACCGCAAAAGCAATATCTTGAAGAAATACCAAATGAATCTTCCTGCTGCAGATCTGATAAATTGTGCACGTGGTAAAATGGACGGCATAGTTTGGCAGCGTTCAATCATTTCCCAGATAATTTTAAGGAAGAAGTCTGCAATTGGCGGAGCTTTCTGATCTTCTGTAGTGGATAACAGATGTTCCTGATCAGTGTCAATACCAGGTTTACATGTGCCAGAAACAACCCATATTTTCTCCTCTTTCAGCTCTGTATTAAGTTTCGTCCAGGCATTTTTAAATTCTAATTTTGCCCAGATCTTCAGCCAATCATGCCTATCACAGAATATTGATAAAACTGACATACCTCTTGAGGGCCCTTCAAAATTTCCGGACTCCGCCAAGAAACAAGTATCTAGATTGACAAGACATTGCATCTTTTTGTCAAAAGCAATGATAAGGTCTACGAGGTGAAGCCATGAAGATAACACATCAGATTTCAAATGCTTTGCGTTGTATCGTTCAGCAAGCAAAGCGATAACTTTCTTTTCTAGAAAGCTAGAAAGCACTTGAACCATCGCATAGACCCACGCCTCCTTTGCACTACAACTGATAAGCCTTGCCTTATCAATAATAGGCTGCAAGACATCGTCTACTCCTGTAATAAAACCCCGGGTAACTTTATATGTCAGAGCAAACATATACTCTGGCTGCTCAGTCCATTTTCCGAAATGGTATTCCATCCTCGATGAAATAGGAGACACTAGTTCATCAATAGCCCAAAGCCGTAAATTGCGCTTCTCACTTTTCTTAAGATTATTATGCTGTCTCTCTTCCCTTTTATCTTGTAGATGCTGTAAAGCACAAAGAGCTATAAAACTTTGAGAGTAATTTCTTCTTTTATCTTCTTGCATTAGAACTAGTGGATTAGGAAGGTCTGTGATTTGTTCGCTTCCGTTTTCTGATTGCAGCAGTTTTGGTGGCCACCCAAGAGAAGCAAGAAGAGCTCGATGATCTGCAAAAACTTGTGGCCGAAGAGCAGCCAAGATTTTATCCACTCTAACATCCACAGACCTCAGAATACACTGCCATTGAGGATGGAATTTCACAATAACAACCAACACTTGCTCGATGCCATTCATGGATTTTATGGCCTGAAGCAACTTGTCATGCTTTCTTGCATTATCCTGCAGCACGTTCATGCATAACATAAAAATCAATGATGAGTACTTAACTCATCATTCCAACACACATTTACTAACTCAAAATGGGAATAATATTTACATCGGAAATTGATGAAACTGAGAGCTTTGATGAAAACATATTGCCACTGTGACAGGACATGACATAGAGAGCAGCATCTTCAAGATCTCCAACCAAAGCTTCTAGCTGTACCGCAGTCTCTGAGACAAAATAATGAGTAAGGCAAATTTTCAGGTAGCTAAGTCAAATAATAGTGCCTAATGAAATAACTGCATTTCTTTACACACAGCATAGATTACAATTGTCAAGCATGGCTCAACTATACCATGAAATTTTTCTATAATCAAACATATATGAAGGAAATGATCGACGGTTAGCCAGTTTTGCTAGAATTTCGAAGAAATCTACAGAAAAGGATAATAAAATGAGCACCGTTATTACATCATACAGTATTTCAATGAAATCTATGATAGAGACACGGGTTGAATCCAATCAACAATTTAGTTCCTGGAATTGGAACAGTTCGTCTTTGATACTTAAAATTCACAAAATTTCAAAATAGTACCTTGAAGAAAGACAGGTGTGATAAAAAATTTCAATTTCGGTGACTATTTGTAAACAGAAATGTTAAAAGTGTCGGTGCCCCAACTAGAAGGTGTTGCATCTTAAAATCAAACTAAAACAGCATTGGAGCAGCCTAACCAAAATTGAAGTCCTAACAAAACTTAAAACTAATGGTGGTGTTGGTGGCATCATAACTGTGAACCAAATTGGAATGATCGATGCATGGAAATAACTGTAATGTAGCCAAACAACATAAGCACCAGAGGCAGCAAAACAAGGTGTCAAAACCTGAGCAGCAGAAACACAGAAAATTGAGATTGTTGTAAATAGTATCACAATGATCAGGAGGCGGATGGACAACACTAATTGAGTGATTAAATCAAACAAACAACCCCTAGAATGAACCGACGAAGCACCGTCGAGTAGAACAACACAGATAACACTGCAATCAGAGGTTCAGAGATTGGCATGTGTGTTGAACGCGCTGAAAATATTTCTTACTGGTGGGAATATAAGTTTCTGGCAAATTCTCAGGCGGCAGCGGGAGACGGTAACTTTCGGAAACTGCTATTATAAAATATAATACTTATTTAATAATAATGAATAGTCTAACAGAAGGTTACATAAATTCATGAATTATTACATTTCCAAACTTTCGGAAACACTTAGAAATCGTGGATATGCCTAAACCCCACAAAACCGGCTTGTGAGGTGAGGATTGCCCCCACTTATAAACACGTATTCAGGCCATCTCTCAACCGACGTGGGACTCTTTAACAAAAACTCAGGTAGCAGATTAGTGACATGTCAGGTCACGAAGGATTGAACCACACTCCATGTCCATGATGTGTTTTAGACAAAAGGAGGAGCGAAAGAATAAGAATTTGAATGCTATTGAAAATAACTAGAAAGTACTGGATACAGAAGACTAAATACATATCCCTGCTCATAGGGATAGAAAGACTCATAATCCTAAATAAAATTTTAGAAATCAAGAAACAGTAGTAATATTAAACTAATCCTAAGAGATAATCTAAAAACTCTAGAATTATAAGCTGATCTAACAAGATAAACTAAGAAAATACAATATAATATAAAAATATTATAAGGTATGTTCCAAAACAAACTAAGAAACTACAATATAATATAAATTTCAATAGATGATTAATGAGTTGTGATATCTGGTATATTTATTAACCAAATCTAACACATCATTAACCACATATATGAACTTCGTTACCCATTTAAAAAGTTGTTGAGTTTAGGTGTCGGATGTCTCAAATTGATGTTCAGCATTTTTAGTTTTTTAATGTTGTCAATTGCACATTGCAGAAAACAGTGGTTGGCTCAAATTCCGCAACGCAACATTGCTATAGTGCCGCTATAGCCGATACTTCACAATATTCGGTGCTAAACAGGGTACTGAATAGCGTATAGCAGAACAATAGAAATTTGTTCAAATTCCACTATGCAAAAGCACTATAGCCAACATCTAACAACATTTTTTTGTGTGTGTAGCAAACATCCCCTGAAACTCATACACACAACTGCGAGGTCATGAAGGTGTCTTGCCATTGCTAGTTGAGCTAAGCCTTACCGATAAATAACTCGAACCAACAAAACATAAAGTTGATAACAACCTACAACAATTTCAGCATCAATTTTGAAAATTGAAAAAATAAATAAAACAGAAATAGAGACTGACCAAGATAGCTACGAACTGACTCAACTCGGTTCAATTCTTTGGCCAATCGTGGAAGTTCGTCACTCAAAACCCATCGAAATCTCTTAGAACCAACTCCATCTATAGAAAAAAAAATCAAAATATATCATAAATCAACAATAAACATTACACTCTCCGGTACTATATATATAAGAGAAGTTGAGTCGACAAAAATTGATGTATATTTCGTATACATCAGCTTTTGTCGACTCAACTATCTATATAGTTAGGAGCGGAGAAAATATTAAATAATAAAAAAGAAAAAAGATGGTAGTAGGGAGTACGGACGGGGAGAAGTGAGGAGAGAGAGATTTTGGAGGGAGAGAGTGAGGTGATGAAAGGATGAATTAGCTTTGAAGGAGCGAGAAATCCATGAAACGGTGCGTTTAGTGATGCGGTTAAGGAGATAAGAGTGGATTTGAGAACATTGTTTAGTGAGTGAAGAAGAGATGAGAAATTGAGTGGATTCGATAAACAGGTCTTGTTTGGTTTTCAAATGTTGATCTAGAAATCCTATTATGTCGTCTATGTTGTGTTGTTTTGCTGTTAGGTCATTCATGTTTGGTAAAGTAACAAGTGGTGTTTGGGGTGGTGGTGACTCCATTGTTCTTTGTAACTCACTGCTTGCTCTGTAATGTGTCACTGTTTTTGTTTCTAATTTATAAACAAAACTGTCTCATCTTACGGTTTCAGTTCAATTCATTCGGTTTCATTTCTAATTTGTATGTTTTTTTGGTAAGTTTCTAATTTGTATGTTTCCGACAACTAGATTATCCCTGACCAAAGATAGATAAAAGTTTTTTTCTTTTGAAAAAAAAAAAAAAGATAGATAGATAGAAGTTATTTAACTGAGTTCATACAGATCAAAATGATAATTAATTTTTTTTTTTTATGTATTGATAATTAATTTGTTTAAATCAAAATATATTACTCCCTCCTTATTTAATGTATATGTTGCTTTAGAAGAAAAAAAAAATTGTTAACATAGCTCAGTTGGTAGGGACATGCATTGTTATATACATGGGTCGGAGTTCGAACCCGGGACACCCCATTTATTCACCTTGAAAAAAGTGAATTCTAGCCACTAAGCTACTTGACCAAAAAAAAAATTGATCTCCCTGTGAGCATAGCTCAGTCGGCAGGGGCATGCATTGTTATATGTAGGGGCGGGGTTCGAACCTCAGATACATCACTTATTCATCTTGAAAATAGTGAATTATATCCACTAGGCTATGTGACAAAAAAAAATATGTTCCCCTCACAACAAAATTCACTCGCGCCCAACTTAACTTCCAAAAATACCCATACGTTAGTTAAGTCACGTTGCGTGACTTAACTCATGCACCTTATAGCTCCGCGTGACTTAAGTCACGCACCACTGGCATGGGTGCGAGTTAACTCACGCAGGTTGGCCGGTTGGTTTTGGACTTTGGTCAGCTTTTCAACTTTCAATCTACACGTTTTTTTATCAAGTTTACACGTTTTTTTGACCACATTTATGGTTGTTATAATATATACTACCATTCCCACCTATAAATACCCCTCCATACTTCCCCATTTCCTCACACCATATCACTTTCTCTCCCTCCTCACTCTCTCCCTCTATTTCTCTCTTTTTTCTCTTCAATAGTCTCTAGTCTCTTTTTACCCCTTTGAGGTATAAAGTGGTCAGTTTTGAGATAAATAGTGAGTAGCCGACTTGGGGAAGTGATCAACCCTTGGGATAAAATTAAATTTTCTTCTTTTTACCCCAAAAACTTTTTACCGTGCGTAAAAAGAATCTTCTTGGGGTATAAAAAGAACCAGATTTAGATTTAACCTAAGGGTTGATGATGTATTTTCCCCAAGAATGCTGCTCACTATTTACTCAAGGCTGATCACTTTTTACCCCAAGAGGGTAAAAAGAACTTTTTACCCCAAGAGGGTAAAAAGAAAATAAGTAGATTTAGTGAATTCTAATAAATGTATCAATTATTGTATGAATTCTATTAATAAAATGAGATGTTGTTATATGTATTAATTTTGTTAATTTTATTTTATTTATATTTGCTTTTATTTTCTGATTTTGTATTTAATGAAAAAATTCGAATAAACATTAATTTAGTTCATTTCTTTTTATTTATTTTATATTTGCATTTATTTAATGAATAAATTTGAATAAATATTTATTTTATGAGATTAAATTAATTCAGAATAACATAAATAAATAAATTAGAATAAAGTGAATAAATAAATTAGAATAAAATAAACAAATAAATTAGAATGAAGTGAACAAATAAATTAGAATAAAGTGAATAAATTAATTTGAATAAAGTAAATAAGTTAATTAGAATAAAGTAAATAAATAAATTTGAATAAAAGTGAACAAATTAATTAGAATAAAGTAAATAAATAAATTTGAATAAAAGTGAACAAATTAATTAGAATAAATTTAACACTTGCGTTACTTAACTAACGCAGCTTTAGTTAAGTTGCGCATAATTAAACACTTGTGTTACTTAACTAACACAAAGGAGTTTTCGGCATTTCAGTTGGGTGCGAGCAAAACTTGTTGGCGAAGAGCAGACTTCAAATAAAAATTGTCTTAAATCATAAAAGGGACATTATACCCTACACCCTTATATTTATGACTATTACTTTTCCCACCCTCTGTTCTCGCACGCCCTGCAAAAAACTTGAAAATACCCCTGGTCCGGATTATAAAATTCGAACCAGATTGTTAGCATTTTTAGAAAACGAAATCCAGACAAATTTGAAGTGTGATTTTTGGTGTTTTCTTTGATCTCAAATGTCTTTGTTGATCGTTATATAACCTCTGCAGAAGTTGCAAAGCAATTGCAGGGGTTATATGAACGTTTAATAATGACCATGACACCACAGACACTCCTAAAAAACTATAAAAAAAATGAAGAAAATGTAAGAAAAGAGGTGAAAAGAAGAATGAAGGAAATGGTTGAAGATCCAAGCCTATTTATAGCCCAAAACAAGTCATAGGTCATAAGTGCAGTCAATGAAAATGTGTTTGTGGTGCTAACCGTCCCAAAACGCATTAATGGCTCCACTAACCGGCCAAACCTTTGGTGAAACGCCACCGTCCTAAAACAACTGAAGGTTTCTGGATTATATAATCCAGAAATGACAAAAACATTTCAGATTATATAATCCGAACAACACTAGAATGCCTATTTGGAGGTTTTTCCAGAGAGTTTTCATAGAGTATCACATAGAAAATAATTAATAAATGCATAAAAAAATCTTAGTTGAAATGAACATCTTTGACGTAAAGTGTAACAACCCGATTTTCGCTAGTTTTATTTTATTATTTATTTATTTGTGATATATGTGCTCTTATGTGATTATTTGCCTTTGTGTGTATTTTTGGTTGGGAATTGTAGAATTCGGTGTAGAAGGGTATTTTAGTCATTTTGGACTTAGGGGCATTTTGGTCATTTTGAGAGTAGGGGTAATTTTGTAATTTTGGATGAGAATTATTTTAGTGCTTAGTAAGAGTATTATTTTACCAAGTTACTAGAGAGAGTGTAGTAATTATTTTATTTACCGGTAAGTGACCGTTAGTGATGTATTTTACCGTTAGTGATGTATTTTACCGTTAAGAGAGTAATAACATTTTTGAGGTTGGAATAGAAATGGGTTAGACCCATTAAGGTTTGTGAGATAAGCCCAATTAAGTGAACCTATATAAACTAATGTTAGTAGAGAAATAGGGTTTTTCCACAACATTTTTCATTTGAGAAGAAAAGAGATAGAGGCTAGAAGGAAGAACAAGAACAAGGGTTAGAGGCAAGAGAGGATTCATCATCTAGGAGCTAAATTGAAGCTTGGGTTAGAGAGTCTTGGTGCTAGAGGTAAGAGGGTTAGAATTCAACCATAATTCATAACTTTTTCTTTCTTACCCATTTTTATGAAATTGATGAATTGAATCTAATTGTTGTAAATTCGTGCATGATTGTTGTTGTTATGTTTGAGAACATGATTTATATGATAATTGCAAGCTAGTATGTGAATTAACATGTTGAAATGCATAATTGTGGGTAAATTGTGTTCTTGAGCAAAAATTGATGAAGAATGAAGTTGTGGTTGTTGAATTGTTGATGAATTCATGTTCAAATGTTGTTGTTGTTGTTTTAACATGTGTTGTTGATGAATTGATACAATGGGTATCATTGAAATGATGAATTATGATGAGATTTGTTGTTGTTGTTCAAATTGGTGAAGTTTGTGTTAAGTTGTTCATGTGAAGGACCCAAATGAAATTTTGATATATGAGGTTGTTGACTGAGTTTTTGATGTTTTTGGATGAATTGGAATTGGTATAATTTCTGTTTTCATATTGTGGTTGTGTTAGTCGAGTTGTTTGGGAGAAAACGGGTTTTTCGTGTGAAACGTCGGTGTTTAAGCATTTTCGCAAAAGAAATGATTATGTGAGGTTTGAGAGAAATGATTTTGGGATGGTTGAAACTTGAATTTTTCTGTAGATTATGAGAGAGCTAAGTGTTAGGAGCGTATAGGCGAAAACGGCGTCGAAAACGGATTAACGGTTTGATTTTTATGCGCGAAAACGTGAAGGTTGAAAATCTATTACTGTTCAGAAGCGCTACTGTTCAGAAGCAGTTCAGAAGCGCTACTGTTCAGAAGCAGTTCAGAAGCTGAACCAGTTCAGAAGCAGTTCAGAAGCTGAACCAGTTCAGAAGCAGTTCAGAAGCTGAACCAGTTCAGAAGCTGATCCAGTTCAGGAGCTGCTGTTCATACAGCACTTCTGTTCTGTGTTCTCGCGTCTTTTTCTCACATTTTTGTTTTGATTTGGCTTTCGACGTAAACATGAAAGTTGTAGATAATTTTGTTAGCTTTCCAGAGGTTTTGGTTTGACTAGAAAATGATTTTTGGTTTGTGAGTTATGAGGAAAATACTCCAAGGTGGTCTTAGGGAAATTTTACGAAAATTCCGCATAACTATTTCTAAGTCAACCCAAACTCTGTGGAATGTTTCTTAACTTCAAATTTATGTTCTCTAAGTTCAATTAAGGTGTTTTAGAGTATTCAATTGATGGTGGGATGGATCTAACTTGTTTTGATTCGAAAATGGAAATTTCTTGAAAAGTGATAAAGTGAGACGAATTTTGTGATTTTCATGATTTCGTCGCATTTGGCCGGTGAAACGTAATTGTATCCTCTACTGTACTTATAAGTAACCTAGAGGTATACTTAGTTGAGGCATTGAATCTTGTTTACTTAGTTTTGAATTAATTGATTCAATTAATTTTAAGTTTTGACTTTGAGAGACGAACTTGACTAAAGATGACTTTTGAGAACCAATTGATTGTGAATCCTTTATAGGGAATTGTTATATGATATGTGAAGATGATTGGTGGTGCATTTATGTGAAAACTTTATGTTGTGTGATTTTTGATGTTGTTGGTGATTGTATATGTGTTAATTGGTGATGAATTGTTGATGATTGCATATATACATGTATTGGTGATGGTGAGGTGATTATTGTTTGTGTGAACATATGCATTTGTAGTTGAGTCATATGTTCATGCATTCATGACTGATGGTGGTGGATTTTATATCCAAGACTGATGGTGGCGGATTTTATATCCAATTGAGGTGAGTACGATGTTTTTGTTGCATCGAAGGTGACGACCTTGAGGTGTTTTGATACCACATGCATCTAGAGAAGAGTCTAGAACATTGCATGCATTTGAATAATTGATGAGTTGTGTCATAATTGAATATATGACTTGGTGAATTTGTGTATTGGTGAAATTTGGTGAATGTTGTGATTGTGTGGATTGGTGTATATGTACATTGGTGAATTTTGTGGATGGTTGTGACTAATTGTATTATGCTCTAATTGCATGTCTTAATTGTTTGTGCTTATACACCTGGTGAATCAATTGATGATGGTTATTTTAATAATAATGATGAGGTGAGATTTGTATATGTATATATACATATATGATGTGGTGATGTTCTTTGATAATGATGATGGCTTGCTTATAACTTCGATATGACGAATTGTACTTGTTGAGATAAGCATGCTAGATGAGTAATGAAGTGAGTAATGTTTTCATTGATTGATGTTGATAAATGATGAGCTTTTGTTGATGACTTGATTAGAGGTTGAATATGCATGCTATGCTATGATAATAATGTGATAGCTTGAAATGTAAGTGATGGGGGATAATAATGATCATGTGATGCTAGTGTTCTAGGAGGGAGGGTTATGTATATGTGATATGTGTATGATACACTTGTTGATATGAACTTGGAATGATTGTATGGAATGGTTTGAATGGTATGAGAATCATGAATACTGTGAATACATGTATGATTTGTTATTTTGTATTCTTGAATATAGCTTTCATTTCCAATGTTCTTGTTTAAATCTTTTATGGATTATGATGATGTAATGCTAACTCTCAGTGGTCTGTGGTGGACCGCCTACCTCTCTGTATGGATGGGTAGACGGCGTGCAGGATGCTTAGTTGTTGCTTGTTGATGCCGAGGAGTGGAGTTCCTCTTTTTCATGCAAGTGTCTAGATTAGGGCTCTGATCTAGGATAGTCCTTGCATGTTGTTTCATTTTGACTATGTATCTTGGAGTTGTTGATATATTCTGTTATTTGGGATTTGGAGAATACAATTGTATTTTGTTGAGATCTGGAGATGTTTTATGATTTTTAAGTATGTCCGCTGCTATGTTGTGTAACATGATCTTTATGCATGTATTGTATTGTGGTTTATTCGGAGACGTAGCATCTATTTCTAGAATATGTCTGATGTATTCGCGCGTTTTACCACTTATTAGAAATAGGGTGTTACAAGTTGGTATCAGAGCCGTGGTCGGTCTTGTCCAGACCAAAACCCGTTGAATTTCCTGTTGTATGCGACATGTACGGAAGTACTGTCGGTACTTGTTGTGTTGTTCCGTTCTTTTAGGTGCGCTTGAGCTTAGTGGGGGAGTAGCAGGTTGCTTCAGGTTTGTTGGGTCTGGCAAGGGAAGGTATCTTTGGCTGCGGAGGCTCAGTTGGTTGTGGTTTGTGTTAAGGTTCTTGTTGATTTTGAGTTGGATCTTATGTGTCTTCCGTTGAAGCATATGGACGTGATTTTTGGCATGGATTGGATGTTGACTTTTGGTGTTAACATTAATTGTTTGACCAAGAGTGTGACGTTTTCTAAGCCGGTAGCTGAGGAAGGTGGGAAGTTCTTGACTGCGGAGCAAGTGAAGAAGTCTTTGGATGGTGAAGCTAGTGTGTTCATGATGTTTGCTTCCTTGAAGGAAAGTAGTGAGAAAGTAGTTGGTGAATTGCAGGTAGTGCAAGAGTTTCCAGAAGTTTTTCCAGATGACATTACCGAGTTACCGCCGGAGAGGGAAGTTGAGTTTGCAATTGATTTGGTACCTGGAACGAGTCCTATTTCGATTGCGCCGTATCGGATGTCTGCATTAGAGTTGAGTGAGTTAAAGAAGCAGTTGGAAGAGTTGCTTGAGAAGCAGTTTATCAGGCCAAGCGTTTCTCCGTGGGGTGCTCTAGTGTTGCTAGTTAAGAAGAAGGATGGAAGCATGAGGTTGTGTGTGGATTATCGGCAGTTGAACAAGGTGACAATCAAGAATCGGTATCCGCTTCCGAGGATTGATGATTTGATGGATCAGTTGGTTGGTGCAGAAGTGTTCAGCAAGATTGATTTGAGGTCAGGATATCGTCAGTGTAACACCCATACTAGACGTATCTAGAAAGCCTAGCATGTGCGTTAAATTGATACTGGATACATTAAAAATATACAACATAAAATTTTACTGAGTGAATAATATTTACATCAAGTCACGTTCGTATAAATCATAATACGATACAACTCATCCATACATAAAAATACATTCTTGAAATCCATAATGTCCTGCAGCGGTACGAACGAACCCTTGAAGTAATATCCATCCAGCTACGAACATGCATACTCATCCGGCTTATCTGAAACAAATAAGGATTGGGATGAGACATAATGTCTCAGTGAGTTCCCCTAAATCCTAGGCTATAGACAACCTCAAGGGAAACCTACGGTCACCACGTGTCTACATTACAACCTGACGGTTGATTATACGTGTATGGGGACTTGCATACTTAGACGGTAGTGCATACTAGAGCCGTCATAATCATATCTTAACTTGTTATAGGTTTCACTTCCTATACGTGTCATGGCGGTTGAGGGGAACCTAGAACCGCGTTGACAAGAATACACTCTATGTATCGAGGCCCTAACATAACATAATCATGACACGACTCTAAACCGGACGATTAGGAGAAACCTAAGATCGTCGTCGGTATCATGTTCTTTACTTGCTCTATTCCACGCCTTATAATTGTCATATAGCATCTAATGCTCTTGTTCTTAAACATAAACGTGCATGGATTCATTCTTGCTTGATCGTGAACATATCATAATCATAATCATGAGAAACATAATCATATTCATATCGTACATAAACGTATCTAAGTTCATTCATTAGGTTAGCGTTGAACAAACAATTATTATCTTGATTCATTTTACGGAAAGTCCCGGGTGGAGTAACCCCGAGTACAATCCCATACATGACCGATGTACGTACATCGGACTCCCTCGGTGTCGTGCGAGTCCCTTGCGGCTTGAACCGTTCCCCTTAGGTCGAGAACCTCCCGTATCCCCCTGGCGTGGATAACAAGAGACACGAGCACCTACATCTTGTTAATTTCAGTGACATGCGGGTCCCTTACGGCTTGAATCGTTCCCCTTAGATCGAGAACCTCTTGTATCCCCCTGATGTGGATAGCAAGAGACATGCCACCTACTTAATAAGTCATAGTCTTGTCGTACGTATACATAAACATATTCATACTTGCTTGCTTAATACCTCGGACCCTTGAGTCGATCCGATTAGCGGTAATCTTATACTTGTTCATGCTTGTAAATTCCTAAACATGGTGGAGTGATTAACTAATCAACCCACAACTTATCATGCTTGCTAAACACTCTTAAACATATGCGAAGAGTTCATACTTCGCGTCTTAGCATTCTAGGAGTCTTGCTAACTTGTTACCCGTCTCTTGACATGATTTCTCTCGTATGCCATGCCTTACTAACATGCTTAATACTTGCTTCACATCATAAGAATCATGCTTTCTTTGATCATCATTTAGGACCTTGGTTTGAGGGGTTTACATTCGTAAAAAGACACCACGGAGAAAACCGCATCGCGAATCCCCATGCCTGCCTGAAGCAAGCAAAACAGTGAGATTTCTCACTGTCTTACTCGCCTAGGCGAGTGATTCCACTGGGGAGGCGAGTGGTAGCTCGCCGTGGCGAGTTGGGGGCGAGCAGGACCCCCCTTTAAGAGTTCTAGCTCGCCGTGGCGAGTAATAGCTCGTCGTGGCGAGTTAGGACAGTCCAGAACACTTAAAAATGGTATTTTTGACCCAAAAACCTCAAACCAAGTGTCTCTATGTGTTTTGGAACATATTTGATCATTGGAAACTTATAAAACATGCATATGGCAAGTATTAACATGTATAGCATGCATGACATAAAAAGGGGCAACTAGACTAATACATAAACCCTAGAATTTCATGTTATTCATACTAAACATACATGGCATAATCATAATCCCAAAGGGTAGGAAAAACTAGCTATGGAACTCACCTTAACATAATCTTGCTAATTTTACAAGCTCCAAGCATCAAAACCCTAACTTGATTCTCTTGCACTCTTAACCCATACCATTCAGACTTGTCATCCTATTCTTGCAAACCAAGACTCCTTATCAAGCTCCAAACCATACTCCTAACATCACCCTCAAAACACATAATCAAACCTTAACATCAAACTTAATATTATTACCTTGATCATGTAGAGACCATTCCTTGTACCAATTTAGAATCCATCTTCACCATACATCAAACCCTAGTTTTCCAATCACTTCATGTGAGGATGGAGTGTCATGAAAGATTGGTGAAGAGAGAAAGATAGAGTAGCGTGAGGGATTAGAGGAAAGGAGAGATTCCAACAAAACTCTAGCTTGCATACATCTCTATGATCTTGGAGAAACATAGATCAAAGCCTTGCCTTGAGGGAAGAAGATTTGATAAATTTGTGAGGTGGGAAGAGAGAAAAGAAATCGATGGAAGAAGAGAGAAGGAAGAGAAAGCTTATGCCAAAACCTAGAGAGAGAAACACAAAGGGAAAATGAGATATTTTGGCCCCAACTTGCTTAAATATCCCTTTTTCGTGAAATTACCAAATTGCCCTTGCCTCCAGCGTGTTTAAAACAACTCTGATACTTTTCCCGTAAAAAGCTGACATCTCATAAAATATTTCCATTAACTTACTTTTCATGAATTAAATTCATCTGACACGGTCAACGGGTAATATACCGATACTGACAGGCGGGATATTACATTCTACCCCCCTTAAAAAAAATTTCGTCCTCGAAATTTAGAGATCGACTACCAATCATCATGGTAAAAACTTACCATCTATGATCTGAACCAAACATTTTCCATTCATTCATATTCAAAGGGTTTGTCGCATCATGTCCTCATCTTGTTTCTTAACCCACACATAACTGAACATAACCTTCTTGACCTTAGTATCACTCAAACTTAGAGTTACCTTAGTATATCATGATTTGGAACTTATCTTGTTACACATAGACTTATTGTCTCGGACTCATATCTTACTCGCTTAACATAAACCATTCATAAAGATGTCTTATCATAAACATGAACATTCAGGATTTGCCTTTTAACTGGAGTCCTACCGGAAACCAGGTTTGCCCTACAGTGCTTACTTGTAACTTTAAAACATCTTTTCATGCATACATAATTTTATCGGGTAAACATATAATTCATACCTCGGTTTTCTCACTGAGTCTTGAGACACACGCCTCTTACTTGCATTACTCATATAAATCATTCCATAAATCTATTATCTCTTTTCAATGCCTTAGGAAATCTTCCGATTTCATTGCAATCTAATTGCATCTTATTGCACCCAAACTATGGGGTAACTCATATAACTTGACATGAAGGTGTGAAATCAACAATATCATTCATCTGACAATTAATCACCAACATCGTGGTTCACATGCTCTTAAAACTTTCTAGCAATCTACTTGCACATACATCAAACATTCTTAACACATTCCCGTGTATCCTGTAGGATATGGGCTTCATACGAACATTCTCGTTTCCATAACATGTGCATACTTTCAAGTGCCACTTCTTGTTAAATGATAACGATACGTGTTTTTAAAATCTTTCTTGAAGAATTTTTTTTCTTAAACTTTGGTATACGAGTTCTTGGAACGGATAAACACTTAGCTAAATAAAATTATCATTTCGAAACTGAGTCAGTAAGGGTACTTTATAACCACAAGACGAGTCTTTGAATTTTGAAAAAGATTTTACTGCTCGTCCTATGTAAACTTGCTTGCGACATACCTCCTCAGTTTTGACAATGAAAAGTTTCATGTTTAAAATAAGCATCGTTCCCAAGTTCCTTAATACCAACCTTAACTTTTAAAAGTTATAAAATCATTACTCGACATGTCTTAACAAGTATCGTTTCATTCAACAAGTATTGCATACAAGGGCATAAAGCTCATTGCATAAAGCTCAAGAGTTGCATCTCCTTTCTTGATAACATGCTTTGATTCTTTACTTGAGTCACGAAAGGTACCTTCTGAACCTTACATATTTCCCATATCATCATTTACGCATCCTGGCCAATTCATACATGGCAACACTCGTCTTTTTCATCATTTACGCATCCTGGCTAATTCATACATCCCATAAAGACTAAATAAAAATAAATTATTAAAAGATGGAAACTAAAAAAAGACTAATAAATAATAATAAAAATTAAAAAAAGTGAGAGAAGGTTTGAAAAAAAAAACAAGGAATATTCCTAGTCAAAAGACATGTGTCAGTGGGACCTTAGGTCAAAAATTGGGGTATGACAGATTCCATCGTTGGTCTTTCATAAAAAGAGGCTACTTTAGAAACTCAGGGATTATATGAACGGTCAACGGGGAAGGCAACACGTTGCAAAGAAGCACAGTTTATCTGAGTGTCATGTTGGTCTGTCTGGGTGCAAGGTTGGTTTGTTTGGGTCCAAGGTTGACCATCATGGTCTCTTTCGCCCTGAAAACAAACCTTACCCCAGTAGCCTCCCCCTCCCCCCAACATCTCTTTCTCCTTCCCCCTCCCTTCCCCCTCTCCATCTTCTTGGGTTGCAGATTTAGTTTTAGGTTTCTAATAAATTAGCTTTAGGTGTTTGAATATTATATGTAATAAGCTTTAAGTTTCAACTTTATTGTAAATGTATCAATTATATTAATAAAATGAGATTTTATGTGAAGTATTTTTGTTCCTTTATTTTTGTTTATATTTGCATTTATTTTATGAATTTGGCATCTAAACAATATAAAATAAAGCAAAGCAGTGTTGAAATTCTGGTAAAAGGGAGTTCCGGATTATGAAATCCGAATGGCTTTTTTGTAAATATATAAGGCGCGCAAGAACTTAAGAGGGTGGGAAAAGTAATAGTCTATATTTATACCTTCACCTCAACATTTGACACAAACTACTCAATTTACCTTTTATATAAAATAAAACAAAACACAATTACTCTTTCACTTTTTACCCCCACATACACGTTACATGCGTTCAACCATTTTTCTTGAAAAAAAATTCTTCTACTTCTTCTTATGATTCCATAAGTTCTCTTCATCGTTTCTGTGTTCTTTCCTTTGTTTGTTCTCTCAATTGTTTACCTGAATCATTGATTGAGGTTTGCTAGGGTTTTCAAGATTTTCTGGGTTAGTAGTGGGTTAGGAATCCGGAAAGCGTTCCGGTAGATATTCGAAAAACGCGTGCAAAGTGTTCCGGTATAAGCCTTCAGGTGTTTTGTCAGCAAGGTGTGTTATTGGATTGTGGGGCTTTCACTATTTGTGCACCCCTTCGTTTGAACTTCCACAAAAATGAAGCTATGTGCACTGTGCGTGTTTGAACAACAACAAATAATATGCTGCTAAGAAAAAAGGGTGAAAGTGGAAGTGAAAAATTAATGTGTAAAAAGTTAAATAGAAAGGGAAAAAAAAGTAAAATTGGAATTTATGAAAATGTGTAGGGGTGAAAGTACATGTGTCTCGGTATAGGGTATAATTTTCCCATCAGAGACATCCTTGACGGGATGCAAACAATCCTATGAAGCTGGGCCTTCAATTTATGAAGGCGTCAATTTTTTTTTATGAGACGCAAAATATTGGAATGTATACTTGCGATGTTAAAAAAAATCATTTAAACCGAGTTTTTGCAAGCTGAAGGTCACCTATTGAGCTCTCAAGTTTAATTTTTTATGAACATTGGTATACGTCACACTTTAACACTAGGTTATAGACATTTATGTTATTTAATTTTAAAATACCAATATATATATATATATATATATATATATATATATATATATATATAGTATTTACTTTCTCAAGATAATTTTAATTAGGGTTAATTATGTTTTTGGTCCCTACAAAATTGCGACCTTTTAAGTTTAGTCCTTACTTAATTTTAATAGCATTTTTAATCCCTACAAAAAAAATTTGTACTCAATATTAGTCCTTACTCAATCCAAATTTGTTTAATTTATGCTTAAACTCTTAAGTTTTTCAACAATTTTTTACAGGCGTGTTAAGAATGTTATTCTTAATTTTAATAGCATTTTTAATCCCTACAAAAAAAATTTGTACTCAATATTAGTCCTTACTCAATCCAAATTTGTTTAATTTATGCTTAAACTCTTAAGTTTTTCAACAATTTTTTTACAGGCGTGTTAAAAACGTTATTAAAAGGTCCTCCGAAAAAAATCTCGCAAAAATTTGATTTCTACGTCCATATTTTTGTTACTTATATCTGAAACTTTTGTCGTTTTAAAAAATTCATATTTAATTTATTTCATGTTAAAAAATTATAGATTTTAGTAAATGAACCTTTCATAGTGTTCTAAACTTGTATAAAAAGAATCGTTAAAAAATTTAAGAGTTTAAGGATAATTAAACAAAATTTATTTTAGCAGGGACTAAAATTATAAGTAATTTTTTTTTTGTAGGGATTAAAAAAACTATTAAAATTAAGTAAGGACTAAACTTAGAAGGTCGCCATTTTATAGGGACCAAAAACATATTTAACCCTTTTAATTACGTACTTCAGTCGGGCCTTCAATTTGATAACTCGTTTTTACTTGTTTAAAGGTTGATAAAAAATATTTGTTTGAAGTTGTATTTTCATGTTATTGATTAAAATATATATTTATTTTTGTTTTACTTACAATGATGATGATTTTTAATGTTTACAAATGTTATTTTCAATCTATATAAAAGAGTGTTCTTAAAAAAAAATTGTGTGTTTATTTTACTAGTGGCTTATTTTTATTACAAGAGCCGAGTCTTCAATTTTATATGAACGGCCCTGTATATCCTTAATTATTTTTTACTCTATCTTTTGTCAATTCTTTAATTTATCTTTGCCATACCATACTGTCCTTACTAAATTATCTTTGCCATACCATTTAGTAAGGACAGTTCTTTCTTTTTTTGGTGGTAGCCGGGTTTGAACCTCAGACCTTTCATATATTATGCATTGTCCCTACCAACTGAGCTACGCTCACGAGGACTAGTAAGGGAAATTCTAAACCAACTCCTTATATCTCTTTCTCATAAAAAATTAATTAAATTTCTTAAAACGTGTGAAATGCCCAAAACATCCTATAATTTATCTTTGAGAGAGCAATAATAAAGATAAATGATATTTGTACAACAATTTTTTAACAACTTTTTCTCTCATACTCACATTATGTTTTTACTTTCTCTCTCTATTGTTTTCGTTTTTGTGTTCATACCTCATTTTCTTTGTAAATTATGGTTGTCCCATAAGTTGTCATTAAAATGATTGTTTGAATAACACAACTCAATAATAAAAGAGAAACAAATCATTTTGATTGATGACTGAAATGATTAACTTTTGTTCACTTCACTTCATGGATAAATGAGCAATTGTCTTCACATTAGATTAGATTTTTTTTTTGTGGTGGCCGGGGTTCGAACCCCGGACCGTGCATATATTATGCGTTGTCCATACTAACTGAGTTAAGCTCACGAGGACATATTAGATTTGTAATATCCCGCTTATCAGTATCGGAATATTATCAGTCAAGCATGCCAGAGGAAGAAAGTTTATGAAAAGTAAGTTGACAGAAATATTTATTATGTGATGTCAACTTAATACAAGTTAAGCATCAGTGTCGGACTTAACACGCCTGAGGCAAGGGTATTCTGGTAATTGCACGAAAAAGGATATTTATTGGATTTTGGCACCAAAATATCACATTTTCCATCTTCCTTCTCTCTCTAGGTTTTTGGGTAAAGAATTCTCTCCTCCTTCTCTCTAGATATGCGCCCCTCCTTCCATCTCCAATCCATCCAAGGCTTTCCAAATCATGCAATTGGTAACCAAACAAGAATCATAGAAGCTTCAAGGACAAGAAACAACAAAGAGAAAGGATTGAGCAAGGATTCTTGGCTTAGGGTTTGAACTTGGGAAAGCTTGGAACTTGAGGAATCACAAGGAATATGTTAAGTGAGTTCTTAGATAGAACCCACCATCAGGATTATGTGTTTAATTGCAAGCAAATCATGATTTTAGTTAAGTTTAGAGAAAAATGATTTTTAGTACCCTAGCCTTGATCTAGTCTTGTACATGTTAATATTGCCATGAAAGACGTATTATAAGGTATATATATGTTGCTGGATGTTTTGGTGCATTGCAGGAACCATTAGAATGAGTTTTGGGTAAAAATTGGAAATTTGGTACCACAGACCCGAAGAACTACGCTATTAGCGAAATCTACGCTAATAGCGAAATTCTTCAGGATGAGCCACGCCCCAGCTGAGCTATTAGCGCAACTCACTGGTCCTGGCCAACATGCTTTGGCTTGTTGGTCCATCCTAGGGTCGGTGGTGCATTCCATAGCCTTTCTTTCATCGTTTTATAACTTTATAACCCCAAAGCAACATATAGGCAATGCACATAACATCAAACGATTCTTGAAATGAAAATCATGGCAATCTTAACATGAATGACAAGAGTGATTCAAGAGAGATTAGCCGAATTACTTGGGTAGCAAAGAACTAGGCATGGGATGAAAGTAGAGCCTTGACATAGCTTGTCAAGAACTAGAATAGTTAGTAAAGAATAGAATGCTAGGCATGAGTAGTATGCTTGATTAGATGTGAAGTGATATAGAGCATTCTCTTCGTATAGAAACTAGAGTGCCATACGAGTGTGGCCAGACGTGAATTGATTAGACATCTCTTCACATAGCAAGTCAAGCAAGCATATAGTTTACCTCTAGTCGGATCGTATAGGCATCCGAGGTAAAAGAGATAACATTTATAGATTTAACACTCATGCATATATATAGACCAAGACTTTTAAATTAAATGTGCCATGTCTCTTGTGTCCACACTAGGTTGGCTCAAGGGGTTTCCATTAGGTGAAACGGGGTTAGCCGTAAGGAACCCGCATGTCACTTAGTAAGCAAGATGTAGTGGTCGTGTCTCTTGTGTCCACACTAGGTTGGTTCAAGGGGTTTCCATTAGGAGAAACGGGGTTAGCCGTAAGGATCCCGCACGTCACTGCAGGAGTGCCGTTGGTTATACCTTAGATAGGTTTCCATCGGATAGATATGGATTGCGCTCGGGGTTACTCCACTCGGGGCTTTTCGTAAAGTGAACTCAGATAATGCTTGTTTGTTAAACGCTAACTTATGAATGAATCTGACTGTGCATATTTATTAGACATATTTATGTTATGTCATAGAGCCTTGACGTAGATCGTCAAGAATTAGTAGAGCCTTGACGTAGATCGTCAAGAATAGTAGAACATAGACGTAGATCGTCAAAACTAGTATGATAGCAAGATAAGATATGTTGTTAGAAACATCGTATTTTACATTAGAGCAAATAGAGAAAGATATGCCGATGACGATCTTAGGTTTCCCCTAATCGTCCGGTTTAGAATCGTGTCATGATTATGTTAGAATTAGGCCTCGATACGTAGAGCATATTCTTGACATTGCAGTTTTAGATTCCCCTTGACCGCCATGACACGTATAGGAAGTGAAGCCTATAACAAGTGAGATAAGACTATGACGGCCCTAGTATGCACGACCGTCTAAGTATGCAAGTCCCCACGCACGTATAATCAACCGTCAGGTTGTATTTTAGACACGTGGTGACCGTAGGTTTCCCCTGAGGTTGCCTATAGCCTAGAATTTAGGGGAACTCACTGAGACATTATGTCTCATCCCAATCCTTATTTGTTTCAGATAAACAGGTTGGATTAGCAAGCTAGTAGCCGAATGGATGATGCGACAAGTGTTTGTTCGTACCGCTGCAGGACGATGTGGATATTTGTAACGCCCTCCTTTTATTTAATTATTTTTATTAAGTTAGAATCTATTTATGTGATTTATTTATATATATGAGGTGTTAGTATTTTATTATGTGGCATTATTATATTATTTATTAGAATATGAGAATTATTAGTGTAAGTAGAATTGGGGGTTAGAATAGAAAGGTTATAAATAGAGGAAGCTAGGTTGAGAGAATAGTTGACAACGTACGTTCAAGTTTTGGAGAAAAGAGGAGAAAAGCCAAGAGAAGAAGAGAAGAAGAGAGAGCTGCGATTTCTGCAAAATTAAGGTAAGGGTAATAAAGACTAGAAGTGTTCGTGAGTGGACTCCTCACTTGTGTCTAGGTGCTCTGATACGTAACGGGATGAGACTTACTTTCATATCTATTCCTTACGTGTCTTTTATGAACTTTTTATGAATAAGTATTGAACCAAATTATGAGATTTTCTGATAAGGCCTGCGTGCCAAGACTTTATTCATGTCGAACTATTTCCGCTGCGTATTTCCAGACTTTTATGATGTTGAACCTGGAAGGATATTTATTAATATCTATTTTATGACGTTAAAGTAGTATGTGACATTCCGTTTATGATTTAAATACTCTGATTTAATATGAAATTTTTATGTTGGGAAAACGGGGTGTTACAATATTCAAGGATGCATCTATTATACTTTAGAAAGTTGAGTTGTATTATTATGTACGAACGCATTTGGTTGTATATATATTCATTCGTAGTTGTATTGTTGTAAATTTTTAATGTATCTAGTACTAAACTAATACACATGCTAGACTTTCTAGATACGTCTAGTATGGGTGTTACATTTGGTATCAGAGCAGGTCGATTCAGATCGTGCCTTGGGTCATTAAGTTACAACAAAGGTAGTGGGACCATTGGGTTCCGGGTAAATGTTCTAGTTGTTGTTGTTAGTTGAGCCTAATCAACTCAATTTAGCATTCGACGATTAGAATGGATGCCTGAGAGCTGAATAGGACCCTGGAGGAACGAAGTATGTGATGAAGATGCACCAGAAAGTGTGAACTCAGAAGTAAGAACTTGGAATGAGTATTAGTAAGAAGTTGATCGTGCCAGTAGGTGGCCGTTGAACTAAGCAAGTAAGAAGTATGAATCCTCCGGGAATGTAAGACAATGTTGAGAAGGGTCGTTCCGAAAGTGTTGCGTAAGTTGTTAATGAAACTTCGTATACCCGTAAGTGAAGAATATGGAAATATCTTAGCAGGACCTGAAGCTTCAGTAAGAGTCATAGTTAGAACGGAATTGTATTCCAGAAACTAAGCACAAGGCTACAAGATAGAGAGCAGTCGACGTACGTTGGCGGAATTAGTAGACTCTCAGGATTAGCGTTATGTTATTGAGGTTATGGACTTGAATGTTAAAAGTGAACAAGGTTCTAGTGTTCGCGAAGTTACGTTAAGCGGCAACGCAAAGAAGCAAGCTACTCGTAGTAGAAAAGGATTCAGTGAAAGTTTTATGTTATCAGGAATGAGGCATTAATTTCTAAAGTGCCGAGAATTGTATCGAATTAGGTTGATGCTTGCCATGCATATGTAGTAGGATATTTTAGATGTTGGGAATGACTGATGTGCATTGATTTACCTGAGAAATAAAAATTTATGCAAAGAATGTTTTTGAAAAAAAATTGAGCTGAAGAAACTCGACAACAGCGAACCTGGAGCGAAATTTTCGGTTTTCCCGAAAAATTTCAGTTCGTCTCTAGGGAATGCAGTGACTATTGGAGAGTTTTCTTCACCATCTTTTATGTTACGAAAATTTTCTTGATATCGAGTGACGAATGCATATCATATCTTAAAGTTTTCAAAAGGGAAAGAGGCATGGGCAATCATCAACGAAAATCGATTCGGTTTAACGTGACTTTGGAAGTTAATGTGACAAGAGATAAGAATGAGTTTAGACCAAGAGTTTAGAGGCACCAGTATCTAGAATGGAAGTCACAGATGTGAAGGCATAAAGTAAGGAGTTAAAGTGGTGCAGAGTCATACGAAATCCCAAGGATGTTGGATTTCGCGAAGTTATGAGTACCCCTCGAATCTATGTTTTGCTTGATTGACTTGCTAAGGCTCGTTATGATGTTGAATCACAAAGTTTACATGATTTTAGAAAGATAAATGCATATGGGTGATTGGAGTTGCTATTTTGGGAATTAAAATGAAAATTTTGTAGGTACCGGTTTGTTGCGACTCATATAGTTGGGCTAAACTCACTAGGACTAAGATATGATGGCATGTATGTGTTGTCAACTCGTCCTGTGAATTTAGAGTAACAACTGGAGCCTAGATTCAGTATATGTTTTTATTTAGTAGAAAAATCATCAACGTCAATGACCCGTGTGTTAATTTATGAAGTTTTCTTTTAAAGAAAATAAACGAGCATGCATAGGAATGATTAAGCAAAACATAGTATGCGAGATGTGAAGATACAATGCTATATGCATAAGGAAGTATGTCCTAGTGAAAGATGAGTCTACCATGGGAAGATGTAAGAGCGATTCATGGAATAGTAGGTATGTAATAGCAAAGATGTGCTCCTTGAGTTAAGTTGCTCGGGAATAAGAGTAAGTATGACATTGATATGTCCAGAGGTAAGTTTCCCTAAGATTCAATCTTACCAGCAAGGAGTAGAGCGAGGTTGCACAGTAGCATGCAACATAGAAGTATCGAGTAGAGTTCAAGCAGATATTAATGTAGGGATAGAAGAAGAATAAAGTTCACTCGTCTCAACGGATCAGAGTATTGGTTGAAACCAATCGGTGAGAATCAGAGTAGCGCAACGGAAGTTAATCAGTAAAGTTGTTAACAGTAGCCATGGAACATGGAAATTGGTAGTAAGAATCTTCGTGAAGGAAGTTCAGGATAGAAATGCAGCTTTAGTGAGAAGTATTATGAAACGAGCAGGGAGTTCTCGTTATGTTAAGTAAGTATAGATGCTTATGCAGCCAGTATTGATAAAGGTAAAAGTTTAAAGAAAGTATCTTCACTCAAGTAAGATGAGAAACACTAGAGTTACACAGATGAATTAATTGGGTTGCCTATTTGGTGATGTCGAATGCGCAGAAGAGCTTTTGGTCAGTCAGAAAGAATTTGTGATGTGATAAAAGAATACGATTCATGAGTTATGCACGGAGAAGCACGCATTATTTTATACCATACTTGTTAGGTGATAACAGTACTTTCTAGAATGGTGTCAAGCCATGATTTTATAATTTTTAGAGTTAAGATTGGTATTGAGGAACTTGGGAACGATGTTTATTTTAAAAACATGAAATTTCACATTGTTAAAACTGATGAGATACGTCGAAAGCGAGTAATCTCACTTAAGACGTACAGACTTCAGGACCAACTCGCTAGAGGCAAGTGTGAAGGAGAGTCGTAAAAACCTTTTTCAGATATAGAGACTCGTCCTGTGGTTCTGCAGTACTAGTATAGACTCAGTTTTAAAATGATATTTTTCTAGTCATGTATCTATTCGTTCCAAGAACCTATGTACCAGAGTTTAGAAATTTTAGAAACAGAATGCTAGAATGAGTATCGTTATTAACTAACAAGAAGCCGTATTAGAATGTGTGCAAACTATAGAAGATAAGGTTTTATGAGGAAACGACGATGTTCATGTGATACTAATGTCCTACGGGATGCACAGATTTGTACTTAGAATGTCCAATGCAAGTGTAAATGGACTTAGTAGAAAGTTTTAAGAGCGTGCAAACCTCAAGATTGGTTAATAGATTTTCAGGTGAATCGGTGTATATGGTTTCGCTTCTTCATACCAAGTTAGACAAGTTACCCCTGGATTCGGGTGCAAGGAGACTGTGAGAGATAGAAAGGTTTCTTAAGACTCCGAAAAGAGATAATAGATTTGCTGAATCATCAAGATGAGTAACAAAGTAAGAGGCAAAAGTCGCAAGGTGCGGCAAGAAAGATTATGTATGCGTGATAAGATGTATGCGTGATAAGATGTGTTAGATACAAGTAAGCACTGCAGGGCAAACCTGGATATCAGTAGAACTCCAGTTTAAAGGCAAATCCTGAGTGATTCAGATAGAGAAAAGTTACTTAGATGCAGAGTTCATGCTAAGCAGAGAAGGAATAGATCTGAGACAAGCAATCCTCATATAACAAAAGTTAGTTTTAATCACTATGTTCTCAGACAGTTCTGTGATTTTGATAAAGACAGTAAGATTGAAGAAACCATATTCAATCATATGCAGAATAAGAAAGAGGAAGAATTACATGTATTGATAAGGAAAGTATGGTTCGAAACTCTTCGGAGTGAGTTTGATCAGATATTGTATAACAAAAACCAAAGGAGGCAGATTATAGTTGCGATGATTGTAGATGATTTCTAAATTTCGAGGATGAAATTTTTTTAAGGGGGTAGAGTGTAATATCCCGCTTATCAGTATCGGAATATTATCAGTCAAGCGTGCCAGAGGAAGAAAGTTTATGAAAAGTAAGTTGACGGAAATATTTATTATGTGATGTCAACTTAATACAAGTTAAGCATCAATGTCGGATTTAACATGCCTGAGGCAAGGGTATTCTGGTAATTGCACGAAAAAGGATATTTATTGGATTTTGGCACCAAAATATCACATTTTCCATCTTCCTTCTCTCTCTAGGTTTTTGGGTAAAGAATTCTCTCCTCCTTCTCTCTAGATATGCGCCCTTCCTTCCCTCTCCAATCCATCCAAGGCTTTCCAAATCATGCAATTGGTAACCAAACAAGAATCATAGAAGCTTCAAGCACAAGAAACAACAAAGAGAAAGGATTGAGCAAGGATTCTTGGCTTAGGGTTTGAACTTGGGAAAGCTTGGAACTTGAGGAATCACAAGGAATATGTTAGGTGAGTTCTTAGATAGAACCCACCATCAGGATTATGTGTTTAATTGCAAGCAAATCATGATTTTAGTTAAGTTTAGAGAAAAATGATTTTTAGTACCCTAGCCTTGATCTAGTCTTGTACATGTTAATATTGCCATGAAAGACGTATTATAAGGTATATATATGTTGCTGGATGTTTTGGTGCATTGCAGGAACCATTAGAATGAGTTTTGGGTAAAAATTGGAAATTTGGTACCACAGACCCGAAGAACTACACTATTAGCGAAATCTACGCTAATAGCGAAATTCTTCAGGATGAGCCACGCCCCAGCTGAGCTATTAGCGCAGCTCACTGGTCCTGGCCAACATGCTTTGGCTTGTTGGTCCATCCTAGGGTCGGTGGTGCATTCCATAGCCTTTCTTTCATCGTTTTATAACTTTATAACCCCAAAGCAACATCTAGGCAATGCACATAACATCAAACGATTCTTGAAATGAAAATCATGGCAATCTTAACATGAATGGCAAGAGTGATTCAAGAGAGATTAGCCGAATTACTTGGGTAGCAAAGAACTAGGCATGGGATGAAAGTAGAGCCTTGACATAGCTTGTCAAGAACTAGAATAGTTAGTAAAGAATAGAATGCTAGGCATGAGTAGTATGCTTGATTAGATGTGAAGTGATATAGAGAATTCTCTTCGTATAGAAACTAGAGTGTCATACGAGTGTGGCCAGACGTGAATTGATTAGACATCTCTTCACATAGCAAGTCAAGCAAGCATATAGTTTACCTCTAGTCGGATCGTATAGGCATCCGAGGTAAAAGAGATAGCATTTATAGATTTAACACTCATGCATATATATAGACCAAGACTTTTAAATTAAAGGTGCCATGTCTCTTGTGTCCACACTAGGTTGGCTCAAGGGGTTTCCATTAGGTGAAACGGGGTTAGCCGTAAGGAACCCGCATGTCACTTAGTAAGCAAGATGTAGTGGTCGTGTCTCTTGTGTCCACACTAGGTTGGTTAAAGGGGTTTCCATTAGGAGAAACGGGGTTAGCCGTAAGGATCCCGCACGTCACTGCAGGAGTGCCGTTGGTTATACCTTAGTTAGGTTTCCATCAGATAGATAGGGATTGCGTTCGGGGTTACTCCACTCGGGGCTTTCCGTAAAATGAACTCAGATAATGCTTGTTTGTTAAACGCTAACTTATGAATGAATCTGACTGTGCATATTTATTAGACATATTTATGTTATGTCATAGAGCCTTGAGATAGATCGTCAAGAATTAGTAGAGCCTTGACGTAGATCGTCAAGAATAGTAGAACATAGACGTAGATCGTCAAAACTAGTATGATAGCAAGATAAGATACATTGTTAGAAACATCGTATTTTGCATTAGTGCAAATAGAGAAAGATATGCCGATGACGATCTTAGGTTTCCCCTAATCGTCCGGTTTAGAACCTTGTCATGATTATGTTAGAATTAGGCCTCGATACGTAGAGCGTATTCTTGGCATTGCGGTTTTAGATTCCCCTTGACCGCCATGACACGTATAGGAAGTGAAGCCTATAACAAGTGAGATAAGACTATGACGGCCCTAGTATGCACGACCGTCTAAGTATGCAAGTCCCCACGCACGTATAATCAACCGTCAGGTTGTATTTTAGACACGTGGTGACCGTAGGTTTCCCCTGAGGTTGCCTATAGCCAAGGATTTAGGGGAACTCACTGAGACATTATGTCTCATCCTAATCCTTATTTGTTTCAGATAAACAGGTTGGATTAGCAAGCTAGTAGCCGAATGGATTATGCGACAAATGTTTGTTCGTACCGCTGCAGGACGATGTGGATATTCAAGGATGCATCTATTATACTTTAGAAAGTTGAGTTGTATTATTATGTACGAACGCATTTGGTTGTATATATATTCATTCGTAGTTGTATTGTTGTAAATTTTTAATGTATCCAGTACTATACTAATACACATGCTAGACTTTCTAGATACGTCTAGTATGGGTGTTACAAGATTAGACTTTTCCACACCCACAATATCAATATTTAAATTTTTTATTTATTTATTTGAAGCACAAAATGTTTGTTAGGTTCGTTTCTATTTCATTTTAGTCTCTGAAAAATATTAATAAAATGATAAATTTAATTAAGATAAATTTAAGTAAGATGTTAAATTTGAAGTTTCAAGAAGGAACTTCTTAGACAGTTCATTTTTTTTAAGGAATTATAAATAAGCTCTCTAACGTGGGCATTAAATGTGATGGAATGTAAGGGATACTTTTTTTTTTGTCCATTGTCTAAATCGAGGGGGGTTGAATTGTGTTTTCTTTTTCTGATTTTTTTCTAAGTGTTTTACATTGGTCAGAGTCTGACGAAGAGTCCGAAAGCAGCGGATAAAATCAAACACAAAGATAATGAGAGAGAGAGAGAGAGAGAGAGAGAGAGAGAGAGAGAGAACAGGACACAAGCAATTATATTGGTTCCTCCTACAATCCATGAGTAGCTTAGTTCCGTTGCACTTTCAAGGGATTTTCACTATAATCACTTGCTCAAGGACACAACCAAGAGACTTCTAATGCTCAAGCACACAAGCAAGAGACTTCTAAAAGATTACAAATAAAATATTTGTTCTAAGCAATTCACTACTGCATTGCTCCAATGAAATTAGGGTTGTCAATCCTAATATGCTCCATCTAAAATATGGTATAAAAACAGACATATACGAATTAAATCAGACTTTAGATTATAAACTAAATATAAAAAATTATTGATAGAATCCAACAAATAAGAAGAGGTTCATCGTAGAACCCTAATCAAAGAGGTTTAGTTGCTCATGACAACCGGCATCATTACAAATCAATAGAAAAACATACCCTAGAGAGAACAAGAGGAGGATGGAAACCCTCTTCCTTGAAGCTTATGATGCTTGACTCTTACCTTGTACAACTAGCTTTTTAAATCCATAAAAGAATGTGCAAGAGTCTCTATTTATACTACATGATTACTAAGAGATTAAGAGAGTGAAAATAGGGTTTTTCCAAAAAAAAAACAACTTGGAAAACAAGAAAACAACACTTCTCACCTATGTCCATGTGTGGGGCGCATGATTTGGTGTACAAGGGCGCGTGGTGAAGTGATGGTTGATGTCCCATGTGCAGGGGCACATGGCTTCATGCACATGGTTGCATGAGGCAACCCCTCCTATGCAAATTCAACAATTTTCGACCATTTTTTACGCGTTCGTCCGTCTTGCAATGCATTAGAACTTCAAATTAATATTTTTTACTTTGTATTGTCTTCAAATACCTTCTAAGAATCATTGAACTTCAATTTCATATCTCGATCCTTCACTTGATGTCTTGTTTTGTCGAATTACATGATTTCTCTTTAAAAAGACTCAAAACACCTATGAAGTTGCATGATTTAAGATAAAAGTGAGTTATAACGAATTGAATGAAAACAATACAAAATGATTAAAAACATTGCTACATCATATATTATTCCATCATCACAATCCCAAATTTAAACTATCGCTTGTCCTTAAGCAACAAATAACAAGGGGTTAGAATTTGCATGAATTTGATGATGAAACATACGGAGATGGGGCTCAAATTGTTATTCTTCCCACTTCCAGACTTGACTAACTTGCCACTTCCATGCAAACAAGACAGATTTATAGAAGATACTCTTACATACAATTCCAAAATACAAAAATGTATCTATGTAGCTTTTGAAGACATTTGACATCCATATTTCAAATGAAGATAGTGGGCGGTTACTGCAATTGAGCAAAGATAAAATATCAATTTTACCCGTAATTACCACTTAATGGATAATTACTATTTTTTTTGGGGGGGATAATTGCTATTTATTTAAATAAATAAACATCGAAAAATACAACAGTTTGTTCCAATTTTGGAGGAGACAAAAGTGGAACGAACAAACCTTAAATTAATAAATTTTGAAAATTATCAAAATAAATAAAAAAGTTCTTGAAAAAAAAATCATCTCAGTACATAGAACCGGCCAAAGTTTTTTCCTTGTTTTGGTGTAATGGGGTTTGGGTGATTCTAGATCTTTTTTTTGTTGCATTTCTGTGAAGTATTCATGCTGTTAGTATAAACACTTACAGCTAAAAATTGTTTTTTATTTATTCAGGTAATTAAATATTTCTTTCTATTTGGTTTTATTAATTGTTTCAGAAATCTGCTTTATATTTTCAAAATTTATTAATATCAGGTTAGTGATGTTTGGTTAGTGATTCAAGACTTCTGAATATTTCAATTATGGATTCTTTGAAAATATCTTCAGAAATAGTAAATAAAGTTCCTCAAAATTATTTTTCAACAAGAAACATGAAAATCAGATGCCATATAATATCATGTCTAAAATATGAGCGTTTGCATGTTAATTTTTTTGTACCTATTGTACTATAGTTGAATTATGTGTAGGGAAACACAATTTCTAAACATATTTTAGGTACTTTTGACTAGTGGATCAAATTACATAATGAATGTGTGCAAACTTCTAATTATTTTATAATTTGAGCTGGTAAATGGTTGATTTTGGAAATGGCATATGAAAATAAGGTTTTATTGGTTACATTTGAGAAATCAGAGATATGTATGCTGAATTATGTTGCTAAAATGTTCAAACCTTGCCAATTTTTTAGGTATATTGAGAGTCATGAGTAGTAGCGCTTCAAGCGGGGATGATGATCGCAAAAGGCTAATGCGCGGTCCGTCATCATTATCAGCTGAAGAAGCTGATCAAGGAGGTAACACTGGAGGAAGAGGAGGAGGAGGAGAAGGTAGTCTAAAGAAAGGTCCATGGACGTCTGCAGAGGATGATATTTTGATAGCTCATGTTAAAAAGCACGGAGAGGGAAATTGGAGTGCAGTCCAAAAGTTTACAGGACTTGCTCGTTGTGGGAAAAGCTGTCGTCTACGATGGGCAAACCATTTGAGACCAGATCTAAGAAAGGGTGCAATTACTGTTGAAGAAGAACGCCTAATTCTGGAGTTACACTTTAAGATGGGAAATAAATGGGCTCAAATTGCTGCACTGGTTTGTAGTAACTTCTTTGATAATTAATATCATTGTTTAGTTGAATCACTCAAGAAGCTTATCCATGTATTTTTATTCATTTTCTTGATGCTTGCAAATCTATCAATATGCAATTATAATACCATTGCAGTATCTTCACATTTCATAGCTTTTGTTGATTATCTTGCTGTAATGATTATATTTTTAAAATTTAGTACATACATAATACTTTGTTGTTGAAGCTAGTTCAATCAGAAAATCCTAGTCCACTGTCCCTGGTTATGCACTTGATATTGCAGGATCAAATCATTCTAGATTCTTATAGATTGATTTGTTTTATACAGTTTTCAATTTCAAATGAATCTTCTATACTAGCATATTAAACTGCGAAAGCAAAGTTGTTATCTCTGACTGGTGTCTGAAAATATTCTTTTACTAAATACTTTGAACAATAATATTCGTCTTCTCTTCAACATTACTTCTTAATTGCGCCTGGTAACCTATTACTTGTGTGTGTATTCTGCCACGATACCATTTTTGCATATACTTTCTAGGATACTGCCTTATGTTCATTCCTTTTTGCAGTTGCCTGGACGTACAGATAATGAGATAAAGAACTTTTGGAACACAAGATATAAGAAACGAACACGAGCTAACTTACCAGTCTACCCTGAAGAGACAAGATCCAAACGACCATTGAATGCGAATCAAGAAAATGCCGACACATTCACAAATGAAGCCAGCCAGAGTGATGAAACAGAAAATTTGAGTATACCTGACGTGGAATTCAAAGATTACAAACTCCGCCAAGATATAATACCACCATGTTTTGATATATGGGGAAGTGGCTTGCTTGGACATCGTTCAGATTCAACATGCAATAATTTGTACGGTTGTAGCAGTAGTCATGTTGTCCCAGCAACATTTGATCAGTGCGTTAAATATCCTATTACGTGGTCTCCTCCATTTAATAAGTATCAAGGATATAATAACCTTCTGGTCGGTATTCATGCCACATCAAATATTTCTCCTTCTGAGCTCCCTTCACTCCAATATTTACCGACTCAACAATATAGCTGGGGCTGCATGCCTGCGTTGATTCAGCCTCCTCCGTTTGAGCCTTATCAGTCAGTTCTAACTTCTCCACCTTTACTTGATTCATTGCAAGTGAAAACTGAAACCACGGCGCCAAATGAAGCCGACGTTAGTACACAATGGGCCGACCTAGAGGATCAGTCTGCTGCTTCAATTCTGTCATCTGACTATAACACACATCATATGAACATGAACATGTGGTCAATTGATGGGCCCCACTCATTTGAAACCCCTTAGGTTTAGCATGTCATTTCAGTTGTAATTATGAACTATCATGACCTTTTCTTTAATGTATTCCATTTCATTATTTTAGTTTTCTCAACCTTGTTTGGCGAATCATGATATATTAGCCACGGCGCATTTAATGTTAAGTTTCCAGCTTATTGTTCTTCCAACGAAGCTGTTTTAAGTGGGTGATCAGGATTCCAGATATTGCTTGCAACTTTGTGTATTTGTTTGATCAAATTTTTTCTGTTCTGATTAACCTTCAATATCCTATGATTGATTAGAGTTTTCTTTTTCCTTTATTTCGAGTCTTTGATATTTCAATTTGTTGAATGTTATGAAGGTCTTATGAGCATTATATCTCATGTTGTTGGCTGTCTCATTTATATGGCATTTGAAATTGTTTATGGTTAGCCCCATCTGTAAAAATTGTGATCTATACACATATGTCTTAGCGGTTAGCATCATTGCTCTCAGTGTTGTCGATGGCGGATAAAATATGGAGGAAGGCAAAAAATCGGTCATATAAACACGCTATTGCAGTCTATGGCACCGCGTCGCCATTGTAGTCATTCTTTAAAAAAATTGCATATAGTAATTATCTAAAATTCTGCATTGGCGCCGTCGTTTAACACGCTTACTGCTCTCAAGCATTATAAAGGTAAAAAACTATACTCTCATATAGTCAAGCATTGTCAACTTTTTCACATATAGCTTATTTTTGAAGATCAAAGTCGTTCATAAAAGTCCATCGAATGATTCATTAAAGTTTGATGACATTGAAACTTATCAAAGTTTGACGTTGATTGCGACTTCCTTTTGCTCCAGAAGGTACATTAACGTGACTAGCCTTGGATCTTTTCAACTACAACTTTTTTTACAGTAACCAACTGTATTTTTTTGTAAAACAGTATAATGTTGTTTGATTGAGTTTAAAATTAAGGGTAATGATATTCATCAAAGTGAGAAATTAGTCAACTAATTAAAATAAAAAAGACTGTATTCAATACTCTTTAAAAGACACAACATCAATACACACATCTGTTACCGTTGCCCTTTAACCTTCCTTCTCTTTCTTGCTTCTCAATTTCTTAAGTAATATACTGCGAGTGAATCATCAACTTCGTCCCTGAATTTGCAAGCATCAGCCAAAATCGTCTCCAAATTTTGCGAAATATCAATTTCGTCCCTGAATTTCTCTCACGTTCATCAAAATGATACCTCCGTCCAAAAGGTCTGTTAGTGATGCTGAGCTGGCTCCCTGCATGTTGTGTTGTCCTGTACACGTGTCAAAAAGGAAGCCACGTGTACAAGGACTAAATTGATAGAAACGCAAAAAATTCAGTTTTCACTTTTCAAATGCAATTTTTTCTGCTTTTCCATTTTCACCCCTGTTTTATTCTTACCTTCCACTTCAGATTTCAGTCATACCCATCAAAACAGTCCCCGACCTTTCTCCTTCCCGCTAAAACCTTCATCACCTTCTCCTCTCCAAAATCATCATCCTCTCCAAAATGCATGTGATGGACTAGATTGTGCATCATTGTTACATGTATTACGTACCATTTCTGGGAGTTTCTTTTTGCTCCTTAAGAACATGCACAACAAGAATCACAAGATTTTAAAAGAGAATGAACAAATTACTCAGAAAAAACGTTTTTTCTGAAATAAATAACACAAACAGTCCCACTGGGCGTGCCAATTTGTTTACCCTGTTTCTTGGTAAAAAAACGCTGGTTTCTGAAAACGGTTAACTTGAGAGATGAACCAGTAAATCTCTAGGCATATTGTGTTTATGTTTGATAGAAAGTATGAATGTTCTTGAAGTGAACCAAAAAGTATAAATGTTGGGACCGAACACGCGTCGAATCCGAGAAGCAAATCGCTGAGTAAAAAGGATAAATTGCAAGGAATTTAAAGGAAAAAGCTAAATTGCATAAATAAATGTAAGTGGTACACAAATTCATACATTTGCATTTTGTTTATTCGTTTCTCCTATAATGCAAATAGTTTTAGTGTGTAAGTTTTGTGTGCATTCGATGTCCTGCTTGCTCGTCGAAGCTTCTCCATCGACCGGTGAAATCTCTCTTAAGTCCATAAAACTGATTCAGCTGGTGAGTCAAACTCGATTAGATTTCTTCGAAACCTGAGTCAACCTTAGTTGACTGCATTTATTGTAGCCTGTCAAAAATACAGGCTAACACCCATTAAGGAGGAGTATATATTCATAACTCTTAAGAGAAAACTAGGGTTTTCCATTCATTCCATTTCTCATAACTTTAGAGAATCGTTTCGCTACAAGTCTCTGACTTGGAGTGAATCGTTTCAGGAGTTTTGAATCGTATTATGCTTGAATCGATTCAAAATAGCTTGAATTGTATCATGAAATCTTTCTGACTTACTTTGAATCGATTCAAAATAATTTGAATCGTATCAATCTCCATCCTAAGGCTTTTAAATCGATTAAAATCGTGTGTGATACATTTCAATCTTCATACATCTTCATTATCTCCAGTCTTGTTTTTTAGCTGTCTGAATCGATTCACCTAGTTATTTTTGGACGAAAATTTGCACTTACCACCCTTTTCTATATATACTCACTTCCTCATAACACCCAAAATATTTAATCAGTTGCATCTATTCTCTCTAAAGTCTCTAAACCTCATTGTTCATACATTCTTCAAGATTAAACACTTTTTCGTAGAATCACTTTGTTTTTTGAGTCATAAGTGTAACATCCCGATTTTCGTTAGATTTATTTTAATTGTTTTATGTGTGTTTTAATTATGCTCGTATGTGATTAATTGCCTATGCGCAGGGCCGTCCCTGGGGAGGTGCAAACAACTCAATGGAGCTGGGCCTCCCCAATTTTGGGGCCCAATTTTTTATTTTTTTATATTATATAATGCACTGAAAATAATAATATATAGCCGTAGTATTGAAGTATTGACAATAAAAAGCGCGTGGCCCAGTGGTAATATTCGGCATTGTGATGCTTAGTGGCAGTTCAACTCCCTGTGATGGCATTTTTTTCTTTTTTTAAGTTGTATTTTTTTCCAGCATGATAGAGTCTTTTTTTGGCCTAATTTTATTGGAATTGATGTCTATATTTCATCAATATTTTCTCTTCTACTTATTTACAAATAAAAGTATAATATTACTTTTTTTTTAGAGTACTTATAATTTTTGGCATATACTTGTCGTATAAAATCACAAAGCTCTAACAACAAACATTATAATTATTTCTAATAAAATAAAAAATATTATAGTTTTTTTCTTTAAAAAATTGTATTTTTTTAGGGGCCTATTTATATTAAGAGAGCCGGGCCTCTAATTTCACAGGGACGGCCCTGCTTATGTGTGTATTTTGATGGGTTTTGTGTTAGAAGGGTATTTTGGTCATTTTGTGGGAAAAGGTAAATTAGTAATTTTACCACTTAGATTATTTTGTAGTGCTTGGAGTGAATAGTTATTTTACTAAGTTATTAGTGGGTTGTGGCAATTAATTAAGAGCCGGTGAGTAATTGTTATTTTTTACCGTTAAGTGAGTAGAAACTTTGTGAATTGTTTAGCGAGTGAGTTGAGCCCATTAAGACATAAATAGTTAAGCCCAATAGTGAGGAACCTATTTAAACTCTAGTTGTGATGAAAATTAGGTCACTTAGTATTATTTGTTCATTCTCACAAACCATTTTGAGAGACGTAGAGAGAGAAAGAGCTAGAGAGAGGGTTTTGAAGAGAGAAGAACTTGGAGGGAAAGAAGAGGGTAGAGACTCAAGGGTTTGGAGCTAAAGTGAAGCACTAACTTAGATTTGTGAAGATTTGAGGTAATGGAGCGAGTTTTCATTCATAATCCTTTGTATAATCTCTTTTTCCTCTCAAATTCAAAAGTGCTTATTTGTGAAAAGTGATTATTGTGAATTTAATTGGTGGAATTAGTGCTTAGGTTTTGATGTAATGTTTGGGTATGTGAATTTAATGCTAATTAAGTTGTTGATGATGAAACTACATGCTGAAGATGTGTATATATGTATATTTTGTTGATTTTGTTCAATTTGATGAAAAATGATGTTGTGGTTGTTGAATGATGGTGAGATCATGATTATATGATGTAGTTGTTGTTGTGTGATGATGTTCTTATCAATTTATGCTTTGGGTGTTGATGAAAGTATTGTTGTGATTGAAATGTGGTGATTTTGCAACTTTTGTGAAAATGGGTTGATAATGAAGAAGTTTGATTTTGATGATGTTGAATGAGTTAAGGAAGTTGTTAGAATGAATTAGGATGATACGATTTTCTGTTTTAATCACTTGGTTTTGGAGAGAAATCATTTTGGGAAGAAATCGGGTTTTTGAGTAAAAGTCGTTTTTAAGCGCTTTTGCAAAATAAGTCATTTTGGGATGAGTTTGATTAAGTTGTTTTAATGTTGAAATTTCAAGTTTTCAAGTGTGGTTTGTATGGTCTAAGTGTTAGGAATGCATTGGCGAAAACGGAACTGAAATCGGAATCAAAAACAAGATTTTATGCGCGAAAACTTAAAAATGCATTTTGCTGTACTGGTGAGGTGACACGACCGTGTCAAAGTCTCTTGTAAGGGATGACACGACCTCATGTCCTGATGACGCGACTGTGTCAGTTCTGCAGAACCCCGAAACCTCGTTTTTTCGTGTTTTTGTGTACTTTTAAGCATGCCAATGGATTCCAAACACCTAACCCTATTCAATCAATGTATAAATAAGCTTCTAAGAGTGTCATAGCTTGATTCTACCTTGGTTTTCATTTATGCTTGGTTAACTTTGTCTTTGAGCCGAAAATTGTCGGATTAGCGTTTTTAATCGCAATTGGCCGGTGAAACACACATGTATATGTAACTGCACTCATATGTGATCTAAGTGTATACATAGTGGAGGCACTAGAACTTGTTTGCTTAGTTTTGATTCAATTGTCTCAATTGTTTTAAAGTTGTAAAATGAGAGACGAACTTTGTCGAAAATAATCTTTAAGACCAAATACTTTGCAAATCTTTTGTGGATAGTTTGATATGATTATATGAAGATATGTGAATGATTGTTAGGTGTTGAATATGATGTTTATCATAATGTGTTGTATTTTCTCCTTTAATTGGATTGTGAGAAATCTTATGATGTTGTTGAATTATATGATGAAGTCGATGTTGGCGAATACATATATGTTGATTGATTGTGATATTGATGGTGAATACATATATATTAATTGATTGTGATATTGTCGGTGACTGCATATATGTCAAGTATTGGTGACTTTTTTGGTGATTACATATATGCTAAATGAATGGTGATGATGTGGTGAATTGTTTATGTGAACATATGCATTGTTGTTGAGTCATATATTCATGCATACATGACTAATGGTGACGGATTTTATATCCACAATGTAAGACGGGTGTGAAATCTTACATACAATGTTTTTGTTGCATCGGGGTGACGACCTTGTTGGTGATGGTACCACATGCATATAGGAATCATGTATAGGTGCATTATACATCCTTGCATGAGTCTTATTTGCATATGTGTTTGGTGAATGAAAGTAATTGGTGAATTACATGTTGGTGACGTGAAATTGTTTGTGTGAACATATGCATTGTTGTTGAGTCATATGTTCATGCATACATGACTGATGGTGACGGATTTTATATCCAAAATGTAAGACGGATGTGAAATCTTACATATGATGTTTTTGTTGCATCATAAGGTGACGGATTTGGTACCACATACATATATGTGTCGGGAATAGGCGCATAGCATAATTGGCATGAGTCTTAATTGGTTACATGTGAATGATGATTGTTTGATGATAAGTGTGTTTGATGAATACATACTTGTGACATTTGGAATTGATTGGTTGATGAATTATGTCATAATTGAATATGTGACTTGATGAATTTGTGGATTGGTGAAATTTGTTGAATGTTGTGATTAATGTGGTTTGATGTATATGTACATTGGTGGACTTTGTTGATGGTTGTAAATAATTGAGCTATGCTCTAATTGCATGCCTTACTTGTTTGTGCTTATATACTTGGTGAATCAATTTGATGATAATTATTTTGATAATAATGATGAGGTGAGAATTGTATATGTATATATTTACGATTCGGTGATTCCTTTGATGATGATGATGATTGCTTGCTTATAACTTTGAAATGAGGAATAAGGTGGGTAATCATTTCTTTGATTGTTGTTGATGAATGATGAGCTTAGGTCGATGACTTGTTTAGAGATTGAATATGTTTGCTATGCTATGTTAGTAATGTGATAGCTTGAGGTGTATGGAATGGGGGACAATATTCATGTGATGTTAATATTCTAAGAGGGATGGGTATATATATGTGTTGTGCATGATGTAACATCCCGATATTTTGTATATTTAGTTCTTAATGATTTTCTTGATTGATAATTTACTCAACAACTTGTTTTTGTGTAAGGAATTTAAGAAAAACACTTTCTATTTTTAATTAACTAGAACACATAGTCTTTAGTTATTTTAATTAATTACCTAAGTATATACTTTGTATGATCAATTTGGTGTGACTATCATAAGATTCTCTTCTACTTGGTTCTCTTTATGTTGCTGTTTCTAATTTATTTTAAATCAGTGATTATTAAGTCTATTTATTTTATTTAAAATAGTAATAGGCTAATTATACTTTTAGGGGGTTTTGCTAGTTTTATACGACAACCGAATTGCTTAATATATAAACTTATTTTTGACTAAGATAAATAAACTTATTTCAATAGTTTTTTTGAGGGAAAAACTTATTTCAATAGTTATTAAGAGGATTTGCTAATATATATTGGAAAATGTTAACTTGTGCCCTCAAGGCATAAGTTAATGATTTAAATATAGAAAAAACTTATTGGAATATGTGCATTGCATTTAATATTTAACTTTTTAATCATTTAAATGCACAAAATTTTATAGGAAGTTTCTTCTTTTAGGTTTCTTAACATGTGCTCTAAGGGCACAAGTTAACACTACCCATATATATTATATAGGCGGGGAGGTAAAATGACACGAGAGGAAAAGAATGAGTCAAGTGTAGTTGCTAACATTTAGGTGGTTATCAATACATGAAAACAAGACAGTAGTGCCTGTGCTAACGTGTAGCATGACTTTAGGAATAAACCAATCATCCGTATTTATAGTAGCACGAGTAACTGTTGCTGAGTAATCAGATATAACTCTATACTCTCTCTTCACTCCAACTTTGCCCTCTCTTGACCTAACCATCGTTTCATTTCTCTTGGCCTTCTTATTTTCTCACCTAACTGCCCCACGTTTTCTCTACTTTTGATTCCCACTAGTCCTCAATTTTGCTATGTCTCTAAACACACATATAATAGCTTGACGCCACACTCCTTCCCTTTGATTCCTTCATTTTAATTTTACACACTTTTGGAGAATTGTGTTGTATTCCCATTAATCAGTTCCTGTTAGCGCTGCCCCCACTCATACATATGTATATAACAATATATCTTCTCTAGTTTCGGTTTCTATTAAAAATTCTTTCAATGACCCACTTGCTCATTGAAAATAAATTCCCAAGTCTTATTCTCCTTCAATTTGCGTGTAACATTGAGGTAAGACCTTCTCATTATTTTTCTCTTGTTCCTCTTACCTCCACTTTGTCCCTAATACTATGCCTCTTTTTTTGAAGTTCAAGTCCTTACTCTCTTGCAAGCTCTTTCGTTGAACTAGAAGCCTCGTTAGGATGTGTGCAACTAGAAGCCTCAGTAAGGAATAAAGCGATAAGGTAAGGGTTTTTTCCCATACGTCCATACTAAGTGCTAGGGCTGTGTTATTAAATAGTGGTAGCAATTCTTGTCTTTTAAAAAAGAAAAAATAATTAAAATGTATTTTTATGGTAAAAACTAATCTTTTCTAAATGTGATTATTTTAATAATGTTTTATATGATAATTGTGTGATGTTGAATTGTATAATTATTTTATTATGTTTTATACGTTGTGTGATACTGAGAAAGACATGTTAGATTTTTGATGAATTAAAGAAAAGAGAAAGATGAAAATGTGAGTTTGTGAAATGATTGACTGTTGGTTGTGTGTTTGATGATGCGTTAATATTTGGCTGTAATTGCCTTAGTGGCGGATTAATATTATATATCTGTGTGGTGCCTTAGTGGCGGGTTATAATTATATTTTGTGTGGTGCCTTAGTGGCGGGTTTTAGTCTGCATTTTCTTGACCATGCATGGCATATGCATCTGTGTGGTGCCTTAGTGGCGGGAATTGCAATTATATTCTGTGTGGATGCCTTAGTGGCGGGAATTGCAGTTATATTCTGTGTGGATGCCTTAGTGGCGGGAATTATATCCGGATCATATAGTTATTAGAGCATACATCTTACGCATAATTGCATTGAGTCTGTTGTATACATGTGATTGATTATTGACTTAAACCTATTTTATTGCAAATAAGATGTGTGTGAACCTTACCTTGAAGCATATGACTTAAATGTATTTTTCTTAATTCTTTTTGATTGATAAGTTTTGATATTATCTATTTCATGACATTGTTTCTGGTGCTTTGAGTATGAACCAAGTTGGATAAGGAAATTGACCCTTACACTAACATTTAAGGTACCAAAGAAGAGATGATCTATGCTTTGAAGTATTTGATTGAAGTGCGTACGGGGACGAAATTGGAATTTTATTGAATTGTAATTTTAGATGTAATTTTGAAGGATATTTAGTTTAAGAATTTTAATTAAATTATGTAAAGAATTTCGTATAGGTTTTATTTTATTACCGATTGATTGAAGGAAAAAAAATTATATGTCTTATTTTTCTTAAAGAAACAAAAGTAGTAGTGATTTTCTAAAAATAAAAATGATTTAGGCGTAATGTCTTGGACCAAAATCCGGGGAGTTACACATGAGATCCTTGAATGTTTATGATTATTTATGTTTGATTATGATTGATGTGAAGCTAACCTCTAGTGGTCTGTGGTGGACCGCCTACCTATCTGTGGTGGATCTAATTGCCGGACAGAGCATCGAAGAGTTCGAGTGAAAAACTTCAAGGGTTGCACGGGTAATTGAAGATTCAAAGACATCAAGAAGCACCCATTTCAAAGTGTAGTTGAAGATTAGGGAGTGATTGCATAGGAATTGAAGAGCTAGGGTAGTTTCAAGGAATTCTTGTAATCACGTTGTATTCAAACATTCTATATTCTATTAGAAGTCCTTAGTGGAGGTGTTTTCCATCAAGAAGAGTGGATGTAGCTCGAAGCGAGGACGAAATAGTGAACCACTATAAATCTCGGTGTCTTCTCTCTTCTCTATCCTCTTTAATTTTAATTAATTGTGTATTTGAAACTTGATAAATTGATAGTGTAGGAATTAGGTGTGGTCTAGGTTTAATCCTTAAAACTTGATTTTATTTGTCTCACATTACTATAAAATCACACTTAGTTTTGATGCATTGACGATTTATCAAGCACTTACACAATTGTGTTAATTAGTATAGTTGTTTAATTGCTTTTAGGTTTGGTTTGAGATTGTGGTTGTTTTGTAACTTGTGTGGATTCTATTAATATTGGATTGTATTAAGATTACTTAGAATCTCTGAATTCAAAGTTAATCTTAGCTTAAACATAATCTTGTTATTTTTTATCAGTTATTGAACCTTGCATAATCTGATACGTCGTAATTCACCTTTACTAAAAATGCTTTCGCTACAAACTCAATTTAAATTTTAAAATGCTATTCAGCCCCCTATGGCGCGTATTACATTGCCATATCGACCTGCATGGTACCATTAATTGGTTGGCATATGATGCTTCAAGTTGATTTTTGAATGCCATTTTTTCTCTTGATTTGGAGAACAAGTCGTATCAAAATCTTTTGCAGCCTAATACATATAAGAATTGTTGTTTCTTGGGAAAGTTGAGGGATTGCTTGTGCATCTTTACTAGTAGCAGTAGTGATATGCTTGTGGAGGTTTGGATTATGAATGAATATGGAAATAAAGAGCCTTGGACTAAATTGTACAATATTACTTACATGGGAGATCGAGTTTTCTATCCATATTCCAAGAGTCGTGACTATGCTATTTCGGAGGATGACCAAGTGCTAATGGACTTTGAAGAGTTTTTGACATTGAAGTTGTTTGTCTCTGACTCCAAAAATGGTACTTTTAATATGCCCGAGTTTCAACATATTGGTAGATTCTTGGACACAAAAGTCTACAGTGAAAGTATGATATCACCTTGTTCTTAATGTCAAGATGTTGGTTCTATGTTAAGTTACTTGTGTGTGAGATTCAACTTCAAAATATATATGATTAATATTTCTTTGTTATTCATTTTATGCATATATTCTTTAAATCAATATAATCTTTGGTTTAAATCCATTCTTGAGGCTTTTATGGACGAGCACTCGACAAATTAACTTTTGATATAATATGCAGCGAAAAGATTGCCTTATTATCTAAGGGACATTGGTTAAATCATGTTTAAGTGTTATCATTCTAAAGACAGCGGGTAGATCTATCATGTTTAACTCACTAAGCTGATGCCATCGAAACAATGGACTATATTGCCACCGAGCATCGAAAGTCATGTGGTTCATTAGATCCCGCATTGTTGTATAGAGATGGAGAGGTACACTAAGGGATGAGTTAAGTTATATTTGAAACATAAAAAGTGTATGATTGAATGAGAGGATACCTTAGATATAAAGCTATTGAAACCTATTCCTAACTCAACTTTCTCTATCTTGTGATAAAAATTACAAAAAACTTCGTGTATAAACTTGATTTAGAATTATGTGGATTAATAGAGTGATATGGAAACCAAGTGCGGTCTTTGTGGTACAATACAATATATTTTTGATAAAACCGACATAATACTTACTAATTTACGAGCCTAGGTAAGATCCTCTTTATCAATTGGTTTTACTACACAAAAAGAATAACCTAACTTCTCAACTCCAAAGCAACAAAAGCAATAAAAACAGAAGTGGGAAGAGAAAGGAAAGGTTCCTCTTAGGAATAAATACGATGATTAACTCCTTGAAACAGAAGGGTATGGAAAAAAATATCAAGAGAACAACGAAAAGAAAGTTTATAGGGGTAACAAAGACAAACAAAGTATGAAGGGATGTGAAAACCTTTCAAGTTTTTGAAGCTCCTACTTTCAATGCTCCATATCAGACTTCGACAATCCAACCTCACCCAGGAACAATCTTTTCATTAATATTTTTTGCTATCTTATTTCATTTCAATATCAACATTTTAGAGTACAAATATATAACTAAACATTTCTTGAAATTATAAAAAAGAAAAAAACAAATTTATTGGATGGCGAGAAAATAACTAAATAACAGCTTGTGGAATATTGCAGAAGAGCATTTATGCACTATCTTGGGTCTGGAACTAAATGAAGAATCATGTTAGCACATGATGCATTAACCTCCTTATCAGAATACATTCACACTCTAGATCTACACACTTCGGTTTTGTACCAGGTGGGCACCTATGTTGATCACAATATATCAAAATGATTAAAACATCGAGTACTCTCTGTAATAAAAAAAAATTGTAACCAAAATGGTATAATATATTGTGTACGAAGTAAATAAATATATTCCTCCGTTTCTTTTTATAAGCAAATTTTACTTTTTAGATTCATTCAATTAATGATGTATGTGGTTCATAATATGGACCACATGCATCATTAATTGAATGAATCTAAAAAGTAAAATTTGCTTATAAAAAGAAACGGATGGAGTATTATATTTATCACATAATTCTTATATATATTTATAATATATTAACATATTAATATAATAGTTCTGAGACGTGAACCAATGAGCGGCAACTATACAAATTTTTTCTTTAAAAAAAACTTTACAAATTTTTATTTATTCATATTTGACCATTTCAGCCAAATGAATAGGCTTGGACTACAAGCGTAGGCTTTTGATTATTCCTCAACAGTTTTCCCTTTGTCATCATTCTTGGAGTAAATAATGATGACTTCGAGCAATTTGAGGTTCTTTGTAGGGAAAAGATTTATGCTCGTGGGAACTAGTTGGTTCTCGTGTCACTTGCGAAGAGTTTTTTAGCATGTGGAGAACAAGGAAGGTTACTTTGAACGATTCGAGGTTTGCAGGGAAATTTGAACTTCAAAGATATTCGAGAGAATAATTCTCGTCATGTACTCGTATTTTGCGTGAAACTTTAAGTATGCGATGAATTTTTTTAATTTCTCAATGAGTCTCAGTTGGTCGCACATTGTTTATAGCCAACGATTGGCTTTAGGATTGTGATGCTCACAAGAGAGGAGTATGGTTTACAGAGAACTTGTGTGAGACATGAATATTTGTGCTTGCAGGGAGATAAGTTGTAGAACTTGCTAGTTCGGAGAGAACTTTGCTTGCAGGGACCTATTGGGATTTATTAGATCATGGTGATCGCAGCAACGGGGAGTAGGGGTGGGAATGAGCCGGGTCGAGCCGGACTTTGGTTAAATAGGCTAGACCTAGTTGAAAAAACTAAAGCCTAAGCCTTGGTCTTTTAACTGCCAAAGACTTTATTTTATGCCTGATCGACCTTTTTAAAAGCCTGCCTGACCTATTAGCTTGTCTAAAAGCCAAGTTTGTGTTACAAATTTTAAACAGAGTTTGTTCATTAATTTTTTTTTTCTTTCAATTTATGCAACATACTTAATATAGAGATAAACATTAATTAGATACAAATTAAACTAATAATTTGTGTGTACCGTGTGTTATCTTTTAATTTTTGGTGGTTGGTAATTGGTGTGAGTAACTCTTACCTCGTTAGATGAAGTTCATCTGATGTATGAGGGAAATACCAAGAGTTGTGTTGTATCCAAAATACAAAATAAAATTAAAAACTGAAATTATAATAATTGTGGTATGATAATTTGAAGGATGGTAATTCTTTTTTGATACATATAAATATAAATAATAAATATGAAAAAATGTAATATACTCATGTACAGGCCGGTCTGATAGGCTTGATAGGCTTTTTAATAAGCCTAAGCCCGACCTAATTAAATTGATAGACTTTTTAAAAAGCTCGAGCTTGACTCATTTATTAAACGAGTTAAGCCGAGCCGGGCTTTTAGTAGGTCGAGCCATAGGCCCCTGACGGGCGACCTGGCCTATTCCCACCCCTAGCGGGGAGTTTATGCTCTCAGGGAACTATGGGGATTAAAACATGTTACGCTTGTATGGTACGAAAGATGCGAGGGTCGGATTAGGCAAGTATACCAAATCATTTATCAAGTAAAAAGTGATAAGTAGAGTGATGCCAGAGCATCATATGATATTTTGGCTATGTTTATAGTACTTTAATTTTTCTTTGCAATTGAAGACAAATAAGATGAGAGTTAGAGGAGTTGTTGATGATTTTTTTTTTGATAAGGCCAGAACAAATGACATAAAAAAGAGTGGCTCCCAACTAAATTGGTACCCCAACTCTAATCTTGTGCCAAATGTCCATAAATATATTATTAAAAAAGGAAAAAAAATTCATAAAAAACTGGGGGACATAAACCTAACCAGTTTATCCACAAAATGGAGGTCTACCAAAACGGGTGATGTGAAAATTAAAAACAACATAAATGGATTATAACAGCCTCTTAAGTAGAGGTCTAGACCACGGTTAGTGGACACAGAGCAAATAAGATCCTCCTTCCGACGCGGGGATGAATATTGGAAACTGTAGCCCAGAATCACAACCACCATCCAGGAACATCTGGATCAACACAACAGTGCGTCCCTTATCAGATCTTGAAGAACGGCGACAACTTTCCTTGAGGATGACGACGACAGTAGGTTGGGAATCCGAAAGCTTGATCGTCGGAGAGGAAAACGTCTAATCTGCCCCATGTCTACTGAACTTGAATGAACCAATTAATCAGAGACAAGCATTAGCCTGTCTATTTTAGGGATGGTGTCTGAATCCACCGCCAACACGGACAAAAATTCATGTACCAACAGCCCCTGCGAGAAATCACAACAAGCATTTTCAGCTCTTTCGAGCCCAACAGACCCCGCACACCGCCAACCACACTAGCACAACAGTGACGGGTGTCTGAAATATAACTTTAGCACCAAAACATATCCAGATCAGATATCTAGACTTTAATCAAAACCAGCCATAACATTCCAACAAATCGAGCTGCAAACGACCCTGAAACGACGGCAGCCGCCGTGGGGTGTGAGTGTACCGGAACCATGAAAAAACGCAGGGGGGTAACCACCACCATGTAATCGCCACTCCCAACACCATGACCTCTGCATCAGCTCAAAACTGAAAAAACCGAAGGCCATATATCTGGAATAGGACCAAAATCTTTGTGTAGATCATCGACGGCGTGGCAACAACCACCACCGTGAACAGACGCGATGGTAACAACCTAGAAGGGTGGGAACGGAAGAACAAAATCATAAGGGTGCGAAATCTGGTTTTGCGGTGGTGCGGGTGGCTATCGTCGACCGTCGCACCACCTATTTCTGTGGTTACATCGGATAGAAAAAGGTGAGAAGGGCGACGGCGCGATTTAAGTTTTGCTGTTTTGGAATCATTTTTCAAAGTTTGGTTGTTGATTATTTTAGGAACATATTGTATTGTTTTCAATCGAGTCATTGTAATTCTATTTTATCCTAGATTATGCAACTCCACATGTGTTTGAAGTGTTTTGTAGTGAGAAATCATGTAAATCATGAAATCAAGACATCATGTGAAGGATTAAGTATGAAGAATTTAAGATCAAGGGTTCTGAGAAGGTTGTTGAAGACAATACAAAGTGAAGAAAATTCATTTCAAGTTCCTACGAGTATTGAGACGGAAGAACGATTGTAAACAGTAAGAAAACGCAAGAAATCGCACCTGAGGGGCTGTCTTTGGCGTCCTGTGCCGAGAACAATATGCCTTGCGCCTAGGCAAGGCCTATGGAAGCATTTTTCTACTGCCCCTGGAAGCGGGTCAAAACCCACTTTTTGCTGTTTTTCAAGCTGGATCGGCAGAAAAAGCCAAGTTTTCTCTAGTTAAAACCTAAGCAACCTTTGCTATAAATAGAGACCCTTGCACACTGTTTTATTCATTTAGAAACATTGACAGTTCAGAGCAAAGGTCAAGCATCAAAGATTCAAGGCAGAATTTCTCCTCCTTTTATTCTTGCTAGGGTATGTGATGAGTCAATAATGAGTCATTAATTAGTGTCTTTTATCATATATTGAAGTTTATTTTATTTAGATTTAATATGTTTTTATTTCCTTCTAGAACTATTTTACTTTAATTGCAAGTTATTTTATTTTAGGAACAAATACTTGAAAGATGGAGTCTTGAAGCATGTAACAGCCCGATTTTCGCTAGATTTATTTTTAGTTGTTTTAATGTGTGTTTATTTATGCTCGTAAGTGATTATTTGCCTTTGTGTGTATTTTGATGGGTTTAGTGTGAGAAGGGTATTTTAGTCATTTTGGACTCAAGGGTATTTTGGTCATTAGTGAGCAAGGGTAAATTAGTAATTTTATGGTGAGGATTATTTTTAGTGTTTCAAGTGAGAACCATTATTTTTACTAAGTTACTAGTGTGGTAATTAGTTGTGAGCCGGTAAGTGATCGTTAGTATTATTTTACCATTAAGTGAATAGAAACATTTTTGAATTGGTTAATGAGTGAGTTGAACCCATTAAAACTTGAAGGGTTAAGCCCAATAGTGGTGAGCCTATTTAAACCTTAGCCTTTGAGGAAATTAGGTCACATAGTGTCATTTTATTCATTTCATAAAAACATTTTGAGAGGTAGAGAGAGAAGGAGCTTGAGAGAGGGTTTTGATGAGAGAAGACTTTGGGAAGCAAGAAGAGAGTAGAATCTCAAGGGTTTGGAGCTAAAGTGAAGCACTAGCTTAGATTTGTGAAGAATTAAGGTAAGGGGGTTAGATTTCAATCATAATCTTTTAGTTTAATTTCTTCCATAATTCTATGCATAAGTGCTTATTTGAGATAAGTGATTATTATGAACTTGCTTGTTGAAATTCGTGCTCTAGTTTTAGTGATATGATTGGGTATGTTAACTTATGGATAATTGAATTGTGGGTAAATACAGACTTTGGTCCCTTAACTTATTTTTGCATTTCATTTTGGTCTCTTAACTTTAAACTGTCTCAATTTGGTCCCATAAGTAACTCTCCGTTTACCAAAGTGGTCCCTTCCGTTAGTTTTTTTAAAAAAAAACGTTAATTTTGTATTTTCTATTATTGAAAAATAATTTTAAAAAAGTTAAGGGACCAAATCCCCTTCAAATCCCCTTCTTTTTTCTCTCGTGATTCTGTCTCTCTTTCTTCTTCTCCATTATTTTGTTCCTCATCTTCTTCTTCTTCTTTTTGGTGTTCTTCACCATCTTCATCTACCTTCATCTTCTTCATCACCTTCAAACCAATAAAACCCATAAATTCTAAACCTTTTCTAAAATATCCATATTTTTTTTTCCATCAAACCAATCTCTGTTAAATCCTTCTGGTTCCTCCCTTTCTTCATAATCAAAAAAGAAAAAAAAAATTCCAGCCTCTCTCTATCTCTCCCATGTTACTGTTGCGTGTTTTTTTTGTCAAATTTGACTTCCATTGTTGTTGGGCAAGGCTACATAGTTGCTATTAGACTCCAATTAGTGAAAACACAACAACAATTATATCTCATCTAATTTCAACGTGCCCATTTGGTTTCAATTGATATGTGTCCGAATTTTACTCGAATCTAGATTTTTGTTTAGATATGAATTGGGGTTTTCTGATCTTGATTGGCTGCGATTCGGATTTCGTTGCTTTAGAGTTGTTTTTCTGGGTCACAAATTGGGGTTTTAAGCTTTTGTTCTAGCTTCACGGTTTCACTCTGATTCTGCATGATTTTAGTTTCTGGGTCAGTAACGACCCGACTTTGTGGGTTTAGGAGATACTGTGGGTTCGGTTGTGTTCTTGGCTCTATGATTTTGTGTTATGTGATTATGGTGTGAATATAAACCAGGGAAGAAGATGAAACATAAAGAGAGTAAAGAGAAGATGAAGAACAATAGTGCAAAAAGGAGAGGATGAAGAACACCAGATCAGATTTTAATTGAATGAATTTTTAATAATTTAAAATTATTTTTCAATAATAGAAAATACAAAGTTAACGTTTTTTTTTTTAAAAAACTAACGGAAGGGACCACTTTGGTAAACGGAGAGTTACTTATGGGACCAAATTGAAACAGTTTAAAGTTAAGGGACCAAAATGAAACGCAAAAATAAGTTAAGGGACCAAAGTCTGTATTTACCCTTGAATTGTTGATGATGAAATTGCATGTTCATGTTATATATAAATGAATACTTGATGAATTATGCTCAATTGATGAATTGTGACATGTTGTTGTTGATTTATGGTTGAATACATGATTATAAGTTGTGGTTGTTGTTAATTGTTGTTGATAATCTCATACCATGGTTTGGATATTAATTATGATTAAGTTGTTGTTCCTTAATGAGTTGAATAAAAATGGGTTGATTATGATTTTGGATGTGAACTTGATGATTTGAAGTGGTATAAGTGTTTATTACTACAAGTGTTATGATTATGGGTAATGTTTGGATTTAATTTGGGAGTCTTGTGTTTGAGTCTAGTGATTTAAGAGTGATTCTTAAGTGGAAAACGCATTGTTAAGCTGATATTTGAACTGTTGTGAAGCCCAAAATCGGCCGCCGAATTGCCAAAATCGGCCACCGATTTTGGAGCTGATTTTCCAGTTTTGGTTCGACAAAAATCGGCCACCGATTGTTACAATTCGGCCACCGATTTTCTGTCAGGAAAATCTGGAAAACATTCACATTTTTCACCCTTTTCTATTTTGAAATTGCTTCTGGTGTAAACATGAAAGTTTTAGATAATTTCGTTAGCTTTCTAGTGGATTTGGTTTGACTTGAAAATGATTTTTAGATTTTGAGTTATGATGGAAACACTCCAAGGAGGTCTCGGTAAAATTTTATGAAAATTCCGCATAACTATTTTTAAGTCAACCCAAAACTTATGGAATGCTTCCAAACCTCAAAACTAGAAGTATTAGGAGTTTAATTAAGAGGTATAAGAGTATTTAACCTATGTCTTGTTGAATCTACTTGGTTTTGTTTTAAAAATGAATTGGTTTTGCAATATGGAAGAAATTATATGAACTTGTTGTAACTTTGTGATTTTGATGATTTTGTCGTAGTCGGCTGGTGAAATGCACATGTATATTCAACTACGCTCATATGTGATCTAAGTGTATACATAGTCGAGGCCCTAGAGTTTATTTACTTGGTTTTGGTTCATTTGTTTCAATTATTCTAAAGTTGTAAAATGAGAGACGAACTTTGTTGAAAATGATCTTTAGAGCCGAATAATTTGCAAATATTTTGTGAATAGCTTTATATGATCATATGAGGATGTATGAATGATTGATATGTGTTGAATATGATGTTGATCATAATGTATTGTATTTTCTCCTTTACTTGAATTGTGAGAAATTGTATGAAGTTTTCGCGATGTTGATTGATAATTGTGATAATGAATATGTTGATAATGATGAGGTGATGACTCTTATTGAATTATGACTTGATTGATTGTGTGGAAGTATATACTTGATAATGCAATTGTTGTTGAAGTCGATCAATATAGATGGAGGTTATCCTTTATGTTGTTGTTGAATATTTATGAGGTGATTTTGCATTGTCAAGTCTTTGCTTGTATGTTCATGCATCATAGTCATGTTGAGTCTTGATGTTGTAAAGGAGGGTTACTCTTTTACTTCGGTGATAATGTAAGATGGATGTGAAATCTTACATATGATGTTTTTGTTACATCATGGGTGACGACCTTGAGGTGATTTGGTACCACATGCATATATGTGTCGAGTATAGGCGCATATCATATTGGCATGAGTCCTAATTGTTGCATTTGAATGATGATTGTTGATGATAAGTGTGTTTGATGAATACATACTTGTGACATTTGAAATTTTTATATTGTAGTTAAATGCCCATGTTAATTAATTGAAACTTGATTTATTTCATTTATGTCCAAACTATTTATGTTGATTATGATTGATGTGAAGCTTACCCGTAGTGGTTTGGACTGCCTACCTGTTTGTATGAATGGGTAGACAAAGTGCAGGACTAGTTTGCTTTTGGTGAGTTGCTTGGTGATTGCTTGGATAGCTGGAGTTAATCTCCGTTATCAGTTCTTTAGAGTCTTAGATTAGGCTCTGATTAGGTGTCGGTTTTATGATATTCTGGATTTATTTATGTTATGGAGATTTTTCCCATTTGTCGGTCTTGGAGATCTTATTTATGGATGTATGTTGATCTTATGACATGTATATTTTGGAGACATATGAATTATATCCGCTGCGACTGTTGAAAATTTTTATAAATGCATGTTGTTGGATTTTTTTTGTTGAAGGCGTAGCGTCTATTTCTTGAATATATGCTTTATTCGCGTGTTTTATCGCTTTAATAGAAATAGGGCGTTACAGAGCAAAAGAAAGGATAATTGGAGCTGATTCGTGTCAAAAATATGAAGATCTCATACAAAAATATCTGGTGCAAAGATTCATGTAAAAAATATGAAGATCTCATACCAAAATATCTTGTGCATAGAATTTGAAGATCTTGTACAAAAATATAAAAGTGGCGCGCCCCATATTGCCCTTTTGTGTGCAACACTTTTGTGATTTAATTCTTGGGGCTCAAGTCAATGTTAGACTATAAATAGAGCAGCCATCTAGTTTGTAAAATCATCTTTTGGTTCTCTGAAATAGTAAGTGACAATTGTTTCTTTGAATAAAAGTTCATCTTTATTTTCTTTATTTTATTTTATGTTCTTCTTCTTCTTCTCTATGTCTACAATGAACGTTAGTGAGTAAACTTCTTTGTCTTGGGATTGTTGGATAAGTATAATGACGTAATCCTAATCAAACCAAACCATAAACCCCAATTTTATATAAATCTACTTTCTAATCTAATTTCACCGTTTTTATAATGAATTAACAAATACCAAACTCATCAAGCAAATGCGGAGGGTTAGTACTTGTTAATTCATCATCACAAATATCAATTCATAAAGCGAACACGGAGCTTTGATATTGGAACAAGTGAAATTAGATAAGGATTGCGAAACATGAGAATAGTGTAGCAAACCTTGAGACACATAAAGTTTCGTTCTTCAAGGATTCTAATAGCAATCAACCATGAGAATAGGCGTGGTTGCTAGAGGAACACAATCAATAACTTCGAGAGAAGCTTTGATACGCTTAAGAGAAACTTGTCTTTAGAAAGTACGTCCAATATAAAGTTTAGGTTTAGGGTTTGTTTGTGAAGGGTTTGTCATCAAGATGAACCAATAATCCCAATACGCCTTTTATTTTTATTGTTATTTTCTTAAAACAAAAATACAAACCTTTTAACCTTTGAAACTTTCATCTAATCATTGTTAAAAGTTAATTGAATTCATAACTCCCTGTCGGAACGATACTCTTTTTACTACTTCGGTAAACCGTGCACTTGCGGTTTTACTCATCAAGTTTTTGGCGCCGCTGCCGGGGAGTTATTGTAATTTGATTAATTTTTTTTAACGGTTAGACTGAAAAAGAAAAAAAAATCTTTTTCTTTCTCTTTCTTCTTCTTTCTCCTTCTTTATTTTACCGTTAACTTCGTGGGTTCTTATTCTTTTATGCGAAGAAGCAAAAGTCTTGGTGAATTCGTTCCCGAGATCGAAAGATTCTTACATTAGAGAAGAATAAAAGCACGAAATAATAACGATATGGCTAAGGAACGCACTCTTAAAGAGTATGCAACCCGTTCTACGGAAGAGCCACATGCTATTATTGTGTACCCAACGGTTGAGGGTAACAATTTTGAAATAAAACCTGCACTTATTTACTTAGTGCAGCAAAATCAATTTTTCGGATCATCCACTGAGGATCCGAATATTCATATTTCTACTTTTCTAAGACTCAGTGGATCTTTGAAAGCAAACCAAGAGGCCGTAAGGCTGCACCTCTTCCCTTTCTCTTTGAGGGATAGAGCTAGTGCATGGTTTAATTCATTGCAAAATGGTTCTATTACTTCATGGGACCAAATGAGGCAAGCATTCCTTGCCCAATTCTTTCCCCATTCTAAAATGGTTCAATTAAGGAATCAAATCACACAATTCACTCAAAAAGATGGGGAATCTCTTTACGATGCGTGGGAGCGTTTCAAAGAAATGCTTAGGCTTTGCCCCCATCATGGTCTAGAGAAGTGGCTTATTATACATACTTTCTATAATGGTCTTTTGTTTACCACAAAAATGAATGCTGATGCAGCTGCAGGCGGAGCTTTGATGAATAAAACATACACAGGAGCATATGCTTTGATTGACGACATGGCCTAAAACCACTATCAATGGACAAGTGAGAGAGCCGTCACTGCTGTTGCTCCTCCACCCTCTAAATAAGAGGCAGGTATGTACGAAGTTTCTACCCTTGATCATCTATCTGCTAAGGTGGACACACTTTTTCAAAAATTTGATAAATTAAGTGTAAGTGTTGTCACACCTGCTCCTGTTTCACCACCTTGTGAAGTCTGTGGAATATTGGGTCATACTAGCGTTGAATGCCAACTACGTAGTGCTGTTGAAAGTCCCCAATATAATCAAAGAATGAGGCCAAACAAAAAATTTTATAATAAAACTCCTCAAAATCCTTTTGGACAGCAAATAACACCACCCGGTTATGCAAACAACCAAAAAGTCCCTCAAAAATCCAGCTTGAAAATTTTACTAGAAAAATATGTTATGGAACAATCCAAGCAATTTCAAGAACTTAAAAATCAAACTGGATTTTTGAATGACTCTATGGACAAGGTTACATTAAAAGTGGACTCCATTGTTACTCACACTAAAATGCTAGAGACTCAAATCTATCAAGTAGCCCAACAAGTAGCTACTTCCTCTCAAACCCCCTGAGTCTTTCCGATTCAAACTGAAATCAACTCCAAAGGCCGTATAAATGCTATTACACTTAGGGATCGTAAGAAACTAGAAGACCCCGTTGTGAAATCCAAGATAATTGAGGGTGAGATAGAGAGTGAAAAGCCACAAGGTGAGAAAGCCCTAAGAGAGAGTAAGAAGCCAATTGTCCCAACACCTTATAAGCCAAACATTCCTTTTCCATAAAGGCTTGTTAAACCTAACATGGATGTGCACTTTAAAAAGTTTGTAGACATGCTGAAAAAAAATATACATCAATGTTCCATTTAGTGAAGCTTTGTCTCAGATGCCTCTTTATACAAAATTTTTGAAAGATATTTTATCAAAGAAAAGAAAAATAGAGGATAATGAGACAATAGCTCTACCAAGAGAATGTAGTGCTGTCATACAAAAGAATTTGCCTTCAAAGCTCAAAGACCCCGATAGTTTTTCCATCCCTTGCATGATTGGGAAAGAAACCATTGATAAATCCATGTGTGATCTAGGGTCCAGTGTTAGTTTGTTGCCCTTGTCCCTCTTGAAGAGGATTGGTCGTGATTTGAAACCCACTAAGATGATCTTGCAGTTGACCGATCGTTCAATGGTCTATCCAGCTGGAATTCTTGAGGATATTCCCATTAAGGTGGGAAAAATTTATATCCCGACGGATTTTGTGGTAGTAGACATCAAAGAAGATTCTGAAATTCCAATCCTTCTAAGAAGACCTTTCCTCGCTATTGCGGGTGCTGTTATTATTGTTAAGCATGGTAAGATAGCTTTTCATGTAGGAGATGAGAAGGTAGAGTTTGAAATTGCCAATTTGATGAATGATCCCTCTATTATTGATTCATGTTGTATGATAGATGTGATTGATCATCGTGTGAAAGAATGTTCTTTAGCATTATCTACACACAATGGTCTACGTAACCCAGATTGAGGAACAAATTGCTCCTTTTCGTCAAGCTAGTGACGGTAAATGAGCGCTACGTCGGACACAGTTTGTAACAGCCCGATTTTTCGTTAGATTTATTTTATTTATTTATGTGTGTTATATGTGCTCTCATGTGATTAATTGCCTCGGTGTGTATTTTGGTGGGATTTGTAGAATTCGGTGTTAGAAAGGTATTTTAGTCATTTTGGACTTAGGGGTATTTTGGTCATTTTATGAGTGGGGGTAATTTTGTAATTTTGATGAGGATTATTTTTAGTGCTTAGTGAGAGGGGTTATTTTACTAAGTGCTAGGGAGTTGTAGTAATTTATTTTATTACCGGTAGGTGACCGTTAGTATTACATTTTACCATTAAGTGGGTAGTAACATTTTGGAGTTAGATTAGTAATGGGTAGACCCATTAAGGTGTTGGGAGTTGAGCCCAATTAAATAGAACCTATATAAACTCTAGTGTTAGAGGAAAATAGGGTTTACCATCATTTTTCATTATTAAGAGAAGAGGTAGAGAGAGAAAGAGCAAGAGAAGAGAAGGGTTGAAGAGGAAAGCTAGAGATTGCTAGAGGGAGGTCAAGCTTCAAGGATTGGAGCTAAAGTGAAGCCCTAGTGTTGATTTTGAAGAATTGAGGTAAGGGGGGGGGGGGGGGGGGGGGGGGGTTAGAATTTAATCATAATCTAGTAGTTTAATTTCTACCCTAATTCTTCCCATAATTGTGGTTAGGTGGTTAAGTTGATTTTAGTTGTAGAAATCATTGCTTAATTTTGATGATAAGATTATATGCATGAATTGAATTATAATTGTGTTGTTGTTGTTGAATTTGTATGTCAAAATGGGTATATATGAACATGATGTGTTTTGGTGTAAATTTGATGATGAATGAAGTTGTGGTTGTTGAATTGTTGATGAAATCATGTTCCAATGTTGTTGTTGTTGTTAGATGTGTTGATGTTGAATTGATGCATTGGGTATCATGAATTTGGTGAATTGATGATGAAATTTGTTGTTGTTGTTGAAAGTTGAGAAAGTGTTGGTGAAGTGGTTAATTTTGTTGTGTTGATGTTTTAATCTCCAAACTTGTACATGTTAAAGTGTTTTGAAGCATATATGACCTATAAACATCTTTGGGATTAAGTTTTGGGATTTGGGAGAATCAAAATGGGAATTTTGGATGAAAATGGGCTGAAACCCGTAACTGATTTTTGACAGTCTGAAGGAGAACACTTAAGCGTGTTCACCACGCTTAAGCGAGCGGCTAGCGTGCTGCCAACGTCCTCCAAGCATGCACAACCCAGAGTTACTGGAAGTTGGACGCTTAAGCGTGCAGAGGACGCTTAAGCGTGCTACTCCCAGTTCAACCATTTTTATTTCTTCACTTCGTGCACTTGGGGACCAATCCGGGCTTTCTAAAATGTTTCTTTTAACTTGTTTAACCTCTGTTTATGCACTTAATTCTACTGGAACATGGTTCGAATCGAATTGGACTTGAATTTGTGAAATTCGTTTAACTTTGGAAAAACGGTCCAAACGTCAATTTTTCCGAAAACTCGTTTTTCTCTGGAAATTGAAGTAGGATTAAAGTTGTATAATGTTTATATGATTTTTAAAAATGGTTGTGATTGGTTTCATTAACTTTGAACTTGTTTTGCTTTGAAAATGGAAATTTTATTGAAAAGTGATAAAGAGAGACGAACTTTGTGATTTTCATGAATTCGTCGTATTTGGCCGGTGAAACGCCAAGGTATCCTCTACTGCACTCACATGTGGCCTAGAGGTATACTTAGTTGAGGCATTGGAACTTGTTTACTTGGTTTTAGTTCAATTGCCCAATTATTTCTAAAGTTGTGATTTTGGGAGACGAATTTGATTGAAAATGGTTTTGAGAGCCGATTGCCTTATGAGTCCTTTAAGGATAGTTGATATAATTATGTGGAGATGATTGATGATGTCTATATGTGACAACTATATGTAGATTGAATGGTGAATGTTGTTGATGATTGTATATATGTTAAGTGGTGGTGAATTGTTGTGGATTGCATATATACTAAATGTTGGTAATGATCATTTGATGAATGAATGGTGGTGAACATGTTTATGTTATGTTGTTTGTTGAACATGTTAAATGTTGGTTGTTAGTGGTGAATTCATACATGCTAATTTTGATGGTGATATTGTTGGTGAATGCATGTATGCAAAATGATGGTGATGATATGGTGAATTGTTTGTGTGAACATATGCATTGTGTCGAGTCATATGTTCATGCATTCATGACTGATGGTGGCGGATTTTATATCCAATTGAGGTGAATTGTTAGAGGAGGTGTACTCTTACATACGATGTTTTTGTTGCATCGAAGGTGACGACCTTGAGGTGATTTGGTACCGCATGCATCTAGAAGTGTCTAGAACATTGCATGCATTTGAATAGTTGATGAGTCGTGTCATAATTGAGTATGTGACTTGGTGAAATTGTGCATTGGTGGAATTTGGTGAATGTTGTGATTGCGTGGATTAGTGTATATGTACATTGATGAATTTTGTTGATGGTTGTGAATAATTGAATTATGCTTTAATTGCATGTATTACTTGATTGTGCTTATACACTTGGTGAATCAATTGATGATAACTGTTTTGACAATAATGATGAGGTGAGAATTGTATATGTATATACCTATGATGTGGTGATTCCTTGATAATGATGATTGCTTGCTTATAACTTTGAAATGATGGATTGTACTTGTTGAATTAAGCATGCTAGATGAGTAATGAGGTGAGTAATATTTTCATTTGATGGATGTTGATAAATGATGAACTCTTGTCGATGACATGATTAAAGATTAATATGTCTGTTATGCTATGATAATAATGTGATAGCTTGAAGTGCAAGTGATGGGGTATAATCATGTGATGCTAGTATTCTAGGAGGGATGGTTATGTATATGTGATATGTATGAATCCTTGAATGCTATGTTTATTATTTGTTGATTAAGATTACTGTAATGCTTACCCCCAGTGGTTTTTGCCGCCTACCTGTCTGTATGGATGGGTAGACACTATGCAGGAGTAGTTGCTTTTGGTGAGTGCTTGGATAGCGGGAGCTATCTCCGCTATCGGTTGGAGTCGTAGGTTTAGGCTCTGATTAGGTTACCGTGTCTTGTTGTTTTGTTGGATTCTGTTTTGTTTATTGAGATTTGTCCACATGTCGGACTTGGAGGATTTTTTATGATGATGTATTGTTGACCATGGCATATTTATGTCGGAGATTTTGTATATGAATTTTATCCCCTATGACTGTTGAGATATTCTATCTAGATATGCATGTTGAGTTTTTGGATTATGTGAGACGTAGCGTCTAATTCTTGAATATTTGCTATATTCGCATGTTTTATTGCTTTAATAGAATTAGGTCGTTACAAGTTGGTATCACAGCCGTGGTCGGTCTTGTCCAGACCAATACCCGTTGAATTTCCTGTTTGTATGCGACATGTACGGGAGTACTGTCGGTACTTGTTGTGTTGTTTCGTTCTTTTAGGTGGGTTTGAGTGTAGTGGGGGAGTAGCAGGTTGTTTCAGGTTCGTTGGGTCTGGCAAGGGAAGGTATCTTTGGCTGCAGAGGCTCAGTTGTTTGTGGTTTGTGTTAAGGTTCCTGTTGATTTTGAGTTGGATCTTGTGCGCCTTCCATTGAAGCATATGGACGTGATTTTTGGTATGGATTGGATGTTGACTTTTGGTGTTAACATTAATTGTTTGACCAAGAGTATAACGTTTTCTAAGCTGGTAGCTGAGGAAGGTGGGAAGTTCTTGACCGCGGAGCAAGTGAAGAAGTCTTTGGACGGTGAAGCTAGTGTGTTCATGATGTTTGCTTCCTTGAAGGAAAGTAGTGAGAAAGGAGTTGGTGATTTGCCGGTAGTGAAAGAATTCCCAGAAGTTTTTCCGGACGACATTATCGAGTTACCGCCAGAGAGGGAAGTCGAGTTCGCAATTGATTTGGTACCAGGAACGAGTCCTATTTCGATTGCGCCGTATCGGATGTCTGCATCAGAGTTGGGCGAATTGAAGCAGCAGTTAGAAAAGTTGCTCGAGAAACAGTTTATCAGACCGAGTGTTTCTCCGTGGGGTGCTCCTGTGTTGTTGGTTAAGAAAAAGGATGGAAGTATGAGGTTGTGCGTGGATTATCGGCAGTTGAACAAGGTGACAATTAAGAATCGGTATCCGCTTCCGAGGATTGATGATTTGATGGATCAGTTAGTTGGTGCGGAAGTGTTCAACAAGATTGATTTGAGATCAAGATATCATTAGATTAGAGTAAAAGCGGAAGATATATCCAAAACTGCGTTCCGAACGAGGTATGGACACTATGAGTATTCTGTGATGCCATTTGGAGTATCTAATGCGGCATGTGTCTTCATGGAATATATGAATAGGATATTTCATCCTTTTTTGGACCGTTTTATGGTGGTGTTTATAGATGATATTTTGGTGTATTCGAAGTCTGAAGAATAGCATGCAGGGCATTTGAGGATTGTGTTAGGGGTCTTGAAGGAGAAGAAGTTGTTTGCTAAGTTGTCGAAGTGTGAGTTTTGGTGCGGGAAGTGAGTTTCCTTGGTCACGTGATTTCTAAAGGTGGAATTGTCGTGGATCCATCGAATGTTGATGCGGTGTTGCAGTGGGAATCACCTAAGTCTATTTTTGAAGTTAGAAGCTTTCTTTGTTTGGCAGGTTATTATCGGAGGTTCATTGAGGGATTCTCTAAGTTGGCGTTTCCATTGACGCAGTTGACTCGGAAAGGACAAGCTTATGTTTGGGATGCTAAGTGTGAGAAGAGTTTCCAAGATTTGAAGAAGAGGTTGACTTCAGCTCCAGTGTTGATTTTGCCGAATCCGAAGGAATCGTTTGTTGTGTATTGTGATGCTTCTAAGATGGGTCTTGGTGGTGTGCTTATGTAGAATCGTCAGGTTGTGGCTTATGCTTCGAGGAAGTTGAAAGTGCATGGGAAGAATTATCCGACTCATGATTTCGAATTAGCGGCTGTTGTGTATGTGTTGAAGATTTGGAGACATTATCTGTATGGTTCTAAGTTTGAAGTGTTCAGTGACCACAAGAGTTTGAAGTACTTGTTTGATCAGAAGGAGTTGAATATGAGGCAGAGGAGATGGTTGGAGTATCTTAAGGATTTTGATTTTCAACTGAGTTATCATCCTGGAAAGGCGAATGTTGTTGCTGATGCTTTGAGTAGGAAGTCGTTGCATATGTCTGCTTTGATGGTTAAAGAGTTGGAGTTGATTGAGCAGTTTCGAGATTTGAGTTTGGTTAGTGAGTTGACACCAGAGGGTGTGAGGTTGGGAATGTTGAAGATGACGAGTAATATCTTGGAAGAGATCAAGAATGGTCAGAAGGAAGATTTGGAACTTGTAGATCGTGTGGTGTTGGTTAATCAAGGTAAGGGTGGAGACTTTAGGTTGGATGAGAACGGTGTTTTGATGTTTCGTGATCGTGTTTGTGTACCAGATGTTCTTGAGCTTAAGAGAAGGATTTTGGAAGAAGGTCACAGAAGTAGTTTGAGTATTCATCCATGAGCGACTAAGATGTATCAGGATTTGAAGAGGTTGTTTTGGTGGCCTGGAATGAAGAAGGAGATTGCAGAGTTTGTGTATGCTTGTTTTGTTTGCTACAAGTCTAAGATTGAACATCAGAGACCGTCGGGTTTGATGCAACCGTTGTTTATGCCAGAGTGTAAGTGGTATAGTATCTCTATGGATTTTGTTGGATCGTTGCCAAAGACTGTGAAGGGTTTTGACTCGATTTGGGTGATTGTTGATCGGTTGACGAAGTCGGCACATCTTGTTCCTATTAAGACTGGTATGTCTGTGGCGAAGTTGGCTAAGATCTACATTGAGCAGATTGTTAGATTGCATGGTATTCCTTCTAGTATTGTGTCGGATCGGGATCCGAGGTTTACTTCTAAGTTCTAGGAGAGTTTGCAAGTTGCTTTGGGAACTAAGTAGAGGTTGAGTTCTGCTTATCATCCTCAGACTGATGGTCAGCGGAGAGGACTATTCAGAGTTTGGAAGATTTGTTGAGAGCTTGTGTGTTGGAGCAAGGTGTCAGTTGGATCGAATGTTTACCGTTGATTGAATTTACCTACAACAACAGTTTTCATTCTAGTATCGGAATGGCACCGTTTGGGGCTTTGTATGGTCGGAGGTGTAGGACGCTGTTGTGTTGGTATGAATCAGGTGAAAGTGCTTTGTTAGGACCAGAAGTTATGCAAGAGACTACTGAAAAAGTTAAGATGATTCAAGAGAAGATGAGAGCGTCTCAGAGTAGGAAGAAGAGTTATCATGATAAAAGGAGGAAGGACATTGAGTTTCAGGTTGGTGATCATGTGTTTTTGAGAGTGAATCCTGTAACTGGTGTTGGTCGTGCTTTGAAGTGTCGGAAGTTGACTCCTCATTTTGTTGGACCGTTTGAGATCGTTGAGAAGGTTGGGGTTGTAGCGTATCGGATTGCGTTACCACCATCTTTGTCGAATCTTCATGATGTGTTTCATGTGTCTTAGTTGCGGAAGTATGTGTATGATGCGTCTCATGTGATTCAAGTGGATGATTTGGAAGTAAGAGATAATTTGACCGTTGAGACTTGGCCAGTTAGGATTGAGGATCGTGAGGTGAAGCGTTTGCGTGGCAAGGAGATCGTTTTGGTTAAAGTAATTTGGGTTGGACCGACTGGTGAGAGTGTCACTTGGGAATCGAAGAGTAGAATGAAGGTTTCGTACCCGGAGTTGTTTCCTTCAGGTAATTTTCGAGGGCGAAAATTCTTTTTAGTGGGGGAGAATTGTAACAGCCCGATTTTTCGTTAGATTTATTTTATTATTTATTTATGTGTGTTATATGTGCTCTCATGTGATTAATTGCCTCTGTGTGTATTTTGGTGGGATTTATAGAATTCGGTGTTAGAAGGGTAATTTAGTCATTTTGGACTTAGGGGTATTTTGGTCATTTTATGAGTGGGGGTAATTTTGTAATTTTGATGAGGATTATTTTTAGTGCTTAGTGAGAGTGGTTATTTTACTAAGTGCTAGGGAGTTGTAGTAAATTATTTTAGTACCGGTAGGTGACTGTTAGTATTACATTTTACCGTTAAGTGGGTAGTAACATTTTGGAGTTAGATTAGTAATGGGTTAGGCCCATTAAGGTGTTGGAAGTTGAGCCCAATTAAATAGAACCTATATAAACTCTAGTGTTAGAGGAAAATAGGGTTTACCATCATTTTTCATTATTAAGAGAAGAGGTAGAGAGAGAAAGAGCAAGAGAAGAGAAGGGTTGAAGAGGAAAGCTAGAGAGAGCTAGAGGGAGGTCAAGCTTCAAGGATTGGAGCTAGGATTGGAGCTAAAGTGAAGCCCTAGTATTGATTTTGAAGAATTGAGGTAAGGGGGTTAGACTTTAATCATAATCTAGTAGTTTAATTTCTACCCTAATTCTTCCCATAATTGTGGTTAGGTGGTTAAGTTGATTTTAGTTGTAGAAATCCGTGCTTAATTTTGATGATAAGATTATATGCATGAATTGAATTATAATTGTGTTATTGTTGTTGAATTTGTATGTCAAAATGGGTATATATGAACATGATGTGTTTTGGTGTAAATTTGATGATGAATGAAGTTGTGGTTGTTGAATTGTTGATGAATTCATGTTCCAATGTTGTTGTTGTTGTTAGATGTGTTGATGTTGAATTGATGCATTGGGTATCATGAATTTGGTGAATTGATGATGAAATTTGTTGTTGTTGTTGAAAGTTGAGAAAGTGTTGGTGAAGTGGTGAATTTTGTTGTGTTGATGTTTTAATCTCCAAACTTGTACATGTTAAAGTGTTTTGAAGCATATATGACCTATAAACATCTTTGGGATTAAGTTTTGGGGTTTGGGAGAATCAAAATGGGAATTTTGGATGAAAATGGGTTGAAACCCGTAACTGATTTTTGACAGTCTGAAGGAGGACGCTTAAGCGTGTTCGCCACGCTTAAGCGAGCGGCTAGCGTGCTGCCAGCGTCCTCCAAGCGTGCACAACCCAGAGTTACTGGAAGTTGGAAGCTTAAGCGTGCTACTCCCAGTTCAGCCATTTTTATTTCTTCGCTTCGTGCACTTGGGGACCAATCCGGGCTTTCTAAAATGTTTCTTTTAATTTGTTTAACCTCTGTTTATGCACTTAATTCAACTGGAACATGGTTTGAATCGAATTGGACTTGAATTTGTGAAATTTGTTTAACTTTGGAAAAACGGTCCAAACGTCGATTTTTCCGAAAACTCGTTTTTCTTTGAAAATTGAAGTAGGATTAAAGTTGTATAATGTTTATATGATTTTTAAAAATGGTTGTGATTGGTTTCATTAACTTTGAACTTGTTTTGCTTTGAAAATGGAAATTTTCTTTAAAAGTGATAAAGAGACACGAACTTTGTGATTTTCATGAATTCGTCGTTTTTTGCCGGTGAAACGCCAAGGTATCCTCTACTGCACTCACATGGGGCCTAGAGGTATACTTAGTTGAGGCATTGGAACTTGTTTACTTGGTTTTAGTTCAATTGCCCAATTATTTCTAAAGTTGTGATTTTGGGAGACGAATTTGATTGAAAATGGTTTTGAGAGCCGATTGCCTTATGAGTCCTTTAAGGATAGTTGATATAATTATGTGGAGATGATTGATGATGTATATATGTGACAACTATATGTATATTGAATGGTGAATGTTGTTGATGATTGTATATATGTTAAGTGGTGGTGAATTGTTGTCGATTGCATATATACTAAATGTTGGTAATGATCATTTGATGAATGAATGGTGGTGAACATGTTGATGTTATGTTGTTTGTTGAACATGTTAAATGTTGGTTGTTAGTGGTGAATTCATTCATGCTAATTTTGATGGTGATATTGTTGGTGAATGCATGTATGCAAAATGATGGTGATGATGTGGTGAATTGTTTGTGTGAACATATGCATTGTGTCGAGTCATATGTTCATGCATTCATGACTGATGGTGGCGGATTTTATATCCAATTGAGGTGAATTCTAAGAGGAGGTGTACTCTTACATACAATGTTTTTGTTGCATCGAAGGTGACGACCTTGAGGTGATTTGGTACCGCATGCATCTAGAAGTGTCTAGAACATTGCATGCATTTGAATAGTTGATGAGTCGTGTCATAACCGAATATGTGACTTGGTGAAATTGTGCATTGGTGGAATTTGGTGAATGTTGTGATTGCGTGGATTAGTGTATATGTACATTGATGAATTTTGTTGATGGTTGTGAATAATTGAATTATGCTTTAATTGCATGTATTACTTGATTGTGCTTATACACTTGGTGAATCAATTGATGATAACTGTTTTGATAATAATGATGATGTGAGAATTGTATATGTAAATACCTATGATGTGGTGATACCTTGATAATGATGATTGCTTGCTTATAACTTTGAAATGATGGATTGTACTTGTTGAATTAAGCATGCTAGATGAGTAATGAGGTGAGTAATATTTTCATTTGATGGATGTTGATAAATGATGAACTCTTGTTGATGACTTGATTAAAGATTAATATGTCTGTTATGCTATGATAACTAGACTCTTGACCCGTGCTATCGCACGGGTCCTACTGAGAAGTTGTTAAAAGAATAAGTCGCAGCAATGTAAACATATATAGTTGATAGAAATTTTAACAACATTTAAACATATGCTCCCTTCTACGACAGCAATAGAAACAAAATGAAATGGTAGCATACATAAAAAAAAAGGTTTGAACTTTAATATACATTACGCTAAAAGAACAGAAGAGTTGTATTTTCACAACCAAGATACAACTTATATAGTTAAGAGTTTTAAATGGCATGGACCATAGTCTTCTATTGGTAATATTTCATATTCATTACAGCCATAAAACCAATTACTGCATAATGTTTATTCAAAAAAAAAAAATTACTGCATAATGCTTTGTAATGCATTATGACGTTTCCAATTCCAAAAGCTGTTAGTGTCAATCATAAATACCAATAGTTGACATTTGGCGTGGACATTGTTTACTACTGAACCATCTATTCATTATTCGAATTTTCGATTTGCAATAATAAGTAATAATTTTTCTTTTATTCAAAATCATTAAGTTCCATAAATATTTGAAATTTGACTTGTTATATAGATGACAGTCAATTTCAAATTCGAATAGCAATAATAAGTAATAATTTTTTTTGTAATCACAATGAAATATCATTAAGTTAAATGAATGTCACGAAATTTGACTTGGTATATAGAAATCAATGCACAATTTCAAATTGGAATAGCAATAACTACCACTAATTTTTATTTTAATCACAATGAAATATCATTAAGTTACATGAATATCATTAAGTTCCATAAATATTTGTAAACTGTTTTATGTTGACAGTAAAGTTTTAAGTGAAAGGGTAAAGGTTTATTCAGATGCATTAATTTTGATCATTTTTAGGCATGCCAGGCGCACCAACATTTACGACATAGAGGGAATTGAAAGTCTGTTTTGATTTATGGCTGAAATCATGCATCTCTATAGTCTTAAGTTTGACATGGTATATAGAAATCAATGCACAATTTCAAATTCGAATAGCAATAACTACCAATAATTTTTCTTGTAATCACAATGAAATATTATTAAGTTAAATGAATGTCACGAAATTTGACTTGGTATATAGAAATCAATGTACAACTTCAAATTCGAATAGCAATAACTACCACTAATTTTTCTTTTAATCACAATGAAATATCATTAAGTTACATGAATATCATTAAGTTCCATAAAAAACTTCAGTAAAATTTTAAGTGAAAGCATAAAGTTTTATTCAAATGCATTAATTTTGATCATTTTTAGGCATGCCATACGCACCAACATTTATGACATAGAGTGAATTGAAAGTCTGTTTTGATTTATGGTTGAAATCATGCATCTCTATAGTCTTAAGTTTGACTTGGTATATAGAAATCAAAGCACAATTTCAAATTTGAATAGCAATAACTACCACTAATTTTTTCTTTTAATCACAATGAAATATCATTAAGTTAAATGAATGTCACGAAATTTGACTTGGTATATAGAAATCAATGCACAATTTCAAATTCGAATAACAATAACTACCACTAATTGTTCTTTTAATCACAATAAAATATCATTAAGTTACATGAATATCATTAAGTTCCATAAAGAACTTCAGTAAAGTTTTAAGTGAAAGGGTAAAGTCTTATTCAAATGCATTAATTTTGATCATTTTTAGGCATGTCAGGCGCACCAACATTTCCGACATAGAGGGAATTGAAAGTTTGTTTTGATTTATGGCTGAAATCATGCATATATATAGTCTTAAGTTTGACTTGGTATATAGAAATCAATGCACAATTACAAATTCGAATAACAATAACTACCACTAATTTTTCTTTTAATCATCATGAAATATCATTAAGTTACATGAATATCATCAAGTTCCATGAATATTTGTAAAAGGTTTTATGTTGACAGTAAAGTTTTAAGTGAAAGGGTAAATTTTTATGTTGACAGTAAGACAGTAAAGTTTTACACGGTGCATTTTTAGAATATAACAGCTTGGCAATAAATTCACAAAACACCTGCTTCAAATGCATTAATTTTGATCATTTTTAGTGAAAGGGTAAAGTTTTGTTCAAATAGATCTGCACTTGCTGACTGTATGCAATCCGAGAATTATAATATGTGGCTTATTAAAATTTGAATATGTTCCATTGGAAAGATAATAACATTAATTGCATTAAAATGAAAAGATAATTCAAAACATCAAAATGGATCTAAAAACATAAACCCTAAGAACTTAACTCTATCAATTGCACTGCAGACATCAAACTCTCACAACAACCATCATAAAAATACGCTACCACTATAAAAACATAAACCCTAAGAACTAAACTCCATCAATCACCCCATTTCAGCCGTCATAAAAATACGCCACCACGATTCCTTTCAACCATAACCTCAAAGTGGTTGTTGTTTGGGTCGACAAAAGTGGCGTAATTACCTAGTGATGCACCAAAATCAGAGACAAAGGTTTTTGGCAACATAAGTGCACCCTGGAAAACATATATATCCAAAATTAGTAAGAGAGAAAAATGATCAAATAAACTTTTAATTTGAAACGTCACAACTTTAAAAAAACAGTATCAGTAATCTTGCACTCACATCTGTTACACGGAACTTAAGTTGAAGAGTTCTAATCCGTTATAGGATTTGGATCTAATGGAGCTGAAAAAGATCAAAGATTCAAAGAAATTAGTGCAAGCTGAAAAATATAAACGAAACAACACATAAGAGATAAAAAAAAAAAGCGAAGATGAAACATTGTACCCTTCAAGCATTGCAATGCTAAGAGAGTTAGTGCATCACTTTCCATTGTTAAGTCTAAACTGTTTTGATGTAAAAATGATGGTAGGAGAGGATAATTGGTATGCAAGCGTTAATATTGAAAGTTTCTCAAGTTAACATGAGGAGAGGATATGGTTAAAAAGTTTGTAGGGGATTGTTAATCGAATTGGCATTAACTCCGTTTTCAATTGCCATTAAAAGTGTGTTATTCGTTTTCAATTGCATTAAAAGTGCATTATTCGTTTTCAATTAGCATTAACTAAGTTACATGAGAGAAAATGAGGAGTTTGAATATAGAGATTGAATCAACGGGTGAGATTAGATTAGCATGTTTAGGAGGGAAAAATGCTAGGGATTAGGGCAAATTAGGGCAACATGTTTGCTAACCAAGTGGCGTAGGAAAACATATATATCCAAAATTAGTAAGCGAGAAAAATGATCAAATGAACTTTTAATTTGAAACGTCACAACTTTAAAAAAACAGTATCAGTAATCTTGCACTCACATCTGTTACACGGAACTCAAGTTGAAGAGTTCTAATCCGTTATAGGATTTGGATCTAATGGAGCTGAAAAAGATCAAAGATTCAAAGAAATTAGTGCAAGCTGAAAAATATAAACGAAACAACACATAAGAGATAAAAAAAGCGAAGATGAAACATTGCACCCTTCAAGCAGTGCAATGCTAAGAGAGTTAGTGCATCACTTTCCATTGTTAAGTCTAAACTGTTTTGATGTAAAAATGATGGTAGGAGAGGATAATTGGTATGCAAGCGTTAATATTGAAAGTTTCTCAAGTTAACATGAGGAGAGGATATGGTTAAAAAGTTTGTAGGGGATTGTTAATCGAATTGGCATTAACTCCGTTTTCAATTGCCATTAAAAGTGTGTTATTCGTTTTCAATTGCATTAAAAGTGCATTATTCGTTTTCAATTAGCATTAACTAAGTTACATGAGAGAAAATGAGGAGTTTGAATATAGAGATTGAATCAACGGGTGAGATTAGATTAGCATGTTTAGGAGGGAAAAATGCTAGGGATTAGGGCAAATTAGGGCAACATGTTTGCTAACCAAGTGGCGTAGGAAAACATATATATCCAAAATTAGTAAGCGAGAAAAATGATCAAATGAACTTTTAATTTGAAACGTCACAACTTTAAAAAAACAGTATCAGTAATCTTGCACTCACATCTGTTACACGGAACTCAAGTTGAAGAGTTCTAATCCGTTATAGGATTTGGATCTAATGGAGCTGAAAAAGATCAAAGATTCAAAGAAATTAGTGCAAGCTGAAAAATATAAACGAAACAACACATAAGAGATAAAAAAAGCGAAGATGAAACATTGCACCCTTCAAGCAGTGCAATGCTAAGAGAGTTAGTGCATCACTTTCCATTGTTAAGTCTAAACTGTTTTGATGTAAAAATGATGGTAGGAGATGATAATTGCTATGCAAGCGTTAATATTGAAAGTTTCTCAAGTTAACATGAGGAGAGGATATGGTTAAAAAGTTTGTAGGGGATTGTTAATCGAATTGGCATTAACTCCGTTTTCAATTGCCATTAAAAGTGTGTTATTCGTTTTCAATTGCATTAAAAGTGCATTATTCGTTTTCAATTAGCATTAACTAAGTTACATGAGAGAAAATGAGGAGTTTGAATATAGAGATTGAATCAACGGGTGAGATTAGATTAGCATGTTTAGGAGGGAAAAATGCTAGGGATTAGGGCAAATTAGGGCAACATGTTTGCTAACCAAGTGGCGTAGGAAAACATATATATCCAAAATTAGTAAGCGAGAAAAATGATCAAATGAACTTTTAATTTGAAACGTCACAACTTTAAAAAAACAGTATCAGTAATCTTGCACTCACATCTGTTACACGGAACTCAAGTTGAAGAGTTCTAATCCGTTATAGGATTTGGATCTAATGGAGCTGAAAAAGATCAAAGATTCAAAGAAATTAGTGCAAGCTGAAAAATATAAACGAAACAACACATAAGAGATAAAAAAAGCGAAGATGAAACATTGCACCCTTCAAGCAGTGCAATGCTAAGAGAGTTAGTGCATCACTTTCCATTGTTAAGTCTAAACTGTTTTGATGTAAAAATGATGGTAGCAGAGGATAATTGCTATGCAAGCGTTAATATTGAAAGTTTCTCAAGTTAACATGAGGAGAGGATATGGTTAAAAAGTTTGTAGGGGATTGTTAATCGAATTGGCATTAACTCCGTTTTCAATTGCCATTAAAAGTGTGTTATTCGTTTTCAATTGCATTAAAAGTGCATTATTCGTTTTCAATTAGCATTAACTAAGTTACATGAGAGAAAATGAGGAGTTTGAATATAGAGATTGAATCAACGGGTGAGATTAGATTAGCATGTTTAGGAGGGAAAAATGCTAGGGATTAGGGCAAATTAGGGCAACATGTTTGCTAACCAAGTGGCGTAGGAAAACATATATATCCAAAATTAGTAAGCGAGAAAAATGATCAAATGAACTTTTAATTTGAAACGTCACAACTTTAAAAAAACAGTATCAGTAATCTTGCACTCACATCTGTTACACGGAACTCAAGTTGAAGAGTTCTAATCCGTTATAGGATTTGGATCTAATGGAGCTGAAAAAGATCAAAGATTCAAAGAAATTAGTGCAAGCTGAAAAATATAAACGAAACAACACATAAGAGATAAAAAAAGCGAAGATGAAACATTGCACCCTTCAAGCAGTGCAATGCTAAGAGAGTTAGTGCATCACTTTCCATTGTTAAGTCTAAACTGTTTTGATGTAAAAATGATGGTAGGAGATGATAATTGCTATGCAAGCGTTAATATTGAAAGTTTCTCAAGTTAACATGAGGAGAGGATATGGTTAAAAAGTTTGTAGGGGATTGTTAATCGAATTGGCATTAACTCCGTTTTCAATTGCCATTAAAAGTGTGTTATTCGTTTTCAATTGCATTAAAAGTGCATTATTCGTTTTCAATTAGCATTAACTAAGTTACATGAGAGAAAATGAGGAGTTTGAATATAGAGATTGAATCAACGGGTGAGATTAGATTAGCATGTTTAGGAGGGAAAAATGCTAGGGATTAGGGCAAATTAGGGCAACATGTTTGCTAACCAAGTGGCGTAGGAAAACATATATATCCAAAATTAGTAAGCGAGAAAAATGATCAAATGAACTTTTAATTTGAAACGTCACAACTTTAAAAAAACAGTATCAGTAATCTTGCACTCACATCTGTTACACGGAACTCAAGTTGAAGAGTTCTAATCCGTTATAGGATTTGGATCTAATGGAGCTGAAAAAGATCAAAGATTCAAAGAAATTAGTGCAAGCTGAAAAATATAAACGAAACAACACATAAGAGATAAAAAAAGCGAAGATGAAACATTGCACCCTTCAAGCAGTGCAATGCTAAGAGAGTTAGTGCATCACTTTCCATTGTTAAGTCTAAACTGTTTTGATGTAAAAATGATGGTAGCAGAGGATAATTGCTATGCAAGCGTTAATATTGAAAGTTTCTCAAGTTAACATGAGGAGAGGATATGGTTAAAAAGTTTGTAGGGGATTGTTAATCGAATTGGCATTAACTCCGTTTTCAATTGCCATTAAAAGTGTGTTATTCGTTTTCAATTGCATTAAAAGTGCATTATTCGTTTTCAATTAGCATTAACTAAGTTACATGAGAGAAAATGAGGAGTTTGAATATAGAGATTGAATCAACGGGTGAGATTAGATTAGCATGTTTAGGAGGGAAAAATGCTAGGGATTAGGGCAAATTAGGGCAACATGATTGCTAACCAAGTCTAGCTTTTATAATAAAGGATAATGTGATAGCTTGAAGTGCAAGTGATGGGGGATAATCATGTGATGCTAGTATTCTATGAGGGATGGTTATGTATGTGTGATATGTATGAATCCTTGAATGCTATGTTTATTATTTGTTGATTATGATTAATGTAATGCTTACCCCCAGTTGTTTTTGCCGCCTACCTGTCTGTATGGATGGGTAGACGCTGTGCAGGAGTAGTTGCTTTTGGTGAGTGCTTGGATAGCGGGAGCTATCTCCGCTATCGGTTGGAGTCGTAGGTTTAGGCTTTGATTAGATTACCATGTCTTGTTGTTTTGTTGGATTCTGTTTTGTTTATTGAGATTTGTCCACATGTCGGACTTGGAGGATTTTGTATGATGATGTATTGTTGACCATGGCATATTTATGTGGGAGATTTTGTATATGAATTTTATCCCCTGTGACTGTTGAGATATTCTATCTAGATATGCATGTTGAGTTTTTGGATTATGTGAGACGTAGCGTCTAATTCTTGAATATTTGCTATATTCGCATGTTTTATTGTTTTAATGGAATTAGGTCGTTACACAGTTTAATGTCTTTCTTCCTTTATTTTTGTTTTGAAGATTAGTAAATTCGTCAAGCTAGTGACGATAAAAGAGCGCTTCGTGGGAGGCAACCCACGCATTTAATCGCTTTTATTTTGGTTGTTTTTTTTTGTTTTGTTGTTTTAAATTGTTTTGCAGGTATTTGTCCAAGTATGATTCAAGAAAACGAAAAAAAATTGAGCCTAGGATGCCCAGAACCTTGGCACGGACCGTGCCTGCAGTGGCACGGCCGTGCCTGACTTGCCCTTACCCAAGCCTCCCATTATAGAGAGTTGGCACGGCCCGTGCCCCCACAGGCACGGCCCGTGCCCCCACAGGCACGGCCGTGCGCGACTCCTAGCCCCATAACCTAAAAAAATTTCTTCTTCTTCCTTCCTTCTCCAACACAAACATCTTCCTTCTCTCAAACATCTCTCTAAATACTCCATTAACCCCCAAACATCATTCCAAACATAAACCAACCATCAAAACCAACTTTCATCACCCTCCATCATTAAACTCAAAAACCTTACTTAAACCCAAATCTCATCACTAAACCAACCTTTCCCCTACAAAACCTTGCCAAAACCTAACCTTCACCCAAACCCAAATCAAGTCAACTAGGTCAATGACATCAAAGAGGAAAGGCAAGGAGATTGAAACCTCAAGAAGTGGTGCAGGGAGATTTTTTTTTTTTAAAACCTTATGGCCATTCTCACAATTACCAATATGAGTGGAATGTCAATAGGGCTAATTGTTTGATTATTTTACCTAATCCGGACATAACTAACCCGAAGGTGGTGGAAAATTTGCTTTATGTTATGGGCAATGCTTTACAACCACCATGTGAACATTTGCTACTATTTGTTTAATTATCTTGTTGTTGTTGCTAACAAGAAACTGGATGATAAAAGTAATTTAGTGGTGGGTGGTATCATCACCTTTACTGCTAGGAAGATATGAGTGGGTGAGGAGAATGAGATCAATAAGATTGAGGGAAACATTAGGCTAAACTTAGATACACTCACTTTTATGTTCTTCCTTAAACCTTATGGCCTATCTCACAATTACCAATATAAGTGGAAAGTCAATAGGGCTAATTGTTTGATTATTCTACCTAATTCTGACATAACTAACCCGGAGGTGGTGGAAAATTTGCTTTATGTTGGCACTAACCCACAGGTAAAAGATGATGGTTATGATGGTGGTGATGAAGAGGAGGTAGAGGCAAACTTGCACCTTGAACAAAAAGCCGGTGGAAGCTATAATGATGAGCGGTGGGCATGGATGCAAACCGAAGTTCAAAGAATAAACACCGAGCAACAAAGACAAGGTGTTGAAATGGCCGGGCTAAGGAACGATGTCCAAAGGGGCAATCGAATAAATGAAGAAAATAATCAAATGCTCTAGAACATGATGCAACACCTTCACCTCCAAGGTCCACCTTATGGACCTTAACAATTGTGAGCTTTCCTCTTCCTCTACTCTTCTCTTATCTCTTCTTCTTCTTCTTCTTCTTCTTCTTCTTCTTCTTCTTCTTCTTCTTCTTCTTCTTCTTCTTCTTCTTCTTCTTCTTCTTCTCCTTCTTCTTCTTATTTGAATCATTGAGGACAATGCTTCTCCCAAGTGTGGGGGGGCCAAATAAAGTGTCTTGTGTCGTAGTGTTTCTAAACTCCCTTGAACTTTAATTATTTTGTTATGTTTTGTTCCGAAGGGCATGATTAAGCAACTTGTTTTTATTATAAATTATGACATAAATTTTTGTTGTCTCTTCTAAATTGGTTGTTTCTTGTACATGAAAGTGATTTCTTGTGTTTTAAGTGTTCTTGCTATACCCACATCTTGTTTTATTGTGAAAATTCTCCAATGAGATAAGCACAAAGTTGCATCCCTTGAGCAAGTGTATGAGTAGGTATTTTAAGAAGCACGATCTAATTTTAGTGGTAAATTAACTCTTTAAAGTTTTCAGAGTAAAAGTATTATAAGTTAGTGTGGGAAATAATAATCAAATTTAAGGAGGGCGGAAACAAATATATCTATAAAGGGGGCATCACTGTATCTGGGGGGAAAGGATACTCCCTCACTGACTTCCCACGTGAAGGTGGTGTTTTCCTTGACAAACAAAAGTAGCTTCCGCAACCCTTCTAAAAATGGCATCTAAAAAATTTACCCAAAGCAAATAAAGCAAATAATTGCTTTCCTTAAAACGAGGATGGTACCCTTACAGCGAAAACATGTTCAGATGCAATGGTGTATCGAGGGTAACCTTTTTACTAGCATCTTTCCCACTCCCCGAATATTAAAAATAAATATGCCATAAAAATAAATATTCCCATCTCTCTTATATAAAATGAAGAAAGAACTTTTCTCGGTTAAATTAGTGCTAAGGTTAGAATCTGTTTCCTCATAATATCTATCTTATACAGGAGCAAGAAAAGGGCTGGACTACACACACACTCACTTGAGACTTGTTGTTGGATTGAAAGGGATCATAAGAAATGCTTGAAGTTGTGATTAGTGTACATTTGAAATAAAGCCTTTGAGGAGACATAAGTTTTTAATTGTATTGTCATATATTAATCTTGTTTTATACTGCTATGTTTATGCCTTTTGCTTGAGGACAAACAAAGATTCAAGTGTGGGGGAGTTTGCTGAGTCAATAATGAGTCATTAATTAGTGTCTTTTATCTAATATTTAAGTTTATTTTATTTAGATTTAATATGTTTTTATTTCCTTCTAGAACTATTTTACTTCAATTGCAAGTTATTTTATTTTAGGAACAAATATTTGAAAGATGGAGTCTTGGAGCAAAAGAAAGGATAATTGGAGCTGATTCGTGCCAAAAATATGAAGATCTCATACAAAAATATCCGGTGCAAAGATTAATGTCAAAAATATGAATATCTCATACCAAAATATCTTGTGCATAGAATTTGAAGATCTTGTACAAAAATATAAAAGTGGCGCACCCCATATTGCCCTTTTGTTGTTTGTGCTTCTTCGACAAAGCTGCCTATTTTAGTATTCTTGACCTAGAGCCCATGGTTTATTGTGCGACACTTTAGTGATTTAATTCTTGTAGCTCAAGTCAATGTTAGACTATAAATAGAGCAGCCATCTAGTTTGTAAAACCATCTTTTGGTTCTCTGAAATAATCAGTGACAATTGTTTCTTTGAATAAAAGTTCATCTTTATTTTCTTTATTTTATTTTATGTTCTTCTTCTTCTCTATGTCTACAATGAACATTATTGAGTAGAATTTTTTGTCTTGGGATTGTTGGATAAGTCTAATGACGTAATCCTAATCAAACCAAACCATAAACCCCAATTTTATATAAATCTACTTTCTAATCTAATATCACCGTTTTTATAATGACTTAGCAAATACAAAACTCATAAAGCAAACGCGGAGGGTTAGTACTTGTTTATTCATCATCACAAATAACAATTCATAAAGCCAACGCGGAGCTTTGATATTGGAACAAGTGAAATTAGATAAGGATTGCGAAACATGAGAATAGTCTAGCAAACCTTGAGACGCATAAAGTTTCGTTCTTCAAGGATTCTAATAGCAATCAACCATGAGAATAGGCGTGGTTGCTAGAGGAACACACTCAATGACTTCAAGAGAAGCTTTGATATGCTTAAGAGAAACTTGACTTTAGAAAGTAGGTCCAATATAAAATTTAGGTTTAGGGATTGTTTGTGAAGGGTTTGTCATCAAGATGAACCAATAATCCCAAGACGCCTTTTATTTTTGTTTTTGTTTTCTTAAGACAAAAATCCAAACCTTTTAACCTTTGAAACTTTCATCTAATCATTGTTAAAAGTTAATTGAATTCATAACTCCTTGTCGGAACGATACTCTTTTTACTACTTCGGCAAACCGTGCACTTGCGGTTTTACTCATCAGTATGTTTTTCTTTTGTTTTGTTATGATTTATGTTTCCACGAGCAACTACATATAACACCCTAAACCTTAACAACGATAAATTACGCAAACAATACAAACCAGACAAAGGATTTATATGCTACTTCTTCTATAACTCCAAACATGCATAAATAATTTTTCAAAAATCGGAGCGGAAAATGAAATAGCCCGTTTTTCGCTAGAATTATTGTTTCTATTTATTGTGTGTACTATTATGTGCTTGTGTGTGATTAACTGTCGTTGTGTGTATTTTATTCGTGATTAGTGGATTTTTAGCCTAGAAGGGTATTTAAGTCATTTTTAGACTAAGGGGTATTTTTGTCATTTGGTGAGTGAGGGTAAATTAATAATGTTTATTAAGGTTATTTTTTTGTGTTTTAAGTGAGAATAGTTATTTTTACTAAGTTACTAGTGAGTTGGGGTAATTATTTAGAGATGGTAATTATTCGGTATTTTGACGGTTTCAGTGAGTAAAAACTTTTGAGAACTAGTTGGTAAGAATGTTAAGCCCATTATGACAATTAGAAACCTAACCCAAAGAGAAGGTGGTATATAAACACAACTCTTGTGAGAAATTAGGTCAAGCCATTCATTATTTCATTTCACTAAAACATAAGAGGTAGAAAGAGAAAGTAGATCACAAGAGGAAAGAATAGGAAGCTAGAGGGAGAGCTTGGGTTTGGAGAGCTAGGAGCTAAATTGAAGGCATATCTAGGATCTTTGAATCTAGAGGTAAGGGGGTAGTTACTTTTCACCAATAAGCTATAATCTTCGTTTTCTACTTATGGGTATAAGAGCTTTTGAGTGAATTATGACTTTTCATGAATTTTAATGTCAATTTTCGTGCTCACATATATGAGGTAAATTTGGGTTTGTGAAATTTGTCCTAAACTTGTTGTTTGTGCTTAAACTTCATGCATAATATGTGTTAAAGTAATTATGTTGGAATTTTAGCTTAATTTGATGGAAATGATGATGTTGTGGTTGATTATTGATGAAATCATGAATTATATGTTCTAAATGTAATTGGGTATGGTTGGTGTTGTGTATATATACTTTAAGCGATAATGATTTGGAAGTGATTATGTGTGTTATTGGGTTTTTGAAAAATTTATTATGGAATTATGAATTTTTAAGTGGAAATGGTGTTTTGAAGTGTTTTAAGTGTTTATTATAAATGGTTTAATCATGGGTTAAGTTTGAGAATTGTTTGGGAACATTGGGGTTGGATTAAGCGGTTTAAATGTGATTATTTGTGAAAATTCGTATTTTGAAAAGCTAAAAAACTGAATTTCGAATAGTTTAACCGGTTACAGGACATGTGTAACCGATTACACAGTTGGCAGAGTGTCAGTCTAACCGGTTACACTGTGTAAAATGTCAGTGTAACCAGTTACAACCTAGTGGTTACCCGTTACACTGAGTGTAAAACTCCCAAAATGCGTTTTTGTTTGATCCAAATGATTTCAAACTTATTCCTAAGCTTAGGGTCTTTATTCTAACCATCAAAAGGTGTTTTTATGAAAGAATTAACGTTGTATGTAACAACCCATTTATCGCTAGAATTATTGTATATATTTGTTATGTGTGTTTATATGTGCTTGTGTGTGATTATTTGTCTGTGTGTATTTTATTGGGATTAGTGGATTTTCGGCCTAGAAGGGTATTTTGGTCATTTTAACTCAGGGGTATTTTGGTCATTTTGTAAGTGTTTTCCGGTGTTTTTGGCAAACAGATATAGACTGGTTTTGATTATAACAAGAAGGACCAAACCAAAGATCCTAGGACATGTTGTGCATTTTGTTGTTGTGAGTTCATCGAGTTTGTAGGTTGCTTAACAAACGGGACGATACCGTGTGGCATCTTTCGACAGGTTTTTATGAATTAAGTTTAAATTGCAGAAACTTAAAGAATAGAAAAAAGTGCAAATGCAAGTGCAATAAAGATAAAAGTGGTTCGACAAATCCTTTACATACATTCTTTATGACTCTTTGCTCTCGTGTCGGTACTCCGAGTGTTTTAGAATTCTGTAAGAAACTGACAGTTTCCACTGGTTGATTTTCTTTCAATCCTGTCACCAATATCACAGAATCCAACCAACTTATAATCTAAAGATTTTCTTTCCTAAATATTCTCTTACCAACTCTTTAATGAGATTCTCTAGGATCTTACTGGAATCTTCACACATGCATACACTGAATAAAATGTTTGGTCTAGATGCAGTGAGATATAACAAAGAACCTATCATACCTCTAAACAGCTTCAGGTCAACCTTTGACCCAGTATCTTCTTTGATTAAGGTGCAGGTTGAATGCATTGGTGTGTTCATCTCTTTACAGTCTTCAAGCTTGAAGTTCTTCAGAAGCTCCTTAGTATATTTTGACTGATGAACATACACTCCATCTTTGCATTGGTTGATTTGAATTCAAAGAAAGAACTTCAATTCTCCCATCATGCTCATTTCAAACTCATCTTGCATTAATTTAGAAAATTCCTTGCAAAGAGAGGCATTAGTAGAACCAAATATTATATCAACAACATAAATTTGCACAACAAGAATGTCTTTCTCAAGATTTCTTCTAAAGAGTGTTGTGTCAACCTGACCTCTTTTAAAATCATTTTCAATCAAGAAATTACGGAGTCTATCATACCAGGATCTAGGAGCTTGTTTAAGACCATACAATGATTTCTTCAGTTTATAAACATGGTCAGGATACTTCAGATCCTCAAAACCTTGTGGTTGTTTGACATATAGTTCTTTAGATATCACACCATTCAGAAATTCACTCTTAACATTCATTTGATATAACATAATGCCATGATTAACTGCTGTTAGCCTGTAAATTTGACAGGCTCATTTAATATGGTCGACATTTGTTTGACCTTTAACTTTGCAGGAATCGAAGAAGCTTCCTTATTTTAATTGAAGAATCTCGACGAAGCTTTAAGCCTAAGGGGCATAACCAAAATCTCAACAAAGCAAGGTTGAAAGGACAGTTGCGCGTCGAAGACAAGCAAAAGGGCGGGAAAGCTCGATTTCAAGCAATGAGACGGTTTCCCTTTAGTGGAGAACGTGGGGCAAATGGTTGTCCAAGATGGGGGAAGTGCTAATCATGGAGTTAGTGTTTCAGCATCTAGTTTTTTAGTATAAATAGTTTCCAAGATGGAAAGTGGATCGCAAAACATATACAGAATTCTACAACACTCAAACTACCGGCGTCTAGGGAAACGAGTTATACAAAATGTATGTAAACTGATTTGTAGACCACCCCTTGTATTTTAATGCATTGCATATTACCTTTTCCTTGAGTTTACGTGCGTAAACTTACTTTTATCTTGCTTTATTTTAAGCTTTTAATCGCATTCTCAATCCTCTCGAGAGATAATGCCTTTTTATATCAAACTTGTCTTGCTCTCTAAGCAACCTGAGTACATTTCGTGACCTTTTTTCAAACTCTTTTCCGATAAAAACCTTTGCACAACGGTCTTGAGATTTCTAGTTTGATCTTGCTTGTAATAATCAGACTTGCCCCCGTTTGCCAAAATCACAGGCAAACAAATTGGCATGCCTAGTGGGACCCAATTTGTGCAATTGATTTTCAAAAACTTTTTTCAAAATCTAAAACCTTTTTCAAAAACTTTTTCAAAAATCTATCTCTTTGAAGAGATCTGTTTTTAGAATCTCGTTACTATTTCCGGGTAACTTTATTGCTAAAAACACCAATATTGTTTTTTGTATGTGTAACGCCCTATTTCTATTAAAGCAATAAAATATGCGAATATAGCAAATATTCAAGAAATAGACGCTACGTCTCAACAAAACGACAACTGGCATGCACATATATATATATATATATATATATATATATATAAAATCTCAACAGTCGTAGAGGATATAAATCATACATCTCCATCAATACATATGCCATGGTCAAATAACATCAACATAAAATTCTCCAAATCTCAACAATGAGTACACCTCAAAATGAAATAATCCAACAAACCTAAGGACACTGACACAACCTAATCAGAGCCCTAGACTACGACGCCAAAATGAGAACGGGGGCTAGCTCCCACTATCCAAGCACTCACCAAAGCGGACTACTCCTGCACAGCGTCTACCCATCCATACAGACAGATAGGCGGTCAAAACCACTGGAGGTTAGTATTACATCAATCATAATCAATATAATTAACTTGACATAAATAAATCAGTTCAATTCTCCTCTAATCTTCATGAACATTTAACCTCCAAATACATATTCATATAACAACTTCAATCATTTGCAAGTATGTATTCAATAAGCACACTCATCATCGACATTCACCATTCACAAACAATAATCAAGACTCATGCAATATGTTATGCGCCTAAACTCGACACATATATGCATGTGGTACCAAATCTCCTCAAGGTCGTCACCCATGATGCAACAAAAACATCATAATCACCTCAAATGGATATAAAATCCGTCACCATCAGTAATGAATGCATGAACATATGACTCGACTATAAATGTATATGTTCACACAAACAAATCACCTCACCATCACCAACATTTAGTACATATGCAATCGACAACAATTCACCACCACTTGACATATATACAATCACTAACAATATCCACAATTCAATCAACATATAGTTGTCACACATGTGTATACATCATCAATCATCTCCACATCATTATATCAACTATCAACAAAGGAATCATAAGATAATCGGCTCTTAAAACCATTTTCAACCACGTTCGTCTCTCAAAATCACAACATTAGAAATAATTGAGTCATCGAACCAAAACCAAGTAAACAAGTTTCAATGCCTCAACTAAGCATACCTCTAGGCCACATATGAGTGCAGTAGAGGATACCTTGGCGTTTCACCGGCTAAATGCGACGAGATTACGAAAATCACGAAGTTCGTCTCTCTTTATCATTTTTCAAGAAAAATCTCATTTTCAAAACAAAAGCTCATCATCAAGACGACAGGAGATAATCATCGTCGGAACCCGGAGGTGCTGAAAAGACATTTAGTTTCCTCCTAGAACCTTTGCAAGTTTTATAAGATCGACACGTAAGCCGATAGTCCAATTCACAAGGAAGAGGTCTCGACGAGTAGCCACCTGGAGCCCACATAAGGGCCTTTCTACAATTAGAGAGCTGTTTACGCTCAAAACAGGTCTTCAAAGACTGGGAAGACATCTGAAGAAGAAAACCCGTTACTGGCCAAAGCGTCGAGAATCATCAAAAAGTACTTTGCTTCAATGGAGCCGTTTGCTTTTTCATTCACAAGAATTTGTCGAATTTCTCCAAGGTCGAAATATGTCTCATGAAGAAGATAACCTGCTCGAGCTACACAAAAAGCTGGATGCCCGCTATCAGTGATACATCAGATAAGAATTTGCTTCTCGACGCAGGGTTTAAGGTCTGTAAGGAATGATAGACTATTCCTTGGCAAAGCTCGAAGAACTTCAGGAGTTTTGGCAAGTCTCCAGTGACGAGAAGACGTTGCTCTGAAATGAAGAAAGCGCCCAACATGAGAAGCTGCTACTCTCATGAGAATGTTGAGCAGATCATCATTTGAAATATGTTCCACTCTTTGTACTCTGATTCTTTCTTTTTATGAGGGAAGAGCATGCAAAGGAATGAGAGATAAGGGATAAAGAAAGTGAACGAGGGATGGTAAAATGATTTATAGACATCATATGAAGACTCTTCTTGTAACGTTTTAAAATAATGTGTCTCAGAAAAAGGAAAATGCTTATGAGCACTAAAGAATTGAAAGGCTCGACGCAGAAGGTAGCGCATTGATGGAAGACCTAGAGTTACGAGAATTGGATCAATTGTCCATGGGAAAGACGCATCTTACAAGTTTTCAATGGGACATGAAAAGACAATGTCTAAATGCAATCATAGCTATGATGTCATGCTTCATGATGACTCAAGAATAAGTCTCAAAAAATGCCAATGTTCTCTGTGGAGTTTATGTCGTCGAAAATGGCATTTTTAGGGGGCATTTTGTTGGGTATTTGTGTTGGCTGCATTATTGCTAAAACAAATATCCTTGTTCTGTAAGTTGGAACCAATGTTCCAACATGTGGTTAGGCAACTATGTAAGATGTTGGATACAATGTTCCAACAGCCTGGCATGGTTCAGTGTGCCTGGGTTCATGCCTAAATGTATGCGCGCCCTTTATTGTTTAAGGAAAGAATATTTCCTTTACTTATTGATCAAGCAACGCGCATATCATCTAAGAATCACCTGTGGAATATTTCTAAAGTAGATATTTTATTTTAGGAAATATTTGTTATGATTTGGAATGCTCCTATAAATGTTTCGACATTTTAGGACTTTCCAGAATTGTTTCTGATTCTTGTTTTGCAGATTAGCTGAACCGATCTGCAAGGTACTGAAGCCCAATGATTTATTTAGCCCAAGCTGCTTCAGTATAAAAGGAAGACTTCAAGACCTAATTGCTTATTCAAGCCGTCATAATAAAAAATTTAGATTTTTAGGGTTTTGAGTCTACATGTATTCTGCTCTTGTATCATGTTGATGCAAGTTTAGAATCATTACTGTGTGCCTTACTTATATCGCATGTGATACTTGTTTAGGACTGTTTGTGTGAGTTTGAAGGTGTTAGCTGTTTGTGTTTGAAGGTAACTTCTACTTTTGATATGGTTTAGGTCTGATAGGTCACAGGGGCTGTGACTGACCAGTAGGATAGTGAGATGGGATCTCAGATCTAGGAGTTCCTTGGTTGAAGTCTAGATGGGTAGGTCCTAGGTCATATAGTGTAAACGAGGAGTTTGCTGAGAGATATTGAATAAGGACTACACTAGTGGATTTCCTTCCTGGCTTGGTAGCCCCCAGATGTAAACTCATTGTGTTCTTTACCTTCCTGTCATTTATTGTAACACCCATACTAGACGTATCTAGAATGTCTAGCACGCGCGTTAAGTTTAGTATTGGATACATTAAAAATTTACAACAATTAACTACGAATGAATATATATATACAACCAAATGCGTTCGTACAAAGAACATAACTCAACTTCTCTAAAAATATAATAGATGCATCCTTGAATATCCATCTCATCCTGCAGCGGGTACGAACGAACACTTGTCGCATCATCCATTCGGCTACTAGCTTGCTAATCCAACCTGTTTATCTGAAACAAAAAGGATTGGGATGAGACATAATGTCTCAGTGAGTTCCCCTAAATCCTAGGCTATAGGCAACCTCAGGGAAAACCTACGGTCACCACGTGTCTAAAATACAACCTGCCGGTTGATTATACGTGTGTGGGGACTTGCATACTTAGACGGTCGTGCATACTAGGGCCGTCATAGTCTTATCTCACTTGTTATAGGATTCACTTCCTATACGTGTCATGGCGGTCAAGGGGAATCTAAAACCGCAATGCCAAGAATACGCTCTACGTATCGAGGCCTAATTCTAACATAATCATGACACGGTTCTAAACCGGACGATTAGGGGAAACCTAAGATCGTCATCGGCATATCTTTCTCTATACTTGCTCTATGCATAGCTATGTTGTATCTAACAACATATTCTATCTTGCTATCATACTAGTTCTTGACGATCTACGTCTATGTTCTACTATTCTTGACGATCTACGTCAAGGCTCTACTATTCTTGACGATCTACGTCAAGGCTCTATGACATAACATAAATATGTCTAATAAATATGCACAGTCAGGTTCATTCATGAAGTTAGCGTTTAACAATCAAACATTATCTGAGTTCATTTTACGGAAAGCCCCGAGTGGAGTAACCCCGAGCGCAATCCCTATCTAACCGATGGAAACCTATCTAAGGTATAACCAACGGCACTCCTGCAGTGACGTGCGGGATCCTTACGGCTAACCTCGTTTCACCTAATGGAAACCTCTTAGACCAACCTAGTGTGGACACAAGAGACACGACCACTACATCTTGCTTACTAAGTGACATGCGGGTTCCTTACGGCTAACCCCGTTTCACCTAATGGAAACCCCTTGAGCCAACCTAGTGTGGACACAAGAGACATGACACCTTTAACTTTAAAGTCTGGGTCTATAAATGCATGAGTATTAAATCTATGCTAGCTATCTCTTTTACCTCGGATGCCTATACGATCCAACTAGAGGTAAAGTATATGTTTGCTTAACTTGCTATGTGAAGAGATGTCTAATCAATTCACGTCTTGCCATACTTGTATGGCTCTCTAGTTTTTATGCGAAGAGAATACTCTATATCACTTCGCATCTAATCAAGCATACTACTCATGTCTAGCATTCTATTCTTTACTAACTATTCTAGTTCTTGACAAGCTATGGCAAGGCTCTATTTTCATCCCGTGCCTAGTTCTTTGATACCCGAGTAATTCGGCTAAACTCTCTATGTCAACCTTGCCATACATGTTAAGATCACCATGATTTTCATTTCAAGAATCATTTGATGTTATGTGCATTGCCTAGATGTTGTTTTGGGGTTATAAAGTTGTAAAACGATGAAAGAAATGCGTCGGAACGCACCACCGACCCGAGGGAGGGCCAACAGGCCAAAATTAAGTAGGCCATTCCAGAGGGCTGCGCTAATAGCGCCCCTGGAGCGTGGCTTTTCTGGGGAGCTACGCTATTAGCGTAGAATTTCGCTAATAGCGTAGTTCTTCGGGTCTGTGGTACCAAATTTCCAATTTTTGACCCAAAACTCATTCTAATGGTTCCTGCAATGCACCAAAACATCCAGCAATGTACATATACGTTTCTAAACTTATTTCATGGCCATAATAACATGTACAAAGCAAGATCAAGGCAAGGGTATAAAATTCTCATTTTTTCTAAACTTAACAAAATTGGCTTAATTAGTCCCCGAGTCCCTTAACTTAATTGTTTGTACCAAATTGGTCCCTTAAATTTAATTTGGACCAAATTGGTCCTCTACGTTTTGCTCCGTAACCACTTTAGGTCCTCTCTGTTAGTTTTGCTCAAAAAACTTTAACTCATGTATATGAAATACCCAAAATACCCTTAATGCCAAATTAAAAATCCCAATTTATTTTCAAAAATAAAAAAAATTCTAAAAAATTGTAAAATTAATTTTCAAAAATAAAAAAAATTCTGAAAATTTGTAAAATTAATTTTCAAAAATAAAATAAAATAAAAAAATTGGAAAATTAATTTTCAATAATAAAAAAATTCTAAAAAATTTGAAAAAAAATCAGGAATTTTTTTTTAAAAATCTGGAAATGTTTTTTACGGATTTAGTCAAAATGGATTTTTGTTAATTATAATTCAGATTTTTTTCAATATTAAAAAGATTTTACAAAATTCAGGAATTTAATATTCAAAATAAAAAAAAAACAAAAAATCAAAATTTTACAAAAAAGGTCAGATTTTTTTTTCGAAAAAAAGTTTTTTAAATTCAGGAATTATAATTCAGATTTTTTAAAAAGATTTAAGGTCAGATTTTTTAAATTCAGGAATTATAATTCAGTTTTTTAAAAAGATTTAAGGTCAGATTTTAGAATTTTTTTTATTTTTGAAAATTAATTTTACAATTTTTTAGATTTTTTTTTTATTTTTGAAAATTAATTTTACAATTTTTTAGAATTTTTTTTATTTTTGAAAATAAATTGGGATTTTTAATTTGGCATTAAGGGTATTTTGGGTATTTCATATACATGAGTTAAAGTTTTTTGAGCAAAACTAACAGAAAGGACCTAAAGTGGTTACGGAGCAAAACGTAGAGGACCAATTTGGTACAAATTAAATTTAAGGGACCAATTTGGTACAAACAATTAAGTTAAGGGACTCGGGGAATAATTAAGCCAACAAAATTCATGTTTTGCTAGCAATTAAACACATAATCCCAATGGTGGGTTCTATCTAAGAACTCACCTAATGATTTGCACTTGATCTTCAAGCTTCAAGCATCAAACCCTAGTTCCACTTCATCTTTGATCCTTAGCCCTTTCCTCTAAACCATGCTTAAATCTCTCCCTCCACTTGTTTCTTGCTTGCTAAGCCATCTATTGCATGAATTTGGAAGGATTGGATGGATTGGAGAAGGAAGGAGGGCGCATATCTAGAGAGAAGGAAGAGAGAAATGTTTTCCCAAAAACCTAGAGAGAGAACGTGAAGTGGGAAATGAGATATTTTTCCCCAAAATCGCTTATATACTCCTTTGTGCGAGTTTACTTAAACGCCCTTCGTCTCAGTCGTGTTTACCTGACTCTGATACATAACTCATGCTTGACTGATATTACTCATCAATATCTTTCGTCGTACTTAACTTCATTCATCAAGATCACTTTCTATGAATCTTAGTCCTCTGATACATTTAGCAGATGAAATTTCCATTAGCTGACGAGCGGGATGTTACACTCTACCCCCCTTAAAAAAATTTCGTCCTCGAAATTTAGAAATCATCTACTAATCACTACGACTAAAATATGCCTCCTTTGGTTTCTGCTATACAATATCTGATTAAAACCACGTTAGGGAGGTTGAAGAATACTTTTCTCAACAAAGCATGTAATTCATCCTTTTTCTCATTCTGCATATGATTGAATATGGTCTCTTCAATCTTACTATATTTATGAAAATCACAGAACTATCTGAGAACATAGTGATTAAAACTGACTTTTGTTATATGCGGATTGCTTGTCTCGGATCTATTCCTTCTCTGCGTAGCATGAACTCTGCATCTACATAACTTTTCTTTATCTGAAACACTCAGGATTTGCCTTTAGACTGGAGTTCTACTGATATCCAGGTTTGCCCTGCAGTGCTTACGTGTATCTAACACATCTTCCACGTATACATCTTATCATGGATACATAATCTGTTTTACTGCACATTGCGATTTATGCTTCTTACTGATGCTACTTATCTTGATGATTCTACTCATCTCTAATCATAATCTTATGAAACCTGTCTATCCTTTCATAATATCCCTGTACTGCAATTCATGGGTGACTTGTTCTAGCTTAGCATGAAGAAGTAAAATCAACTACACTGATTCATCTGACAATCTATTAACCTGTCTGACGATTCACAAGCTCTTGAAACTTTCTACTAAGTCCATTTGCACTTGCATTGAACACTCTAAGCACAAATCCGTGCATCCCTTATGGCATTAGTATCACATGGCATTGTCATTCATAAAACTTTACCCTCTATAGTTTCTGCATACTCTCTAGCGCCACTACTTGTTAGTTAATAACGATACTCATTCTAGCTTTTGTTTCTGAGAGTTTCTAAACTTTGGTACATAGGTTCTTGGAACGAATAAATACACGACTAGAAAAATATCATTTTATAACTGAGTCTATACTAGTACTGCAGAACCACAGGACGAGTCTCTATATCTGAAAAAGGTTTTATGACTCTCCTTCACACTTGTCTCTAACAAGCTGGTCCTGAAGTCTGTACGTCTTAAGTGAGCTTACTCGCTTACGACGTATCTCATCAGTTTTAACAATGTGAAATTTCATGTTTTTAAAATAAACATCGTTCCCAAGTTCCTCAGTACCAATCTTAACTTTAAAAGTTATAAAATCATGGCTTGACACCATTCTGGAAAGTATCGTTATCATTTAACAAATATGGTGTAAGAGGGTATGTACTTCGTCAGGCATAACCCATAAATCGTACTCCATTAACATAGCACATACTCTTTCTGACTAGCCAACAACTCTTCTACACATTCGACATCACCAAAAAGGCAACTCGATTAATTCATCTGTGCTAACTCTAGTCTTTCTCATCTTACCTGAGTGAAGATACTTCCTTTAAACTTTCACTTTAATTAATACTGGCTGCATAAGCATCTATACTTACTTAACATAACGAGAACTTCCTGCTCGTTTCATAATACTTCTCATTAAAGCTGCATTTCTATCCTGAACTTCCTTCACGAAGTTTCTTGCTGCAAAATTCCATGTTCCATGGCTACTGTTCACAACTTAAGTAATTAACTTCCGTTGCGTTACTCTGATTCCCACCGGTTGGCTCCAACCAATACTCTGATCCGTTGAGACGAGTGAATTTTATTCTTCTTCTATCATTACATTAATATCTGCTTGAGCTCTGCTCGATACTTCTATGTTGCATGCTACTCTGCAACCTTGCTATACTCTTTGCTGGTAAGATTGAATCTCAAGGAAACTTACCTCTGGACATATCCATGTCATACTTACTCTTATTCCTGAGCAACTTAACTCAAGGAGCACATCTTTGCTATTACATAACTACTATTCCATAAATCGTTCTTACAACGTCCCATGGTAGACTCATCTTGCACTCGGACATACTTCCTTATGCATCTAACATTGTAGCTTCACATCTCGCATACTATGTTTTGATTGATCTTTCCTATGCTTGCTCGTTAATTTTTCTTTAAAAGAAACTTCATACATTAACACACGGGTCATTGACGTTAATGATTTTTCTACTAAATAAAAACATATACTGAACCTAGGTCCCAGTTGTTACTCTAATTTCACAGGACGAGTTGACAACACATACGTGCCATCAAATCTTAGTCCTAGTGAGTTTAGCCCAACTATACGAGTCGTAACAACCCGGTACCTACAAAAATTCATTTTGCTTTCAAAAAAATGTCAACTTCAATCACCCTTATGTATATATTTTCTAAAATCATGTAAACTTTACGATTTGACATCCTAACGAGCCTTCGCAAATTCATCAAGCAAAACATAGATTCGAGGGGTACTCTTAACTTCGCAAAGTCCCAAAATCCTTATGATTTCATATGACTCTGCACCATTTAACTTCTTGCTCCATGCTTTCACATCTGTGACTTCTATTCTAGATACTGGTGCCTCTAAACTCTTGGTCTAAATCCATTCTTATCTCTTGACACATTAACTTCCAAAGTCACGTTAATCGATTCGATTTTCGTTGATGGTTGCCCATGCCTTTTTCCCTTTTTGAAAACTTTAGGGGGTGATATGCATTCGTCACTCGATATCAAAACAATCCCTCGTTGCATAAAAGATGGTGAAAACAACTCTTCAATAGCCACTGCATTCCCTAGAGACGAACTAAAAGTTTTCGGGAAAACCGAAAATTTCGTTCCAGGTTCGCTATTGACGAGTTTCTTCAACTCAATTTTTCAAAACATACTTTGCATAAATTTTTTTTTTCTTAAGTAACCTAATGCACATCATTCTTTCCTAGCATCATAAAATATTCTACACATATGCATGGCAAGCATCAACCTAATTCGATACAATTCTCGGCACTTTAGAAACTAATGCTTCATTCCTGATAACATAAAACTCTCACTGAATCCTTTTCTACTACGAGTAGCTTACTCCTCTGCGTTACCGCTTAACGTAGCTTCCCGAACACTAGAACCTCGTTCACTTTGAACATTCAAGTCCATAATCTCAATAACATAACACTAATCCTGAGAGTCCACTAATTCCGTCAACATACGTCGACTGCTTTCTATCTTGTAGCCTTGCGCTTACTTTCCGGAATACAATTCCATTCTAACTATAACCCTTACTGAAGCTTCAGGTCCTGCTAAGATATTTCCATATCCTTCTGTTACGGGTATACGAAGCATCACTAACAACTTACCCAACACTTATCGGAATGACCCTTCTTAACATTGTCTTACGTTCCAGGAGGATTCATACTTCTACTTGCTTAGTTCACCGTCCACCTACTGGCACGATCAACTTCTTACTAATACTCATTCCGAGTTCTTACTTCTGAGTTCACACTTCCGGTGAATCTTCATCACATACTTCGTTCCTCCAGGGTCCTATTCAGCTCTCAGGCATCCATTCTAATCGTCAAATGCTAAATTGAGTTGATCAGGCTCAACTAACAACATCAACTAGAACATCTACCCGGAACCCAATGGTCCCACTACCTTTGTTGTAACTTAATGACCCAAGGCACGGTCTGAATCGACCTGCTCTGATACCAAATGTAACACCCATACTAGACGTATCTAGAATGTCTAGCACGCGCGTTAAGTTTAGTATTGGATACATTAAAAATTTACAACAATAAACTACGAATGAATATATATATATACAACCAAATGCGTTCGTACAAAGAACATAACTCAACTTCTCTAAAAATATAATAGATGCATCCTTGAATATCCATCTCATCCTGCAGCGGGTACGAACGAACACTTGTCGCATCATCCATTCGGCTACTAGCTTGCTAATCCAACCTGTTTATCTGAAACAAAAAGGATTGGGATGAGACATAATGTCTCAGTGAGTTCCCCTAAATCCTAGGCTATAGGCAACCTCAGGGAAAACCTACGGTCACCACGTGTCTAAAATACAACCTGCCGGTTGATTATACGTGTGTGGGGACTTGCATACTTAGACGGTCGTGCATACTAGGGCCGTCATAGTCTTATCTCACTTGTTATAGGATTCACTTCCTATACGTGTCATGGCGGTCAAGGGGAATCTAAAACCGCAATGCCAAGAATACGCTCTACGTATCGAGGCCTAATTCTAACATAATCATGACACGGTTCTAAACCGGACGATTAGGGGAAACCTAAGATCGTCATCAGCATATCTTTATCTATACTTGCTCTATGCATAGCTATGTTGTATCTAACAACATATTCTATCTTGCTATCATACTAGTTCTTGACGATCTACGTCTATGTTCTACTATTCTTGACGATCTACGTCAAGGCTCTACTATTCTTGACGATCTACGTCAAGGCTCTATGACATAACATAAATATGTCTAATAAATATGCACAGTCAGGTTCATTCATGAAGTTAGCGTTTAACAATCAAACATTATCTGAGTTCATTTTACGGAAAGCCCCGAGTGGAGTAACCCCGAGCGCAATCCCTATCTAACCGATGGAAACCTATCTAAGGTATAACCAACGGCACTTCTGCAGTGACGTGCGGGATCCTTACGGCTAACCTCGTTTCACCTAATGGAAACCTCTTGAACCAACCTAGTGTGGACACAAGAGACACGACCACTACATCTTGCTTACTAAGTGACATGCGGGTTCCTTACGGCTAACCCCGTTTCACCTAATGGAAACCCCTTGAGCCAACCTAGTGTGGACACAAGAGACATGACACCTTTAACTTTAAAGTCTGGGTCTATAAATGCATGAGTATTAAATCTATGCTAGCTATCTCTTTTACCTCGGATGCCTATACGATCCAACTAGAGGTAAAGTATATGTTTGCTTAACTTGCTATGTGAAGAGATGTCTAATCAATTCACGTCTTGCCATACTTGTATGGCTCTCTAGTTTTTATGCGAAGAGAATACTCTATATCACTTCGCATCTAATCAAGCATACTACTCATGTCTAGCATTCTATTCTTTACTAACTATTCTAGTTCTTGACAAGCTATGTCAAGGCTCTATTTTCATCTCGTGCCTAGTTCTTTGCTACCCGAGTAATTCGGCTAAACTCTCTATGTCAACCTTGCCATACATGTTAAGATCACCGTGATTTTCATTTCAAGAATCATTTGATGTTATGTGCATTGCCTAGATGTTGTTTTGGGGTTATAAAGTTGTAAAACGATGAAAGAAATGCGTCTGAACGCACCACCGACCCGAGGGAGGGCCAACAGGCCAAAATTAAGTCGGCCATTCCAGAGGGCTGTGCTAATAGCGCCCCTGGAGCGTGGCTTTTCTGGGGAGCTACGCTATTAGCGTAGAATTTCGCTAATAGCATAGTTCTTCGGGTCTGTGGTACCAAATTTCCAATTTTTGACCCAAAACTCATTCTAATGGTTCCTGCAATGCACCAAAACATCCAGCAACATACATATACGTTTCTAAACTTATTTCATGGCCATAATAACATGTACAAAGCAAGATCAAGGCAAGGGTATAAAATTCTCATTTTTTCTAAACTTAACAAAATTCATGTTTTGCTAGCAATTAAACACATAATCCCAATGGTGGGTTCTATCTAAGAACTCACCTAATGATTTGCACTTGATCTTCAAGCTTCAAGCATCAAACCCTAGTTCCACTTCATCTTTGATCCTTAGCCCTTTCCTCTAAACCATGCTTAAATCTCTCCATCCACTTGTTTCTTGCTTGCTAAGCCATCTATTGCATGAATTTGGAAGGATTTGGATGGATTGGAGAAGGAAGGAGGGCGCATATCTAGAGAGAAGGAAGAGAGAAATGTTTTCCCAAAAACCTAGAGAGAGAACGTGAAGTGGGAAATGAGATATTTTTCCCCAAAATCGCTTATATACTCCTTTGTGCGAGTTTACTTAAACGCCCTTCGTCTCAGTCGTGTTTACCTGACTCTAATACATAACTCATGCTTGACTGATATTACTCATCAATATCTTTCGTCGTACTTAACTTCATTCATCAAGATCACTTTCTATGAATCTTAGTCCTTTGATACATTTAGCAGATGAAATTTCCATTAGCTGACGAGCGGGATGTTACATTTATTTTCTTGTTTTTATTTCTGTTTATCACGTGATGTTAGAACATTGAACAAAACATTGCAAACGTTAAAACATCTGATAGAACAAATTAAAACAAGTGCGCTAGAATTTCAATTGGCATCAGAGCGAGCACCCTGCCTGTTTTAGGGTGAGATCCAGAGAAGATACTTTCTAGCATTATGGACAAGGAAGGAGGATTTGTGAATATACCACCTTTGTTGGATGGCTCCAACTATGATGATTGGAAATCACGCATGAGTGCTTTCCTCAAATCCATAGATAGCAAGACATGGAAAGCAGTTCTGAAGGGTTGGGGACATCCTGTTGTGCTTAACAAAGATGGAAACAAGACGGCTGATCTGAAACCAAAAGCAGAGTGGTCCAAGCAAGAAGATGAATTAGCTCTTGAAAACTCGTAGGCTTTGAACGCTTTATTCCATGGAGTGGCCAAGAACATGTTCAAATTGATCAAGCAATGCACTGTGGCTAAGGATGCATGGGAAATTCTCAAAACTTCACACGAAGGTACATCTAAAGTGAAAATGTTAAGGCTTCAACTTCTGATTACAAAGTTTGAAAATCTAAAAATGATGGATGATGAGAACATACATGACTTTTACATGAATGTCCTTGAAATGGCTAACTCCTTTGACTCACTTGGGGAAATGATGTCTGATGAAAAGCTCGTAAGAAAGATTCTCAGATCACTACCTAAGAGATTTGATATGAAGGTGACTGCGATTGAAGAAGCACAAGACATCTCCAGTATGAAGGTTGATGAGCTAATAAGATCACTTCAAACCTTTGAATTAGCTAATGGATTTAAGAAGAAAAACATGGCTTTCATTTCTAACACCGATGAGGAAGATGTTCAATGTGAAATGGAGACTGATGAAATTATTTTAGATGCAATTATGCATCTTGGTAGAGAATTTAACAAAGTGTTGGAGATGATTGACAAAAAGTCGAGGCCAAATGTTCAGAACATCTCGTTCAACATCAACAGAAACAATGAGTCTCAAAGAAGGGATAAAATTGATGAAAATTCCAATCATGTGACAGCATTAATAGGAAGATATAATTATGATGAAGAATCAAGTGAGAGAATTAACTTATGAAGAGCTAGCTAATTCCTACCAAGAGCTTCATGCCAGAAGTGAAGAGGTGATAGCTCAACTGCTGGCTGAAAAGAACAAACTAGTGTCAGCTAAATCTAACCTTCAAAATGAGGTAACTCTTCTATCTTCCAAACTAGAGAAACATAAGAAAACTATCAATGATTTTTGTCTTGAAAAAGAGAAACTTATTTCTATTACCACTGGTCTACAAGAGGAAAACATCTTGTTAAAATCCAAATTAGAAAACATGACCAAATACTGCAAGTTGGGAAATCATCTGGAAATATGAAAGGAATAAGATTTGACTATGGCACTGTGAACAAAGAAATAAAAATTCCCACAAAGAATTTTGTTCCTCCTGAAAAGAAGACTGAGTTTGTAATGTTGGATCACATGCATCAACATCCTGTCCGACATTTGAACCCCCAATCAAGAAGCAAAAAGAAATCACCTTGGATATGTCACCATTGTGGTAGAAAGGGGCATATAAGGTTGTTCTGTTTCAAGTTGTATGGGTATCCTCAACCTCATGTTCAACCAAAGGTCAGTGGTAATATTGCTCAAGCTAGGAAAGAATGGAAACCTAAAACTCCAAATGTAAGTTCTTTTATGACTTCCTCTGTGTCGATTGGTGTTTCACCTGTTTTGATTAAGTCTAGCAACTTTGTTAAGTCTATGCCTGGCGTTTATAAGCCTCATTTCATGTCAAAGTTGCATGTTGAATCCCTCAAAAACCCTAATGTCGAACCAAATATTAAATCATCTAGTATGGTTTCTGTTGTTGCTAATAATATTAATGAGGAAAGTGTTTTTGTCACCCCATCTAAAACTGTTGTTGTTGGCCCTCTTATGGAAACCCTGACCAAATCTGATGCTGCATCGGATGTTACAACATCCTTTGCTCAACCTGATCACATAATGTTTGAGTTTGAGTATGAGTTAGCCTTTGATAATTGAAAATCTCAATGTAAGATGGTGTCTGTTTTTGATGAAAATGATGGATCCGAAAGTGATGACCAAAGTGTCTGGAGTTTTCTCCTTAGTTTGTTAGAATTTATGGCTAAAAAGGGGGAGTAGTATTTATCTGTGTTAGTATTCACTCTGAGGTTGTTATATTGAGGGGGAGTGATACTATGAAGTGTGCTTGGATGTGCTCAAGCTGTTTGGTAGGATGTGATATAGGATGTTGAAACATCTAGATGACAGTTTCCTGTATGTATGAGAAATTTATTTTTTCTCTTGCTGATGGAAATTTATTTTTTCCTTTTTGATGTGCCAGACGATGTTGAAACATCTGTCTAATTTTGTTTCTCCTCTTGAAGTTTTCCTGTAGCATGTCTTGTACTATTGTGGTATACACTCCTGAAGGTTTTATGTTGGCATATTTTGTGGCTAAAAAGGGGGAGAAAAATGGTATATCTATACTCTCGATGTGCCTTTGTATGTGCTATTATGTGCTATTCTGCATTTATTTTGCAGATTTGCCTGTTATGCTTGTATTCTCTGGTGTTGCATTTATTTTGCAACTATTTCAGGTTGTGTGCAGATGTTGAGACTCATGATACAACATCTTGTTGTTCTTAATGATGATCTGAGAATATGTTCTCAGTACTTTTATATTGTATATGTTCTCTAGAATATTGGAACATGTCTATGAACACCCGTGTAGATTTTCCCTATTGATGTTCTCTATTGGAACATGTCTGAGAAGACCTGTGTAGATGTTGGCACTGTTGCTGCGACATCTTGATGCTGCTCTGAGAATTTATTTTTCTCAGTATTTCTGCTGTACATGTTTCCTACTGATGTGCTATAATATGATGGAACATGTCTGTGTGTATGACTTTTTAAAGTCTAAGTGGTGTGTGTGACCTTTGATAGGTCTGCTAGCATGTATCTGCTGATAGGATTGCTAGTTTGTGAATATTCCTCGAAAGTTTTATGCCCAAATCCTGAAGTTTTTATGTCTATGCATTAGGAGCTTGTTAGGTGTTCAGATTTTCTGTATGCATGTATTTAGGGGGAGTAGTGGAATATTCCTGTAAGTAGTCACTCATAAGATCATATATTCAGGGGGAGTGATACTTCTATGTGTGCTTGTGCTAAGTCCAAGCTGGGTGAAGGATGTTGAGTCAGATGTTTAGACATCTGTGTCTGTCACTTGTAAGTTGATAGGCCAAACCGCAAGTGCACAGTCTATCGAAGTAGTAATAAAAAGAGTATCGTTCCGCTAGGGAGTTATGAATTCAATTAACTTTTAATAATGATTAGATGGAAGTTTGAAAGGTTAAAAAGTTTGGGTTTTTAATTACAAGAAAATAACAAAAATAAAATAAAAGAGCCTTGGGATCATTGGTTCATCATAATAACAAGTCCTTCACTAGCCAAGACTTTAACTTCTAATTTCATGTTTTACACCTAATTTCTAAAGACCGGTTTCCCTTTAGCCCCTCACCTTTCCGATCAAGTCTGGTGAGAGTTTACCCCTAGCAACCAAGCCTATTTCGCTGACTTGATTACTAGAAGAAGCTCATAAGGATTGAAACTACACATGTCTCAAGAATTGCAAAGACTACTTCACTGCCTTTGCAATTCTTGTCTAAATTCACTTGTTCCAATATCAAAGCTCCGCTTTCGCATTATGAATTGATATTTGAGATGATGGATTAACAATTATCAAACCCTCCACTTTCGTTTCCACAGTTTGATAACGGTTAATTCATGTTAAAACGGTGAATTTTGATTAGAAATTAGAATTACATGAAATTAGGGTTAAAGCTTGGTTCGATTAGGATTATGTCATTAGACTTATCCAACAATCCCAAGACAAGAGAAATCTACTCACTCACGTTCATTGTAGATATGGAGAAAAAGAGGATGAAGAACATAAAATAAATAACAAGAAAATAAAGATGAACTTTTATTCAAAGAAACAATTGTCACATATTATTTCAAGAACAAAAGATGAATATTTGTGATGGAGAGCTACTCTATTTATATCTTACATTCGACTTAAAATCTAAGCAATTACAAGGGCTTTTCGGTAAAACTAAAACAGAGTAACTTGGGGCCAAAGCAAAAGCAGCAAAAGGCACTCTGGAGGGTGGCACGGCCGTGCCACATGTTGGCACGGGCCGTGCCAAGCTTCTGACTTGTGGGAGACATATTTTTGTCTCCGTATCTTTGTATTTTTGTACCGAATTTGCTCCAAACTCCTTTCTTTTGCTCCAAGACTCCTTCTGTAACACCCTATTTCTAATAAGCGGTAAAACGCGCGAATATACGTACATATTCTAGAAATAGATGCTACGTCTTCGAATCAAATCACAAAACATACATGCATAAAGATCATGTTACACAACATAGCAGCGGAACATACATATAATTCATAAACATCTCTGGATCTCAACAAAATACAATTGTATTCTCCAATTCTCAAATAACAAATACATCTCAACTCCAAATACATAGTCCAAAAATAAAACTAACATGCAAGAACTATCCTAGATCAGAGCCCTAATCTAGACACTTGCATAAAAAGAGGAACTCCACTCCTCGGCATCATCAAGCAAACAACTAAGCATCCTGCACTCCATCTACCCGTCCATACGGAAAGGTAGGTGGTAAACCACTGAGGGTTAGCATTACATCATCGTAAACCATGAAAAACATTTATCATGAACATTGGAAATGAAAAATTATATTCAAGAATAACAATCCGTACATATATTCACAAGTATCCACAACACATGCATATTATTCTTTACCATCATTCCAAGTTCATCTCAACAAGTGTATCATACACATATCTCAAATTCACCTTGTCAATCAACAATTAACCCCCAATAATTCAATCCACAAATTACAGTTAACAATCAATCATAAAATACATTGCAATGCAATTCAATCCACCAACAGTTTATGCAATGATTCTAGACTCATCTAGATGCATGTGGTACCAAATCACCTCTAGGTCGTCACCTTCGATGCAACAAAAACATCGTACTCACCTCAATTGGATATAAAATCCGCCACCATCAGTCATGGATATAAAATCCACCACCATCAGTCATGAATGCATGAACATATGACTCAACTACAAATGAATATGTTCACACAAACAATAATCACCTCACCATCATCAACACTTGTATATATGCAATCATCAACAAGTCACCACCAATTTAACATATATACAATCACCAACAACATCAAAAATCACACAACATGAAGTTGTCACATAATTACACCACCAATCATCTTCACATAACATATAACAATTCTCCGTAAAGGATTCACAATCAATTGGTTCTCAAAAGTCCTCTTTAGTCAAGTTCGTCTCTCGAAATCACAACATTAAATTAGTTGAACATTTAAGTCAAAACCATGTAAACAAGCTCAATTGCCTATGCCTTGTATTCTCACAACCCACATGTGTGTGCAGTAGAGGTTACGTAAGCATTTCGTCGGCCATATGCGACGAATTAATGAAAATCACAAGGTTCGTCTCAATTATCATTTTTCAAAGAATTTCCCAATTTCTAAGTAAAACAAGTAGGTTCACTACATCACAGTTTAACCACCTTAGTTGCACTCTTAAAAATGAAGTTTTCGAAGATTAAAAACATTCCACAAGGATTGGGTCAACTTAGAACTAGTTATGCGGGATTTTTCGACAAAACGTTTCAAGAGTATTTTCCCCATAACTTGCAAACCAAAAATTGTATTCAAGTCAAACCAACGCCCTTAGAAAGATAAAAATATTATCTACAATTTTCATGTTTGTACCATAAACCAGTTCACGACTAAAACGAGTGAAAAAGCTGCTAGAGTGCAAAACAGGAACCCTGTCCTGCTACAACTCGCCACTGCAAGTAGAGCTACTCGCCACTGCGAGTTAGCAGTCACTCGCTGTTGCGAGTAAGCTTGCTCGCAGCTGCGAGTTATGACAGTTCAGTCTCGGGAAAAAGAGCCATTTTCACCCCAAAACCCCAATTTTGACTTCCCAATGCCCAAATTTGATCCCAAGGTTCATCCAAACATTTCTAAACATGAAAAGACATTCAATTCCATATAAAATTTGTCCTAAAACATTCTCTAAACAAAATTCATCATTTGACCCAATTTTCATCAAACATTCAAAAACAACACAAAGTCATAGCAAACTCCACAATTATGATTACCCAATGTTTTAATCATCAACAACAACATCTCTCAACCACAACAGCAACTAATCATCATGAACTTATCAACAATTCATCACAACAACACATCATATCATCATTTTTGAACAAAAATGCAAAGCTCACATATAACGACAACTTAAGCATGTAATTTCATCATCAACAACTCAATTAACTTTTAATTTACATACCCAAACATTGCATCAAAACATGTACACAAATTTACAATCAATTAGACTCAATTCAACAATTTCACAAAATGGGTAAAATAAAAAAAAATGTGAATTATGGTTGAAATCTAACCCTCTTACCTCTAACACCAAGATCCTCTAACCCAAGCTTCAATTTAGCTCCTAGATGATGAATCCCCTCTTTGCCTTCTAACCCTTGTTGTTGTTCTTCTCTCTAGCCTCTATCTCTTCTCTTCTCAAATGAAATGAAATGTGAAATGTTTGTAAAACCTAATTTCACCAACAACTAGAGTTTATATATATGCTCTACTCAATTGGACTTACCTCTCAAACCTTAATGGGCCTAACACATTTCTATTTTAACACCCAAAATGTCACTACTCACTTAATGATAAATTATATCACTAATGGCCACTTAACGGTAATTAAAATAATTACTACACCTTTTTGTAACTTGGTAAAATAATATTCTTACTAAGCACTAAAAATAACCTCCAACAAAATTACAAAAATTACCACTGCCTTCAAAATGACCAAAATGCCCCTAAGTCCAAAATGACTAAAATACCCCTCCAATACCGAAATCTACGAATCCCGACCAAAATAAACACAAAAGCAAGTAATCACATATAAACACATATAACACACATAAATAAATAATAAAATAAAACTAGCGAAAATCGGGCTGTTACAACTCTCCCCCACTAAAAAGAATTTTCGCCCTCGAAAATTAACTGAAGGAAACAACTCTGGATACACAACCCTCATCCTACTCTCCGATTCCCAAGTGGCACTCTCACCGGTCGGTCCAACCCAAATCACTTTAACCAAAACGACCTCCTTGCCACGCAAACGCTTCACTTCACGATCCTCAATCCTAACTGGCCAAGTCTCAACGGTAAAATTATCCCTTACTTCTAAATCATCCACTTGAATCACATGAGACGCATCATACACATACTTCCTCAACTGAGACACATGAAACACATCATGAAGATTCGACAAAGATGGCGGTAACGCGATCCGATACGCTACAACCCCAACCTTCTCAACAATCTCAAAGGGTCCAACAAAACGAGGAGTCAACTTCCGACACTTCAAAGCACGACCAACACCGGTTACAGGATTCACTCTCAAAAACACATGATCACCAACCTGAAACTCAAGGTTTTTCCTCCTTTTATCGTGATAACTCTTCTGCCTATTCTGAGATGCTTTCATCTTCTCTTGAATCATCTTAACCTTTTCCGTAGTTTTTTGCACAACATCCGTTCCTAACAAAGAACTTTCTCCTGACTCATACCAACACAACGGAGTTCTACACCTCCGACCATACAAAGCCTCAAACGGTGCCATTCCGATACTAGAATGAAAACTGTTGTTGTAGGTAAACTCAATCAATGGTAAACATTCGACCCAACTGACACCTTGCTCCAACACACAAGCTCTCAACAAATCTTCCAAACTCTGAATAGTCCTCTCTGTCTGACCATCAGTCTGGGGATGATAAGCAGAACTCAACCTCAACTTAGTTCCCAAAGCATCTTGCAAACTCTCCCAAAACTTAGAAGTAAACCTCGGATCCCGATCCGACACAATACTAGAAGGAACACCATGCAATCTAACAATCTGCTCAATGTAGATTTTAGCCAACTTCGCCATAGACATTCCGGTCTTAATAGGAACAAAATGTGCCGACTTCGTCAACCGATCAACAATCACCCAAATAGAATCAAAACCCTTAGCAGTCTTTGGCAACGCTCCAACAAAGTCCATTGATATACTATCCCACTTCCATTCTGGCACAAACATCGGCTGCATCAAACCTGATGGCTTCTGATGTTCAATCTTAGACTTCTGACACACCAAACAAGCATACATAAACTCTGCGATCTCTTTCTTCATTCCAGGCCACCAAAACAACTTCTTCAAATACTGATACATCTTAGTCGCTCCTGGATGAATACTCAAACTACTTCTGTGACCTTCTTCCAAAATCTGCCTCTTAAGCTCAAGAACACTTGGTACACAAACACGATCACGAAACATCAAAACACCGTTCTCATCCAACCTGAAATCCTCACCTTTACCTTGGTTAACCAACACTACTCGATCTACAAGTTCCAAATCTCCCTTCTGACCATTCTTGATCTCCTCCAGAATATTACTCGTCAGTTTCAACATTCCCAACCTCACACCATCCGGTGTCAACTCACTAACCAAACTCAAATCTCGAAACTGCTCAATCAACTCCAACTCTTTAACCATCAAAGCAGACATATGCAACGACTTCCTACTCAAAGCATCAGCAACAACATTGGCCTTTTCAGGATGATAGCTCAACTGGAAATAAAAATCCTTAAGATACTCCAACCATCTCCTCTGCCTCATATTCAACTCCTTCTGGTCAAACAAATAATTCAAACTCTTATGATCACTGAACACTTCAAACTTAGAACCATACAGATAATGCCACCAAATCTTCAACACATACACAACGACCGCTAATTCCAAATCATGAGTCGGATAATTCTTCTCATGCACTTTCAACTGCCTCGAAGCATAAGCCACAACCTGACGATTCTGCATAAGCTCACCACTAAGACCCATCTTAGAAGCATCACAATACACAACAAACGATTCCTTCGGATTCGGCAAAATCAACACTGGAGCCGAAGTTAACCTCTTCTTCAACTCTTGGAAACTCTTCTCACACTTAGCATCCAAAACATAAGCTTGTCCTTTCCGAGTCAACTGCGTCAATGGCAACGCCAACTTAGAGAATCCCTCAATGAACCTCCGATAATAACCTGCCAATCCAAGAAAGCTCCTCACTTCAAAAACAGACTTAGGTGATTCCCATTGCAACACTGCATCAACCATCGACGGATCCACGGCAATACCACCTTTAGAAATCACATGACCAAGGAAACTCACTTCCCGCAACCAAAACTCACACTTCGACAACTTAGCAAACAACTTCTTCTCCTTCAAAACTCCCAACACAATCCTCAAGTGCTCGGCATGCTCTTCTTCAGACTTCGAATACACCAAAATATCATCGATAAACACCACCACAAAACGGTCCAGAAAAGGATGAAATATTCTATTCATATATTCCATGAAAACACCTGGCGCATTACACACTCCAAATGGCATCACAGAATACTCATAGTGTCCATACCTCGTTCTAAATGCAGTTTTGGATATATCTTCCGCCTTTACTCGAATCTGATGATATCCTGATCTCAAATCAATCTTATTGAACACTTCTGCACCAACCAACTGATCCATCAAATCATCAATCCTCGGAAGCGGATACCGATTCTTAATTGTCACCTTGTTCAACTGCCGATAATCCACACACAACCTCATGCTTCCATCTTTCTTCTTAACCAACAACACTGGAGCTCCCCACGGCGAAACACTTGGCCTGATAAACTGTTTCTCTAGCAACTCTTCCAACTGCTTCTTCAACTCACCCAATTCATCGAAATAGGACTCGTTCCAGGTACCAAATCAATTGCAAACTCAACTTCCCTCTCCGGCGGTAACTTGGTAATGTCGTTCGGAAAAACTTCTGGAAACTTTTGCACTACCGAAAAATCACCAACACCTTTCTCACTACTTTCCTTCAAGGATACAAACATCATGAACACACTAGCTTCGCCATCCAAGGACTTCTTCACTTGTTCCGCGGTCAAGAACTTACCACCTTCCTTAGCTACTGGCTTAGAAAACGTCACACTCTTGGTCAAACAATTAATGTTAACACCAAAAGGCAACATCCAATCCATACCAAAAATCACGTCCATATGCTTCAACGGAAGACACACAAGATCCAACTCAAAATCAACATTGCCAAAACTAACAGGGCACTTAGCACACACTAAAGAAGTAGTCACTGAACCACTAGCCGGGGTGTCGATAACCATCCCTCGAGACAACGGAGTCACAACCAAACCCAAACGCTCAACACAACTAACCGCAATAAAAAAATGAGTAGCACCAGTATCAATAATTGCAATCAAAAGAGTACTATTGATAAAACACATACCTCGGATGAGATTATCCAGATGCTCTACTTGTTCCGCATTCAATGCAAACACCTTGCCCGCAGCCTTCTTCAGTTTGGTACACCTAGTACTGATATGCCCCTTCTCACCACAATTGTAGCAAGTGATCTCCTTCTTGCACTCAACAGCCTTGTGACCTGCTTCTCAACACTTGTAGCACTTCTCACTACCCTTGCAATCATTAGCAAAATGTCCCAATGTGCCACACTTGTAGCACCTCACCTCAGCAACATTCACCTTAGAGCCTCCACCAGATTCTCTCTTCTTGCATTTGTCCTTGTTGTACGGATTACCAAATCCACGACTCTTTCCTTTCTTCTCATTCTGAGCCATGTAGTGATTAACCTTAGCTTTTCCAGCATCATCAAACATGGGACACTTATGCACCAAAGTATCAAAATCACGGATCTCCTGAATACACATGTACTGATAGATGTCGGGCCTCAAACCGCTCTCGAACTTCACACACTTGGAAACCATAGCATCCTCCGCATTGATGTACGGACAAAACCTCGAAAGCTCCTCAAACTTCGCTGCATACTCAGCCATTGAACGTTTCTCTTGCTTCAAGTTCAAGAATTCCACTTCCTTCTTAGTCCTCAAATCCTCAGGAAAGTACTTCCTTAAAAACTCAGTCTTGAACCTAGCCCAAGTCACAGCTCCACCAGCGTCTAGCCTTCCTTTAACATTGGTCCACCAATACTCAGCTTCTTCAGCAAGCATGTGAGTAGCCAACCTGACCTTCTGGTCCTCACTAGTCACCATAGCACGAAAGATCCTTTCCATGACTTGCACCCACTTCTGAGCTCCATCCGGGTCATACCTACCCTTGAACGTCGGTGGATAGTTTCGCAAGAAACGATCCAACCTCCGCTCCTCCGCCTCTCCAGGATCACGACGACCAACTGCCGCCTGCTCATTAACCTGAGCCAACACTTGAGCCATCGAAGTCAAAGCCTAAGCAATCGCTCCATCATCTCTACCACCGGCCATCTCACTTCTACACAAAACCAACCAACAGATAAGAACAACAGCACAACAACACAAGAACAAGTACCGAAGGTAACTCATTACCATTCGCATACTAACAGGGTAAATCAACAAACACTAGTCTACTAGTCCAGACAAGACTGACCACGGCTCTGATACCAACTTGTAACACCCTATTTCTAATAAGCGGTAAAACGCGCGAATATACGTACATATTCTAGAAATAGATGCTACGTCTTCGAATCAAATCACAAAACATACATGCATAAAGATCATGTTACACAACATAGCAGCGAAACATACATATAATTCATAAACATCTTTGGATCTCAACAAAATACAATTGTATTCTCCAATTCTCAAATAACAAATACATCTCAACTCCAAATACATAGTCCAAAAATAAAACTAACATGCAAGAACTATCCTAGATCAGAGCCCTAATCTAGACACTTGCATAAAAAGAGGAACTCCACTCCTCGACATCATCAAGCAAACAACTAAGCATCATGTACTCCATCTACCCGTCCATACGGAAAGGTAGGTGGTAAACCACTGAGGATTAGCATTACATCATCGCAATCCACGAAAAACATTTATCATGAACATTGGAAATGAAAGAATATATTCAAGAATAACAATCCGTACATATATTCACAAGTATCCACAACACATGCATATTATTCTTTACCATCATTCCAAGTTCATCTCAACAAGTGTATCATACACATATCTTAAATTCACCTTGTCAATCAACAATTAACTCTCAATAATTCAATCCACAAATTACAATTAACAATCAATCATAAAACACATTGCAATGCAATTCAATCCAGCAACAGTTTATGCAATGATTCTAGACTCATCTAGATGCATGTGGTACCAAATCACCTCCAGGTCGTCACCTACGATGCAACAAAAACATCGTACTCACCTCAATTGGATATAAAATCCGCCACCATCAGTCTTGGATATAAAATCCACCGCCATCAGTCATGAATGCATGAACATATGACTCAACTACAAATGCATATGTTCACACAAACAATAGTCACCTCACCATCATCAACACTTGTATATATGCAATCATCAACAAGTCACCACCAATTTAACATATATACAATCACCAACAACATCAAAAATCACACAACATGAAGTTGTCACATAATTACACCACCAATCATCTTCACATAACATATAACAATTCTCCGTAAAGGATTCACAATCAATTGGTTCTCAAAAGTCCTCTTTAGTCAAGTTCGTCTCTCGAAATCACAACATTAAATTAGTTGAACATTTAAGTCAAAACCAAGTAAACAAGCTCAATTGCATATGCCTTGTATTCTCACAACCCACATGTGTGTGCAGTAGAGGTTACGTAAGCATTTCATCGGCCAAATGCGACAAATTAATGAAAATTACAAGGTTCGTCTCAATTATCATTTTTAAAAGAATTTCCCAATTTCTAAGTAAAACAAGTAGGTTCACTACATCATAGTTTAACCACCTTAGTTGCACTCTTAAAAATCAAGTTTTCAAAGATTAAAAACATTCCACAAGGATTGGGTCGACTTAGAACTAGTTATGCGGGATTTTTCGACAAAACGTTTCAAGAGTATTTTCCCCATAACTTGCAAACCAAAAATCGTATTCAAGTCAAACCAACGCCCTTAGAAAGATAAAAATATTATCTACAATTTTCATGTTTGTACTATAAACCAGTTCACGACTAAAACGAGTGAAAAAGATGCTAGAGTGCAAAACAGGAACCATGTCCTGCTACAACTCGCCACTGCAAGTAGAGCTACTCGCCACTGCGAGCTAGCAGTCACTCGCTGTTGCGAGTAAGCTTGCTCGCAGCTGCGAGTTATGACAGTTCAGTCTCGGGAAAAAGAGCCATTTTCACCCCAAAACCCCAATTTTGACTTCCCAATGCCCAAATTTGATCCCAAGGTTCATCCAAACATTTCTAAACATGAAAAGACATTCAATTCCATATAAAATTTGTCCTAAAACATTCTCTAAACAAAATTCATCATTTGACCCATTTTTCATCAAACATTCAAAAACAACACAAAGTCATAGCAAACTCCACAATTATGATTACCCAATGTTTTAATCATCAACAACAACATCTCTCAACCACAACAGCAACTAATCATCATGAACTTATCAACAATTCATCACAACAACACATCATATCATATCATCATTTTTGAACAAAAATGCAAAGCTCACATATAACGACAACTTAAGCATGTAATTTCATCATCAACAACTCAATTAACTTTTAATTTACATACCCAAACATTGCATCAAAACATGTACACGAATTTACAATCAATTAGACTCAATTCAACAATTTCACAAAATGGGTAAAATAAAAAATATGTGAATTATGGTTGAAATCTAACCCTCTTACCTCTAACACCAAGATCCTCTAACCCAAGCTTCAATTTAGCTCCTAGATGATGAATCCCCTCTTTGTCTTCTAACCCTTGTTGTTGTTCTTCTCTCTAGCCTCTATCTCTTCTCTTCTCAAATGAAATGAAATGTGAAATGTTTGTAAAACCTAATTTCACCAACAACTAGAGTTTATATATATGCTCTACTCAATTGGGCTTACCTCTCAAACCTTAATGGGCCTAACCCATTTCTATTCTAACACCCAAAATGTCACTACTCACTTAATGGTAAATTATATCACTAATGGTCACTTAACGGTAATTAAAATAATTACTACACCTTTTTGTAACTTGGTAAAATAATATTCTTACTAAGCACTAAAAATAACCTCCAACAAAATTACAAAAATTACCACTGCCTTCAAAATGACCAAAATGTCCCTAAGTCCAAAATGACTAAAATACCCCTCCAATACCGAATTCTACGAATCCCGACCAAAATAAACACAAAAGCAAGTAATCACATATAAACACATATAACACACACAAATAAATAATAAAATAAAACTAGCGAAAATCGGGCTGTTACACCTTTCATCAAATATTCGTTCCTGAAAAAGGCAATAGACAAAGTAGAAACAAAAAAAGATATATCATATGGCAACACAATTGAAAACCAATATCTCTCTTAAGGTTTTATTTCAAAGTACACTAATCACAATCTCAAGTATTCCTTGTGAACCTATTCAACCCAACATCAAGTCTCAAGTGAGTGTGTGTGTGCAGTCCAACCCTTTTCTTGCTTCTGTATAAGACAGATATTATGAGGAACATGTTTCAGCCATAACACTAAAGGAACCGAGAAAAGTCCTTTTTTCATTTCATATAAGAGAGATGGGAATTCAGTTAAAATTAGATTAACAATTTAAGCACAAGGGGCTGCAGATTGCTTAGGGGCTATCTATCCTCATAGGAAGTCATTATGGAGAGGGTGTGCTTTCCTCCTAGATTCAAAATCACCCTAAGTAGTGCTGCAAAATTTTTGATCATCTCCGCGTAGGAAGTCTTTTTGGAGAGGGTGTCCTTTCCCCCTAGCTTTGATGAATTTTATTTCCTCTTTTGAGCGATTTGGAACTTAAGTTCAATTAGGGAGTCGCCACCACATTTAGGAAGTTAGAGAGGGAGTGTCCTTTCCTCCACATGTTGGTGCCATTCTCCCGCCCCATTTTAGTTTAACACATTATAAATATAACAATAAAGCACATTATTTCCCACACAAACTTATACTACTTTTACTCTAAAGACTTTTAAGGGTCTAAGTTACCATTAAAGATAGAACGAGTTCCTTAAAATACCTACTCATACACTTGCTCAAAGATTGCAACTGGGTGCTTTTCTCATTGGAGAATTTTTCACAATAAAACATGATGTGGGTATAGCAAGAACACTAAAAACACAAGAAATTACTTTCATATACAAGAAACAACCTTTTAAGAAGAGACAACAAAAAATTTTATGCCATAATTTCCATTAAAAACAAGCTACTTAATCATACCTTTCGCTATAAAAACAAAACAAAAGAATAAAGTTCAAGGGAGTTTGGAAACACAACGACTCTAGACACTTTATTAGGATCCCCCCACACTTAGGAAAAGCATTGTCCTCAATGATTTAAAAGAAAAGAAAATTAAAAGAAATAGAAGGAGAGGAATAAGAAGAAGGAGTAGAAGAGAGAGTAAGAGAAAGAGAGAAGAGATAAGGGAAGAGAGGAAGAGGAAAGCTCACAATTGTTCATTGAGGTCCATAAGGAGGACCTTGAAGATGAAGGTGTTGCATCATCCTCCGGAGCATTTCATTGTTTTCTTCATTTATGTGGTTGCCCCTTTGGACATCGTTTCTTAGCCCCGATAATTCAACACCTTGCTTTTGTTGCTCGGTGCTTATCCTCTCAACCTCGGTTTGCATCCATGCCCATCATTCATTGTCATTTAGCTCTCCGGCTTCTTGGTCATGGTGTTCTTCCTCATGACCCTCTCCTTCATCAAGATTCTGCTCCTCATGTACCTATTCTTTTGCTCGGGATCCTTGAGTTCGATACCATGATTGCGGGCTGTTGATTGCTTTTTGCACTACTTCCAGAGTCTTCAATTTCCTCTTGGATGCCATGGACCTAGTTGACTTGGTTTTGGTTTGGGTTAAGGTTAGGTTTTTGTGTGGGAAATGTTGGTTTAGTGATTTGGTTGGGGTTTAATGAAGGTTTTTTTAGTTTAATGATGAAGATTAGTGAAGAAATTGGGTTAGGGTTTAATGGACTATGATTTTGGTGTTTGGATGGGTGAAGGTTGGTTTTATCGGTGGTTAAGTTTGGAATGATGAATGAGGATGATTTGGTTAAGAATTTGTTGGATTTGGTGGAGTTATGGAGGTTTGAAGGTTGCGGGTTAATGGAGTTTTTAGAGAGAAGTGAGTGAATGGGGAAGGAATTTTTTTTTTGAGGGTATGTGGTGCAGAAGCTTGGCACGGGCAGTGCCAAGTTTCTGCCATTTTGTTGGTTTTGGGTTGTTTTGGCTTGGCACGGCCGTGCCACCACAGGCACGGGCCGTGCCAACATTTTGGGCATCATAGGATCAATTTTTTTTTCTTTTCATTTTCTTGAATCATGCTCGGACAATTACCTACAAAACAACTTAAAACAACGAAAAACAAACAAAATAAAAACAGTTAAATGCGTGGGTTGCCTCCCACGAAGCGCTTGTTTAAAGTCATTAGCTTGACGATTAGAAAGTGGTTCATCTATCCTATACCCAATCTTTCAGAAAGGGACAATGGCATCAAACTAACATTCTCTCCCAAATCACACATGGCTCTTTCTATAATCTCAGATCCTATGACACATGGTATGGAAAAACTCCCTAGATTCTTAAGTTTAGGTGGCAATTTGTTTGGAGGTATTTCAATAAAATTCCTAAACTGGTCATCTAACTTGGAATTAACAAAACCTTGTGTTAAAGGAATTTCAGGCTCATGAGGTGGTGAAACAAATGACTTATCATTCTCTCCTATGGCTTTCTCACCTTGAGGCTCATCACTCTCTATCTCTCCTTCATTGTTCTTAGCGTTGATAACGGAGTCTTCTAATTGTTTACAATCCCTAAGAGTAATATCACATATTTGGCCTTTGGGGTTGGTTTCGATTTGACATGGAAAGATTCCGGTGGTAAGAGAGGAAGCAACCGCTTTTTGGGCTACTTGAGAGATTTGAGTCTCTAGCAATTTTTGGTGAGTAGAAATGGAGTCCACTTTAGATGTAAGCTTGACAATAGAGTCATTCAAAAATCCAATTTGATTTTTAAGTTATTGAAATTGCTTGGATTGATCCATAACACATTTTTCTAGTAAAATTTCAAGCTGGATTTTTGAGGGACTCCTTGGTTGTTTGCATAACCGGGCGGTGTTGTTTGTTGTCTAAAAAGATTTTGAGGAGTTTGAAAAAAAAATTGGTTGTTTCTACACCCTTGATTATAGTTTACTTGCTCAGGACCTCTAACAACACTACCTAGTTGACAATCAATGCCAATATGGCCAAATACACCACAAACTTCACAAGGAGATGATATAGGAACAGGTGTGACAACACTAGTATTTATTTTATCAAATTTTTGTGTGAGTGTGTCGTCTTTAGCAGCTTGATGATCAAGGGAAGAAATTTCATACATACCTACATCCTTTTTAGAGGGTGAAGGAGCAACATTAGGGATGTCCCTTCCGTAGGTCCACTGATAGTGGTTTTGTGCCATGTCCTCGATCATAGCATATGCTCCTGTGCATGTTTTATTCATCAAAGTTCCACCTGCAGCTGCATCAACATAAATTTTTGTGGTATACAAAAGACCTTTATAAATAGTGTGAATAATAAGCCACTTCTCTAAACCATGATGGTGACAAAGTCTAAGAATTTCTTTGAAACGCTCCCACGCATCGTAAAGAGATTCTCCATCTTTTTGAGTGAATTGCGTGATTCGATTCCTTAATTGAACAGTTTTAGAATAGGGAAAGAATCAGGCAAGAAAAACTTGCCTCATTTGATGCCATGAAGTGATAAAACCAATTTCCAATGAATGAAACCATGCACTAGCTCTACCCCCTAAGGAAAAAGGAAAGAGGTCCGCCTTACGGCCTCTTGGTTTGCATTTAAGGTTCCACTGAGTCTTAAAAAAGTTGAAACATGAAAATTCGGATCCTCAGTGGGTGATCCGAAAAATTGATTTTGCTGCACTAAGTGAATAAGTGTAGGTTCTATTTCAAAGTTGTCCTCAACCGTTGGGTACACAATAGCATCGTATGACTCATTTGAAGATGGGATTGCATACTCTTTGAGAGTGCGTTCCTCAGCCATATCTTTATTATTTTATGCTTCCCAAGAAGTTAAAGGCAAAAGAAGAAATAGATAGAAAGAAAGAAAGAGAAAAAGAAAAAGAAAATAAAGAAAAGGATTTTTTTCAGTCTAATCGTTAAAAAAAATCAATCAAATTGCAATAACTCCCTGCAACGGCGCCAAAAACTTGATAGGCCAAACAGCAAGTGCACGGTCTATCGAAGTAGTAATAAAAAGAGTATCGTTCTGCTAGGGAGTTATGAATTCAATTAACTTTTAATAATGATTAGATGGAAGTTTGAAAGGTTAAAAAGTTTGGGTTTTTAATTACAAGAAAATAACAAAAATAAAATAAAAGAGCCTTGGGATCATTGGTTCGTCATAATAACAAGTCCTTCACTAGCCAAGACTTTAACTTTTAATTTCATGTTTTACACCTAATTTCTAAAGACCGGTTTCCCTTTAGCCCCTCACCTTTCCGATCAAGTCCGGTGAGAGTTTACCCCTAGCAACCAAGCTTATTTCGCTGACTTGATTACTAGAAGAAGCTCATAAGGATTGAAACTACACATGTCTTAAGAATTGCAAAGACTATTTCACTGCATTTGCAATTCTTGTCTAAATTCACTTGTTCCAATATCAAAGCTCCGCTTTCGCATTATAAATTGATATTTGAGATGATGGATTAACAATTATCAAACCATCCACTTTCGTTTCCACAGTTTGATAATGGTTAATTCATGTTAAAACGGTGAATTTAGATTAGAAATTAGAATTACATGAAATTAGGGTTAAAGCTTGGTTCGATTAGGATTATGTCATTAGACTTATCCAACAATCCCAAGACAAGAGAAATCTACTCACTCACGTTCATTGTAGATATGGAGAAGAAGAGGAAGAAGAACATAAAATAAATAACAAGAAAATAAAGATGAACTTTTATTCAAAGAAACAATTGTCACATATTATTTCCAAGAACAAAAGATGAATATTTGTGATGGAGAGCTACTCTATTTATAGCTTACATTCAACTTAAAATCTAAGCAATTACAAGGGCTTTTCGGTAAAATTAAAACAGAGTAACTTGGGGCCAAAGCAAAAGCAACAAAAGGCACTCTGGAGGGTGGCACAACCGTGCCACATGTTGGCACGGGCCGTGCCAAGCTTCTGACTTATGGGAGACATATTTTTGTCTCCGTATCTTCATATTTTTGTACCGAATTTGCTCCAGACTCCTTTCTTTTGCTCCAAGACTCCTTCCATCATATATTCGTTCCTGAAATAAAATAAAATGCAATTTGAAGTAAAAGATTCAAAAAGAAAATAATATTTAAATAAAATAAAATAAAATCTAAATAAAACTAAACTAAATAATGCATAAAAATAGACTAAATATTGACTCATCATAAGTATGGGAATTTATTTTTCCCTTGCTTCTATATGTTGTTGGTGACAGTTCTCTGAAGGCATCCAAGTATGTCACATGTAAGTGTAGGAATTAATTTTTCTGTGCTTCTATGGTTGGTTGGTGACAACACTCTGTAGGTATGGGAAATTTATTTTTTCCCTTGCGTTTATGTGTGGCAGGTACTCCTGTCTGACATTCTGAAGGATGTTGGAACATCCTATACCTGTAGCATTGGAACTTAGTTTTCCTCTTCTCTTGAGAGATCTCGCTTCTCTCTACCTCTGTACAAGAACTTATGTTCCCTAGTTGTAGCTTTGGAATTTATTTTTCCTTTGCTCTTGAGACTATGCTATTGAAATGATCCGCTGCTGCATGTCTCTGATCTAGTATAATGACTCTGCCAGCTGAAGTTGTGATTGAAGACTCGTGAGGTATTCTATGTATGCACAATCTTGCTATCTCTAGAGTGATACTACCTGCTACTTCTTCTTGAATATGTGTTCGTGATGACTTGAGGAAGTGTATATGTGGTATCTCTTTAGATTCTATGTGCCTAGCTATTTCTTCATAGGCATGGGTTCTTTCTCTTGGAGAAATGGTCTTCTGTATCCCTCTATTTTATAAGTATTGACCTTAATTTGTTTTAGCCAAAAATTTGCCAAAAGGGGAGATTGTTGGGTATTTGTGTTGGCTGTATTATTGCTAAAACAAATATCCTTGTTCTGTAAGTTGGAACCAATGTTCCAACATATGGTTAGGCAACTCTGTAAGATGTTGGATACAATGTTCCAACATCCTGGCACAGTTCAGTGTGCCTGGGTTCATGCCTAAATGTACGCGCGCCCTTTATTGTTTAAGGAAACAATATTTCCTTTACTTATTGATCGAGCAACGCGCATATCATCTAAGAATCAACTGTGCAATATTTTTAAAGTAGATATTTTATTTTAGGAAATATTTGTAATGATTTGGAACGCTCCTATAAATGTTCCGACATTTTAGGACTTTCCTGAATTGTTTCTGATTCTTGTTTTGCAGATTAGCTGAACCGATCTGCAAGGTACTGAAGCCCAATGATTTATTTAGCCCAAGATGATTCAGTATAAAAGGAAGACTTCAAGACCTAATTGCTTATTCAAGCCGTCATACTAAAAAAGTTAGCTTTTTAGGGTTTTGAGTGTACATGTATTCTGCTCTTGTATCATGTTGATGCAAGTTTAGAATCTTTACTGTGTGCCTTACTTGTATCACCTGTGATACTTGTTTAGGACTGTTTGTGTGAGTTTGATACTCTTGTGCACTACACCGAAGTTGTGAAACAATGTGTTAGTTGTTTGTGTTTGAAGGTAACTTCTACTTTTGTTTTGGTTTAGGTCTGATAGGTCACAGGGGCTGTGACTGACCAGTAGGTTAATGAGATGAGATCTCAGATCTAGGAGTTCCTAGGTTGAAGTCTAGACGGGTAGGTCCTAGGTCATATAGTGTAAACGAGAAGTTTGCTGAGAGCTATTGAATAAGGACTACACTAGTGGATTTCCTTTCTATCTTGGTAGCCCCCAGATGTAGGTGTGTTTGTCACCGAACTGGGTCAAAAAACTCATTGTGTTCTTTACCTTCATGTCATTTATTTTCTTGTTTTTATTTCTGTTTATCACGTGATGTTGGAACATTTAACAGAATATTGCAAACGTTAAAACATCTGACAGAACAAATTAAAACAAGTGCGCTAGAATTTCACATTTGTTAGCCTGTAAATTTGACAGGCTCATTTAATATGGTCGACATTTGTTTGACCTTTAACTTTGCAGGAATCGAAGAAGCTTCCTTACTTTAATTGAAGAATCTCGACGTAGCTTTAAACCTAAGGTGCATAACTAGAATCTCGACAAAGCAAGGCTGAAAAGGAAAGTTTCACGTCGAAGACAAGCAAAAGGGCAGGAAAGCTAGATTTCAAGCAATGAGACGGTTTCCTTTTAGCGGAGAACGTGAGGCAAGTGGTTGTCCAAGATGGGAGAAGTGCTGATCACGGAGTTAGTGGTTTGCCATCTAGTTTTTTAGTATAAATAGTAGTTTCAAAGCCGGAAAGTGGGTCGCAAATCATATACAGAATTCTACAACACTCAAACTACTGGCGTCTAGGGAAACAAGTTATACAGAATGTATGTAAACTAATTTATAGAACACCCCTTTTTATTTTAATGCATTGCATTTTACCTTTTCCTTGAGTTTACGTGAGTAAACTTACTTTTATCGTACTTTATTTTAAGTTTTTAATAGCATTCTCAAACCTGTCGAGAGACAATTCATTTTTATATCAAACTTGTCCTGCTCTCTAAGCAACCTGAGTGCGTTTCGTGACCTTTTTTCAAACTCTTTTCCGATAAAAACCTTTGCATAACGGTCTTGCGATTTCTAGTTCGATCTCGGTTGTAATAATCAGAACTAGCCCCCGTTTGCCAAAATCATAGGCAAACAACTGCATAGGATAAAAGTAACCTGATTGCATCCAATCTTGCAACTAGAGCAAATGTTTCAGTATAATCAATGCCTTCTTGTTGACTGTAACCTTGAGCAATAAGTCTGGCTTTGTTTCTGACTACCTCACCCTGTTCATTGAGCTTGTTTCTAAATACCCATTTTGTTCCAATAGTATCCATCCATCTTCTGAAAGTGCTTCATCCACAGTAGCAGGTTCAATCACTGATAACAATCCCAACATAGACTCTCTTTGTTTCCAATGATAAGATCCTCTGGATGTAAAGACTTGTACTTTAAAGTATTCTTGGATTGTGTAGCTTTCTGAGAACCATCTTGTGCTTCATTAGAAGAATTCTAATCAAAAAGAAAAAGTTAATTAAATTAGTTAACTCCCCGGCAACGGCGCCAAAAACTTGATAGGCCAAACCGCAAGTGCATGGTCTATCAAAGTAGTAGTAAAAGAGAGTATCGTTCCGTTAGGGAGTTGTTCAATTTAATTAACTTTTAGAGAATGATTAGAGGAGAAGAAAGATTATAAAGTAGGAGGTTCAGCTGATTTAAAAGAAATGCAATAATAAAAAGAGAGCCTTGGGATTATTGGTTCATCGTAATGACGAATCCTTCACAAACAAACCCTTAAACTTATAATTTTACGTTAGTTCTAATTTCTAAAGACAAGTTTCTCTTTAGCGTATCAAAGCTTCTCTCGAAGTCAGTGAGTGTGTTCCTCCAACAACCACAAATATTCTTATGGGTGATTGCCTTTGGAATCCTTGAAGATTGAAACTGTATATGTCGCATGGTTTGCTAGACTATTCTTATGTTTCGCAATCCTTGTCTAATTTAACTTGTTCGAATATCAAAGCTCCGCGTTCGCTTTATGAATTGATATTTGAGATGATGAATTAACAATTATCAAACCCTCTGCGTTCGCTTCCACAGTTTGATAATGGTTAATTCATGTTAAAACGGTGAATTTAGATTAGAAACTAGGGTTACATAGAATTAAGGTTTAAGGCTTGTGATGACATGCTGTCATTGCGTAATTTTTAGGACTTATTTGACTATTTTATAGAGTTCTCAAGCAACTATAAGGGTCCAAGAGTGTTACAACAGCAAGAAAACAACAAAGTATCAAAGGCTTACAATCGCGGCGCGTTTGTTCATAGCGTGACGCGATTTGGAGGAACAGAGAGACATGATTTTCAAGCTAGTCAAATCGTGACGCGTTGGTATCTGGCGTGACACAATTAAGAAGAAGGATCCAGATGGACTCGAGGTTTTCAAGTCATCGTGACGCGATTGGAAGGCAACGCGGCGCGATTTAAGCTTCATGAAATATCTCCTATATAAACATAAGTCAGTCTAAGAAACAAGGGTGACGATTTTGGAGAACAAAAGTGCGATTTTGAAACCTGAAGACTGCTGGAAGGGCGATTTCATCATCCTTTACTCAGTTCATGTATGTTTTAATTATTTCATTGATTATGCTATTTGTAAACTCGATTATGAGTAGCTAAATCTCTCAGAGATTAGGTCAGAGATGAATCTATGTAACCCTAATTGTTCCATGTTGCTGTGAAACTCTATTCGTTATTAATGAATTTCTAGTTTTTATTCAATTCAATTGTTCTTAATGCTTTTTGTATCCTGATCAAATATAAACATGATTTAGTGAGATCGAATGACTACTGACCATAGCTTTTGACTTAGACTTAATTGAATTGTTCTAATAAACATGGTTAGTCTAGGAATGGATAATCGTTTGTTAGTGATATTAGGTTAACGTTCGTTAAACCTTCAAAGATTATTAGACCACGTAAGGAATTAGGGGCTGTAGTTTAAGAAGAGGGTCCTAACTCAAGGGATTGATTAGGGCTAATTTGTTAACTATCGTGAAACTAGAGAATCATTAGTAATAATAGGTGCAGTAACCAATTAGGGGAACATAGAGGATTCGACGGACCTAATCTCATCTCTCTCGATATTTTCTTAACCAATCTTTATTTTCTGTTATTTGATTTCATAAAATCAAACCAAATCTTCTGCCTGGTGGCAAATCAAAAATAACTTTTATACATCCTATTTCTATAACGCAATTGAATTATTGAGATTAAAACAGTCCTTGTGGGATCGATATTTTTAATACTTCGATAGTTATTGGTACACTTGCCAATCTTCTATCAAGTTTTTGGCGCCGTTGCCTGGGACTGTTGATTATTTCAACAAGGCAATTACGTTATAATTTAGGATTTCTGCAATTTAATTTTTTGTTTTTATTTTATTTTTCTGTTTTAGTATTCATTGATTACTTTGCATTGTGCAGTGCTACTAAGGTATTTTGCTGTTTATGCCAGGTAAAGTGAGCTCCGACGATCTCGAATTCAATCCAGAAATTGAAAGGACTGCTAGAGCACTCCGGAAAGCTGCCAGGTTGAAAAGGTTATCTCATTCCGTTCCACCGGGTGTTCGAGAACAAATACCAGAGCAAATCTCTCTTGAATCTGAAACATCTGCTTCTCTTAAATCTGCTGTCATGGGAGAACAAGTACCACCGAGACCTAAGCTAGGAGACTATGGGTTAGCAACTCATCGCGGTCAACTGACCCACACTTTTCAACCAGCTAACCCCGTTGCTTTTGACATCAAGACAACTATTCTCAACGGTTTGAGGGACAAACAATTCGATGGGACTGAAGCTATGAGTCCACATGAACACTTGAGCCGCTTTGCTGAAACTTGTGAGTTTTGTGTGCAACCAGCCACTGTGACTGAAGCACAAAAGAAACTGAGGCTATTTCCTTTCACCTTGACGGGAAGAGCAAAAGATTGGTTGCTAACAATACCAAACGGGGCTGTCCAAACATGGGAAGGATTAGAGCTGAAGTTCTTAGAGAAATATTTCCCTATGTCTAAATATTGGGAAAAGAAGATGGAGATTTCTAACTTCAAGCAAGGGGAGAATGAGTCATTATATGATGCTTGGGAGCGATTCAACTTGCTTCTTAAGAGGTGCCCTAATCATGAGTTCACCGAGAAACAATACCTCCAAATCTTCACTGAGGGGGTAACACCAAACACTGGGATGTTCTTAGATGCTTCCGCGGGAGGTAGTCTCAAAAGCAAAACTGATCATGAAGTCCAAGCTTTAATAGAAAACATGGCTGGGAATGAGTATCGTGCTGAAGCTAAGAAGAAAGAACGAGGAGTGTTTGGGGTAAGTGAACAAACTGCCATCTTAGCCAACCAAGCAGCTATGAACAAACAAATCGAGGCTCTAACTAAGGAGTTTCAAGGCTTCACTTTGGCTCATAAGCAACAACAAGTAGCTGCAATCAAGTGTGACTTATGTGGTGAAGAACATCCCAATGGTGAACGTGTACCAGAAGGATCAAGTGAGGAAGCTAACTACATGGGAGGATATCAGAGGCAAAATCAATTCTACACTCCAGGAATCAACAAGCATCCCAATCTAAGCTACTCAAATAACAACGCTTTGAATTCTCAGATGCTTGCTCCTCCACAACAACAACAATGAAAGCCTTCAGATCTTGAGGAAACTATGATGAACTTTATGAAGATGACTCAAGGCAACTTTGAGGAGATGAAGACAAGTCAAGAAGCTAAAAGAAAGAACAATGAAGCCTCCAAGAAGATGCTTGAAACTCAATTGGGGCAATTAGCTAAGCAATTGGCTGAACAAAACAAAGGCGGATTCTCAGGTAACACTAAAGAAAACCCTAAGAATGAGTCTTGTAATGCTATTGAATTGAGGAGCAAAAAGGTTTTAACACCTTTAGTTCCAAAAGCTCCAAAGAAAGCTGATGAAGTAGTAGTGGAGGTGGAAGAAGATGGCGAAGTTGAAAAAGAAAGTGAAAATGGTGTAGTTGAAAAGGAGAATGATCATGGAGTAGTTGAAAATGAAAAGAAGAAAAAAATAGAGGGAGAAAAAAGTGAGAAATTGATAGATGAATATTCAATCTTGAGGAAGTCGAAGAGTCAAATATTGAAGGATGGAGATAAACCACAAGTTATTCCATCTTATGTGAAGCTTCCCTACCCTCACTTATCCAAGAAGAAAGAAAAGGATGAAGGTCAATTCAAGAAGTTCATGCAACTTATCTCACAACTCCAGGTGAATATTCCTTTCAGTGAAGCTCTTGATCAAATGCCTTTGTACGCCAAATTCATGAAGGACTTGTTGACTAAAAGAAGGAAGCCTAAGGATGATGAGAACATAGCACTTTTAGAGAATTGTAGTGTTATTCTCCAAAAGAAGCTGCCACCTAAGCTAAAGGATCCTGGTGCTTTTACTATCCCTTGTTCCATTGGACTGGTAGACATTGGTAGAGCTTTATGTGATTTGGGAGCAAGTATCAACTTGATGCCTCTTTCAATGATGAAGAAGCTTAAGTGTGGTGAGCCAAAACCAACAAGAATGACCATTACTTTAGCTGATCGGTCAATCTCTTATCCTTTCGGTATACTTGAAGAAGTGCTAGTCAAAGTTAATGATTTGGTGTTTCCGGCAGATTTTGTGATCTTGGATATGGCTGAAGATGAAGAAATGCCACTCATTCTAGGAAGACCTTTCCTTGCAACTGGTTGTGCTTTGATTGATATTGAGAAAGGAGAGCTAATGTTGAGATTCCATAAGGAGCAAGTCGTGTTTAATATATTTGAGGCAATGAAGCACAAAGATGAAAATCCCAAGTGTTACCGGATTGACGTTGTTGAAGAAATAGTTGAAGATGACTCTTGTGAACCTCAACCAACACAACCTCTTGAATGTGCAATTATGAATTCTATAGCAAGTTGTGATACTGATGAAGATCTTGAAGTGAGTGATTGTGTCAAGCAACTTGAGGCAAGCAAGCAAGAGTTGGGACCGGTGAAAATTGAAGAATTAGTGGGCAAGTACTCTATAGATGCTACTATTTTGAGTGGAGAAGGAGAGAAAAATCCAGAGTTAAAAGAACTCCCTTCTCACTTGAAGTATGTTTTTCTTACCAAAGATGCCTCTAAACCAGTAATCATCAGCAATACCTTGACACCTTTGGAAGAAGAAAAATTAATGAGGGTGTTAAGAGACAATCAAGGAGCTTTGGGATGGAACATTTCTAATTTGAAGGGTATTAGTCCAGCTTATTGCATGCACAAAATACACATGGAGGCTGAATATAAACCGGTGGTTCAACCTCAAAGGAGACTTAACCCAACAATGAAGGAAGTGGTGAAGAAAGAGGTGCTGAAGTTACTAGATGCAGGTATGATCTACCCTATCTCAGATAGTTCATGGGTAAGTCCAGTTCACGTGGTGCCTAAGAAAGGAGGAATGACGGTGGTGGCTAATGAAAAAAATGAATTGATACCCACCCGTACCGTCACTGGTTGGAGAATGTGTATAGATTACCGGAGATTGAATACCACAACAAGAAAGGACCACTTCCCATTACCATTCATGGATCAAATGATTGAGAGATTGGCCGGCAGTGCCTTTTATTGCTTCTTGGATGGGTATTCGGGGTACAATCAAATTGCGGTGGCTCCGGAAGATCAAGAAAAGACTGCCTTCACTTGTCCATTCGGTGTGTTTGCTTATCGAAGGATGCCCTTTGGGCTGTGTAATGCGCCGGCGACCTTTCAAAGGTGTATGCTCTCCATCTTCTCTGATATGATAGAGAAGAACATTGAGGTATTTATGGACGACTTTTCTGTTTTTGGTAAGTCTTTTGATCAATGCTTGTTCCATTTAAATGCTGTACTTAAAAGATGCACCGAAACTAACCTTGTTTTAAATTGGGAAAAATGTCATTTTATGGTAACTGAAGGTATAATTTTGGGGCATAAAATAAGTGCTAAAGGCATTGAGGTGGACCAAGCTAAGATAGAGGTTATAGAGAAACTTCCCCCACCTGTTAATGTTAAAGGAGTAAGGAGTTTCCTGGGGCATGCCGGTTTCTATCGGCGTTTCATAAAAGACTTTTCTAAAATTTCCAAACCCCTCTGTAACCTCTTGGTCAAAGAAAACGAGTTTAATTTTGATTCTGAATGTCTAAATGCTTTTTCTTTGATTAAAAACAAGTTGGTGACTGCACCAATAATCATTGCACCCGATTGGGATTTACCTTTTGAAATTATGTGTGATGCAAGTGATTATGTTGTTGGTGCAGTCCTAGGCCAACGCAAGAACAAATTTTTCCATTCAATTTACTATGCAAGCAAGGTTTTAAATGAAAATCAAGTTAACTATTCCACAACTGAAAAGGAATTGCTTGCGGTAATCTTTGCATTGGAAAAGTTTCGTTCTTATCCAATAGGCTCCAAAGTCATTGTTTTTACAGATCATGCAGCTCTTAAATATCTCTTAACTAAAGGGGATTTAAAGCCTCGACTGTTGAGGTGGATCCTATTATTGCAAGAATTTGATCTTGAGATTCGTGACAAGAAGGGAGTCGAGAACGTGGTAGCTGATCACCTCTCAAGGCTGGAGAATGATGAGGTGACAAAGAAGGAGAAGGCCATCAAGGCCGAGTTCCCTGATGAACAGCTGTTTGTTATTGGAGAAAGGCCCTGGTTTGCTAACATGGCGAACTTTAAGGCCGGTAACATAGTTCCTGATGATCTGACCTACCCTTAGAGGAAAAAGTTCTTCAAAGATGCAAACCACTACTTGTGGGATGACCCTTATCTGTTTAAGGTAGGTACTGACGGTTTGATTAGACGTTGTGTTGCAGGTGAGGAAGCACATAGTATCATGTGGCACTGCCATAGCTCAGTATATGGAGGCCACCATAGAGGAGAAAGAACAGCTGCAAAAGTTTTGCAAAGTGGATTCTGGTGGCCCACCCTTTTCAAGGATTGCCACGACTTTGTCACAAGATGTGACAGATGCTAAAGGACAGGTAACATATCAAAGAGGAATGAAATGCCCCTAAAAAGAATCATTGAAGTTGAACCATTTGACTGTTGGGGTATTGATTTCATGGGTCCATTTCCTTCCTCTTACTCTTATCTCCATATTCTAGTGTGTGTAGATTATGTCACGAAGTGGGTTGAAGCGATACCTTGTGTTGCTAATGATGCCAAAACTGTTGTCAACTTCCTTTAGAAGAATATTTTCACTAGGTTTGGAACCCCTAGAGTATTGATCAGTGGTGGGGGGAAGCATTTTTGCAATAATTTTCTTGAAAATGTGCTCAAAAAGTATAACATTAAGCACAAAGTTGCAACTCCCTATCACCCACAAACTAGTGGTCAAGTAGAGGTTTCAAACCAACAGCTGAAATAGATCCTAGAGAAGACAGTTGCGTCAAATAGGAAAGATTGGTCTAGGAAATTAGATGACGCACTGTGGGCATATAGGACAGCCTTTAAGACTCATCTTGGGTTTTTACCCTATCAGTTAGTCTATGGGAAGGCATGTCATCTTCCAGTCGAGCTAGAACATAAAGCTTATTGGGCCATTAAGGCCTTAAATTTTGATCAAGTAGCCGCTGGTAAGAAAAGAATTTTGAAACTGAATGAACTTGAAGAGATGAGGCTTAGAGCGTATGAAAATGCGCTCATCTATAAAGCCAGGACGAAAAGGTATCATGACAAAAACTTAGTGTCTAGGGATATTAACTGTGGACAACTAGTTTTGTTATATAATTCCAGGTTGAAGCTGTTTCCTGGAAAGCTCAAGTCAAAATGGTCGGGACCGTTCTTGGTCAAAAGTGTGTCACCGTATGGAGCTGTTGAACTAGTGACACCTGAAGGAGATCGAAGTTTCAAAGTGAATGGACAAAGAGTTAAGCCATATCTGGGGGGCGACCTACAAAAGGAAGGGTGGGACTCATTCTAAAGGACCTCTAAGGATCCTTGGCAGTCAAGCTAGTGACGGTAAAGAAGCGCTGGGTGGGAGGCAACCCACTAGATTTTATTTTGAGTACTTTGTTTCGTTTCGTACTGTTTTTATTTTTCATCCATTATCAAAAGTCCCGTGAACTTCTTATTTCCCGTTTTGTGATAAATTTGCACTTGTTTATTATTAACGAATTTGTTTGCTAGTTGACTCTTTACAGTTTAGTAACAATTGTTTGATCAAGTGATATTCCAAAAGTTCAAAAGGAGGAGTGACTTGGTAATTCAAAGGCGAAGTGTACGGCAGTTCAAGATAGGTAGTCACAACTCCCAGAAATCTCAGCCATAAGGTTCATTGCCAAATTTTATTTTTTAATTTACTTATATTAGATTATTCCATGCAACTACATTTCTAGAACTTGCGATTTTTCTCTACTGTTGATTGGTCTTTGTCATTAGCACACTGAGGCAAAAGTGCTTGGTCCTGTGAGCCTTTTGAAGCCTACCCTGATTTTAATTATTTAATTTTATCCATTTCTTAACCAATTTGAGCCGGTAGGATTATAACTTTTTGTTCGGTGACAAACTAGATTACAAGCTTAAAGACTTTTAGGACTTGTCCCATATTGTTTTTTCTGAGTTAGGCATTGTAGAATGTTGCTAAAGATTAAGTTTGGGGTTGCTATTGGAATTTGCAACCAATTAAATTTGGGGTGGGGATACTAGAGAATAATAGAACAAAAGAATGAACTTTATCATGAAAAATACACACAAAAATGGTGTATAAAAAAAAAGGAATGAAAAATGAAAATGAATGATGAAAAAAGGGACAAAACATTGAAAATCCGAGTAACTTCAAACTCGATTGTCCCAACTGTTATGAATATTCTCTAGTACCTTTGTATTAATTGTTGTTCCATGAGGTGAATGAATGAAGGATTGAATTTTGTGCTTTAACTTCCGTAGGAATGCATAACTCAAATTTTGTGTAGCCTACTTATCCAAATATTATCCCACCTTCACCTAAGCCCCGTTATAACCCTTAAAGACCTCAAAGTGTGCATTGAAATTGATTTTGATTGACGTTTAGAAACTTTTCAAGCGTATGGTAATATGTAGATTGCATGTCGACTGTGAACCCTATTCAATTTGTTGCGTGGAGTTGTGAATTGGTGGATGCGAACAAGTCAAACTAGCTCATCTTTAGCTAGTAAGGTGTTGAACTTTTGGAAGTATTATTTGATCAGGTTATTGTTATTTTACTGTCGACTGTCAATGTGTAAATGAATTCCTTGAGGACAAGGAATGGTTTAAGTTTGGGGTTGTGATGACATGCTGTCATTGCATAATTTTTAGGACTTATTTGACAATTTTATAGAGTTCTCAAGCAACTATAAGGGTCCAAGAGTGTTACAACAGCAAGAAAACATCAAAGTATCAAAGGCTTACAATCGCGGCGCGTTTGTTCATAGCGTGACGCGATTTGGAGGAAAAGAGAGACATGATTTTCAAGCTAGTCAAATCGTGACGCGTTGGTATCTGGCGTGACGTGATTAAGAAGAAGGATCCAGATGGCCTCGAGGTTTTCAAGTCATCGTGACGCGATTGGAAGGCAACGCGGTGCGATTTAAGCTTCAGGAAATATTTCCTATATAAACAGAAGTCAGTCTAAGAAACAAGGGTGACGATTTTGGAGAACAAAAGTGCGATTTTGAAACCTGAAGACTGCTGGAAGGGCGATTTCATCATCCTTTACTCAGTTCATGTATGTTTTAATTATTTCATTGATTATGCTATTTGTAATCTCGATTATGAGTAGCTAAATCTCTCAGAGATTAGGTCAGAGATGAATCTATGTAACCCTAATTGTTCCATGTTGCTGTGAAACTCTATTCGTTATTAATGAATTTCTAGTTTTTATTCAATTCAATTGTTCTTAATGCTTTTTGTATCCTGATCAAATATAAACATGATTTAGTGAGATCGAATGACTACTGACCATAACTTTCGACTTAGACTTAATTGAATTGTTCTAATAAACATGGTTAGTCTAGGAATGGATAATCGTTAGTTAGTGATATTAGGTTAACGTTCGTTAAACCTTCAAAGATTATTAGACCACCTAAGGAATTAGGGGCTGTAGTTTAAGAAGAGGGTCCTAACTCAAGGGATTGATTAGGGAAAATTTGTTAACTATCGTGAAACTAGAGAATCATTAGTAATAATAGGTGCAGTAACCAATTAGGGGAACATAAAGGATTCGACGGACCTAATCTCATCTCTCTCCATATTTTCTTAACCAATCTTTATTTTCTGTTATTTGATTTCATAAAATCAAACCAAATCTTCTGCCTGGTGGCAAATCAAAAATAACTTTTATACATCCTATTTCTATAACGTAATTGAATTATTGAGATTAAAACAGTCCTTGTGGGATCGATATTTTTACTACTTCGATAGTTATTGGTACACTTGCTAATCTTCTATCAGCTTGGTTTGATTCGGATTACATCATTAGACTTATCCAACAATCCCAAGACAAAGAAGTCTACTCGCTCATGCTCATCGTAGACATAGAGAAGAACAGAGAAAGCATAAAATAAATAACAAGAAAGTAAAGAAATAAAAGAACTTTATGAAGAAAACAATTGTCACTATTGAATTCCAAGAAATAAAGATGAATATTTGTGATGGGAGACTACTCTATTTATAGTTTACATTCGACTTAAAATCTAAGCAACTACATGGGCTTTTTGGTAAAAACTAAAACAGAGTAGCTTAAGTCCTAATCAAAAGCAGCAAAAGGGCATTCTGTGAGGTGGCACGGCCGTGCCATATGTTGGCACGGGCCGTGCCAAGCTTCTGACTTGAGGGATTCATATTTTTGTTCCGAATCTTCGTATTTTTGCTCTAAATCAGCTCCAGACTCCTTTCTTTTTCTCAAAGACTCAATCCATCCAATATTCATTCCTGAAATGTAAAAATATGCAATTGAAGTAAAATAATTCAAAAAGGAAATAATATTGCAATAAAATAAAAACAAATCTAAATAAAACGAAACTAAATATTATCCTAAAACTAGCTAATTAATGACTCATCATGTAGAATCTGATGAGTCACAAGCACATCAAGAAGATGAGGAAGACATGGCAGAGTCTCTGACACTTCTTAGGAGATAGTTCAAGAAGATTTTCAAAAGGTTTGACAGAAGGTCCAGGCCAAATGGTCAGAACATCCGACCCAACATTGACAATCAACCTAGTAAAGAGAAGATAGCAAGACCTGATGAAGTGGACTCTCACTACAAAGGAGTACAATGTCATGAATGTGAAGGGTATGGTCACATCAAAATAGAATGTGCCACTTTTCTAAAGAAACATAAGAAAAGTTTGGTTGTGTCTTGGTCAGATGGGGATGACTCAGATGATGAAGTGAAAGCTAAATCTGCTAATCATGTCTCTGCCCTAGCTGGTAGAATTATGTCTGATACTGAGTCTTGTGAGGAAGAAATATCTTATGATGAGCTTGTTGTATCCTATTATGACCTTATGGCTAAAAATAGTGAACTAACCCAAAAAGTTGATGAACAAGCAAGGAAGATTGCACATCTGGAGGATGAGAAGTTCGATAATCTGGCTCATATCTCAGAACTCAATGATGAACTGTCAAGGTTGAATCTTCAACTGAAACAGATGAAAGAACAGACTGAAATGAAGTCAGCAGAGTCAATGTTTAAACATCCAGATGAACATCAGACTAAGAAGAAATCAAAGTTGTGGGTATGTGATCACTGTAAAGAAAAAGGACACATTCGACCCTACTACTTCAAGCTGTAAGGTGAGTTCTTACACTTTCAACAGAAACTGTCCAAGAATGGATGGAACCTCAGAAACACCAAGACTGGGTTAATTGCTCATACATCCCTCAGAGCATCATCTAAAGAGGACTGGTATTTTGATAGTGGGTGTTCAAGACATATGACTGATGTATAAACCTATCTGGAAGATGTAAGACCATATGTTACTTTTGGTGATGGAGCTAAAGGAAAGATTGTAGGAATTGGAAACCTGATTAAACATGGGTTACCAAGACTTGATGATGTGCTGTTAGTTAGAGGATTAACTGTAAATCTAATTAGCATTAGTCAACTGTGTGATTTAGGACTGAGAGTAAACTTCACCAAACCAGAATGTCAGATCTCAGATGAGAAAGGAGAATTTCTTATGAGAGGCACAAGGTCCAAAGACAATTGCTATATGTGGGTATCTCAAGAGGAGTCATTCATCTCAACATGTCTTTTAAGCAAAGAGGAAGAGATCAAGCTGTGGCATCAAAGGTTAGGACATTTGCATCTGAAAGGGATGAAGAAGGTCTTGTCATCATAAGCTATTAGAGGTCTACCAGATCTGAAGATTGTTGAAGGAAGCATATGTGGTGAATGTCAGATTGGCTAACAAACAAGGATGCCCCATCCAAGGTTGGAACATCAAGCAACCTCTAAAATTCTTGAACTTCTTCACATGGATCTGATGGGACCTATGCAAGTTGAAAGCATTGGTGGAAAAAGGTATGTTCTTGTGGTTGTTGATGATTTCTCTAGATTCACTTGGGTAAACTTTATTAGAGAAAAATCAGACACTTTTGATATGTTTAAAGAATTGTGTACACAATTACAAAGAGAAAAGGGTTGTGGCATTGTTAGAATCAGGAGTGATCATGGAACTGAATTTGAAAACTCTAGATTTGATGAATATTGTACAGAAGAGGGAATCAAACATGAATTCTCATCACCAATAACTCCTCAGCAAAATGGTGTGGTTGAGAGAAAGAATAGGACTCTTCAAGAATCTGCAAGAGTCATGCTTCATGCTAAACACTTACCTTATCGTTTCTGGGCAGAAGCTATGAACACAGCTTGCCACATTCACAACAGGGTGACACTGACAACTGGTACCACAACAACTCTCTATGAGCTTTGAATTGGAAGAAAACCTACTGTTAAATATTTCCATGTGTTTGGTAGCAAGTGTTATATCTTGTCTGATAGAGATTACAGAAGAAAAATGGATCATAAGAGTGATGAGGGAATTTTTCTGGGGTACTCTACTAACAGCAGAGCCTACAGGGTTTTCAATTCCAAAACTGAAACCGTGATGGAATCTATTAATGTAGTGATAGATGATGTGCCTAAAGAAAGGGTTCCTGATGTTGATGTTGATGTTGAAACATCTACTCAGGTTACAAATGCACCTACGCAGGTGAATGAATCTGAACCAGATCAGATGTCCACTACTAAAGGTCCGTCTACTAGAATACAGAAGAATCATCCTCAAGACCTAATCATTGGGAATCCTGATCAAGGAGTCACAACCAGAAGGTCAGTTGGAGTCATTGCCAACTCTTGTTTTGTGTCCAAGATTGAACCTAAGAATGTCAAAGAAGCCCTGACAGATGAATTCTGGATTGAAGCAATGCAAGAAGAACTTAATAAATTCCAAGACTTGAAGGTGTAAATGTGATAGGCACCAAGTGGATCTTCAAAAACAAGTCTGATGAACAAGGGACTGTGACTAGAAACAAAGCAAGACTAGTAGCTCAGGGTTACACTCAAATAGAGGGTCTGGATTTTGATGAGACCTTTGCACCTGTTGCTAGACTAGAGTCTATAAGATTACTGTTAGGTGTATCATGTATCCTCAAGTTTAAGTTATTTCAAATGGATGTAAAGAGTGCCTTTCTGAACGGGTACTTGAATGAGGAAGTCTATGTTGAACAACCAAAAGGGTTTATTGATCCCAACTTTCCAAATCATGTGTACAGATTGAAGAAAACTCTATATGGTTTAAAGCACGCACCTAGGGCTTGGTATGAGAGACTCACTCAATTTCTTGTTGGTCAACGGTACAGGAAAGGTGGTACAGACAAAACCTTGTTTGTAAAAGATGACAATGGTAGACTGATGATTGCCCAAATATATGTTGATGACATTGTTTTTGGTGGAATGTCGAGCAAGATGGTTCAACATTTCATTCAGCAGATGCAGTCTGAGTTTGAAATGAGCTTAGTTGGTGCATTGACTTATTTTCTTGGACTTCAGGTTAAACAAATGGAGGATACAATCTTCATTTTTCAGAGTAAGTATGCCAAGAACATTGTGAAGAAATTTGGCTTGGATAATGGTGGTCATAAAAGAACTCCAGCTGCCACTCACTCGAAGCTGACGAAGGATGAAAGTTGTATATCTGTTGATCAAAGCATGTACAGAAGCATGATTGGGAGTGTACTATATCTTACTACAAGCAGGCCAGATATTACTTTTGTTGTAGGTGTGTGTGCAAGGTATCAAGCTAAACCCAAGATGAGCCATCTTACTCAAGTGAAGAGGATACTAAAGTATATCAATAGCACCAGTGACTATGGAAACTTATACTCGTCTTGTGAAAACTCTAAGCTGATAGGCTACTGTGATGTTGACTGGGCAGGAAGTTCTGATGACAGAAAAGTACTTCTGGAGGATGTTTCTTTCTAGGAAATAATCTGATTTCCTGGTTTAGCAAGAAACGAAACTGTGTGTCTCTATCTACTGCTGAAGCTGAATACATAGCAGCTGGGAGTAGTTGTTCCCAACTTGTTTGGATGAAACAGATGCTGAAGGAGTGTAATGTGGAACAAGATGTTCTAACCTTATACTGTGACAATCTAAGTGCTATCAACATTTCCAAAAATCCTATTCAACATAGCAGAACAAAGCACATTGATATTCGACATCATTTCATCAGAGATCTTGTTGAAGAAAAGGTTGTGACACTTGAGCATGTAGACACAGAAGAGCAACTAGAAGATATCTTTACCAAGGCTTTAGATGCTAAACAATTTGAAAATCTAAGAGGCAAGTTGGGAATTTGCCTGCATGAGGAGACCTGATCATCTGTGGTGTGAGGCGTGCTGTCAAATCTCTACTTCTGCACGTCTTTGTAATGTGGGGTATACAAGCAATGATGTACTCCTGATGCTCTCAACAATTTATGTTTGGCAAATTTTATTGCTAAAAAGGGGGAGAAAAATTTGGCATATCTTTATCTATATTCCCTTTCTGTATATGTGCTCTTCTGCATGTATCTTGTCTGCATTAATCCCTAATTTTGCAGCTTTGTGTATGCCTGAATGATTATGACTGCTATTTCATGTGGTTGCATTTATTTTGCAACTATATCAGGTTATGTGTAGATGTTGGCCCTCATGTTGCAACGTCTTGTGTAGATGTTGGCCATCATGTTGCAACATCTTGAAGGTCTTAATGATAATCTGAGAATTTGTTCTCAGTATTTTTGAATGTACATGTTCCTTGTTGATGTTCTTTGGAATGATTGGAACTTGTCTATGAAGACTGGTGTAGATTTTAGCACTTGTGCTAGAACATCTCTATGATGCTTCTGAGAATCTACTTTTTTCAGATGATGTACATGTTCCCTGCAACTGCTCAATAAAAGGTTGGAACATGTCTAAGAGACTCTGTGCAGATGTTGGCACTTAAGCTGCAACATCTTGTTGTAATTCTGAGAATTGATTTTTCTTAGAATTCTTAGTGTACATGTTCCGTGCTACTTCCTTATATTATGGAACATGTTTGGATGACTTTTTAAAGTCTCAGTGTGTGTGACCTTTGATGGGTCTGCTAGCATATATCTGCTGATAGTTTTTGCTAGCTTGTGAATATTCCTTGAATGTTCTGTATGCATGTATTCAGGGAGAGTAATGGAATATTCCTGTAAGTAGTCACTCATAAGATCATATATTCAGGGGGAGTGATACTTCTATGTGTGCTTGTGATAAATCCAAGCTGGGTGAAGGATATTGAGTCAGAAATTTAGACATCTGTGTCTGTCACTTGTAAGTATAGAAATTTATTTTTCCTTGCTTCTATATGTTGTTTGTGACAGTACTCTGAAGGCATCCAAGTCTGTCACATGTAAGTGTAGGAATTTATTTTTATGTGCTTCTATGATTGGTTGGTGACAACACTTTGTAGGTATGGGAAATTTATTTTTTCCATTGCCTCTATGTGTGGCAGGTACTCCTGTCTGACGTTCAGAAGGATGTTGGAACATCCTATATTTGTAGCACTGGAACTTAGTTTTCCTCTGCTCTTGAGAGAACTTGCATCTCTCTATATTTGTGTGGGAATTTGCTTTCCCTGAATGTAGCATAGGAATTTATTTTTTCCTCTGCTCTAGTGGTGAAGGATGTTGGCATATCCTCTGTATAGGAACTTATGTTCCCTAGTTGTAGCTTAGGAATTTTTTTTTTCCTTTGCTCTTGAGACTATGCTATTGAGCTGATCCGCTATTGTACGTCTCTGATCCAGTGTAATACCTCTACCAGCTGAAGCTGTGATTGAAGATTCGTGAGGTATTCTATGTAAGCACACTCTTGCTATCTCTAGAGTGATACTACCTGTTACTTCTTCTTCTTGAATATGTGTTCGTGATGACTTGAGGAAGTGTATATATGGTATCTCTTTAGATTCTATGTGCTAGTTGTTTCTTCATAGGTATGAGTTCATGCTCTTGGAGAAATGGTCATCTGTATCCCTATATTTTATAAGTATTTGCCTTAATTTGTTTTAGCCAAAAATTTTCCAAAGGGGGAGATTGTTGGGTATTTGTGTTGGCTGCATTATTGCTAAAACAAATATCCTTGTTCTGTAAGTTGGAACCAATGTTCCAACATGTGGTTAGACAACTCTGTAAGATGTTGGATACAATGTTCCAACATCCTGGCACGTTTCAGTGTGCCTGGGTTGATGCCTAAATGTACCCGCTCCCTTTATTGTTTAAGGAAACAATATTTCCTTTACTTATTGATCAAACAACGTGCATATCATCTAAGAATCAGTTGTGGAATATTTCTAAAGTAGATATTTTATTTTAGGAAATATTTGTTATATTTGGAACGCTCTTATAAATGTTCCGACATTTTAGGACTTTCCAGAATTGTTTCTGATTCTTGTTTTGCAGATTAGTCGAACTGATCTGCAAGGTACTGAAGCCCAATGATTTATTTAGCCAAAGCTGCTTCAGCATAAAAGGAAGATTTCAAGACCTAATTGCTCATTCAAGCCGTCATTCTAAAAGTTAGATTTTTAGGGTTTGAGTCTTCATGTATTCTGCTCTTGTATCGTTTGTGATGCAAGTTTAGAATCTCTTAATGTGTACCTTTCTTGTATCACATGTGATACTTGTTTAGGACTGAGTGTGTGAGTTTGATACTCTTGTGCACTAGACCGAAGTTGTGAAACAAAGTTCTAGTTGATTGTGTTTGAAGGTAACTTCTACTTTTTGTTTTGGTTGAGGTGTGTTAAGGTCACTAGGGCAGTGACTGACCATTAGGATAGTGAGATGGGATCTCAGATCTAGGAGTTCCTAGCTTGAAGTCTAGACGGGTAAGTCCTAGGTCATATAGTGTAAACGAGGAGTTTGCTGAGAGCTATTGAATAAGGACTACACTAGTGGATTTACTTCCTGGCTTGGTAGCCCTGCGTGTTGTGTCGAACTAGGTCAACAAACTCACTGTGTTCTTTACTTTCTTGTCATTTATTTTCTTGTTTTTATTTCTGTTTATCACGCGTTGTTGGAACATTAACCGGAACACTGCAAACGTTAAAACATCTGACAGAACATCTTAAAACAAGTACGCTAGAATTTCACACCGCAATCTGATTATACCCCGAATACCCATCCAAAAAGCAATAAAAGGCTTGGCCAGCCAACCTCTCTATCATTTGATCCATGAACGGTAACGGGAAGTGGTTCTTCCATGTTACGCATTCAACCTCCGGGAATCTATGCACATTATCCTTTTTCGTGGTTCAAAAGTTTGGGCATGCCGCGTGTGGTGGAAGAACAACTTGATAGAGCTTTAGCTAACACCGGTTGGTTCAATATTTTTCCTACGGCTACGCTAGAGAATTTGACATCCCCGTCTTCAGACCATTATCCCATCCTTTTAAATAGTTGTCATGTGCAACGATCTCATTTGCATAAACGCAGCTTCCATTATGAGAATGCTTGCTACCCGGAACCAGGTTTCAACGATTTCGTGACTGATGCTTGGCATATGCATTCACCAGATTCAATTGTCTCTAAATTATCTTCTTGTGCGGCTGACATGGTGGTATGGAGCAGAGACCATTGTAACAAATTGAAATCCGATATTGAAGAATGTAGGCGGCAGATACAAACTATTTGGTTGAATAGTTTTGGTCCTAGTCAAGAGCAAGTTGTGAGTCTTAAAAAGAAGATGTGCAGATTTCTTTCCCAAGAGGATGCTTATTGGCTGCAACAGGCGAAATCTCACTCGTATAGAGACGATGACCGGAATACGAAATTCTTTCATGCTTCTGCCAATGTGATGAAAATGTGATGCTCACCTCGCCATTCACTAAGGAGGAGTTCCGAGAGGCCATGTTTTCTATGCATCCGGACAAATGTCCCGGTCATGATGGCTATAATCCCGGTTTCTACCAACAGTTTTGGAATTTGTGTAGTGATGAGATTTTCAAGGAGTGCTGTGAGTGGCTTGATACAGGTCATTTTCCGCCTAATTTAAATATGACGAACATAGCTCTCATTCCAAAAGGAAATTCTCAGGCGTCTATGAAAGATTGGTGCCCCATTGCTCTTTGTAACGTGTTGTACAAGCTTATCTCCAAGGTGCTTGCAAATCGTCTCAAATTAGTTCTTCATAAATGTGTGTCAGAAAACCAATCAACATTTTTTCCTAATAGGTCCATTCTTGATAACGCGATGGTGGCTATTGAAGTTATCCATTTTATGAAGACGGACTAGAGGCAATGACTAGTTTGTCGCTCTAAAGCTCGATATCAGTAAAGCCTACGATAGGATGGATTGGGAATCTGTTGACTATAGTGTTCTTGTTAATGGTGAACATGTTGCACCAGTAATACCGGGGCGTGGTTTCGGACAAGGGGATCCGCTCTCCCCATATCTTTTCATCATTTGTGCAGAAGGTCTTTCATCTTTAATCCGACAAGCTGAGGAGAAGGAAACCATTTATGGAACTAGCATTTGTCGGGGGGGCACCCCCAGTTTCTCATCTTCTGTTTGCAGACGATTGCTTTCTCTTTTTTAAGGAGGAAGAAATCAGGCTCATGTTATGAAGAACATTCTTAATGTGTATGAGGTTGCGTCTGGTCAAGCAATTAGTTTGCCGAAGTCAGAAATTTTCAATAGTAGGAATGTGTTCGATGAGTTAAAGCAGAACATCACAACCATTTTAGCAGTCAGAGCTGTCTTGGGCACTGGTAAGTATTTAGGAATGATGTCTATGATTGGAAGAGATAGGACAACCACATTTGCTTATATTAAGGACCGTGTGTGGCAATGCATTAATTCGTAGAGTAGTAAGTGCCTATCTAAGGCAGGACGTGAAGTTATGATCAAGTCGGTTCTCCAAGCCATTCATTCCTATATTATGAGTCTTTTTTAGCTACCGTCCACGTTGATTACCTCTATCGAGAGAATGATTAATTTGTTTTGATGGGGTCATGGCAGAACCACTCACAGAGGTATAAATTGGTTGAGTTGGGAAAAACTATCGATTCATAAAACTCATGAGGGTTTGGGTTTCAAGGACCTCTCAGCTTTCAATCTTGCGATGTTGGGCAAGCAAGGATGGAAATTTCTAACAGAACCTCAGTCTCTGGTTTCTCGAATTTTTAAAGCTTGGTACTTCCCTTCTAAATCCTATCTTGATGCCACTGTTGGTCATAATCCAAGTTTTGTTTGGTGTAGTATCTTACGCGCTCGTTTCATCATGCGAGGTTGTAACATCCCGCTCGTCGATATTGGAATATTACCAGCCGAACGTGTCAGAGAACAAATGTTCATGGAATGTAAGTATGATGGAGAATATTTATTAACGATATCAGTCAAGTATGGACTTAAGTATCAGTGTCAGGCAAACATGGTTAAGGCGAAGGGCAAAATGGTAAAAAGCTGCAAGGGAGTATATAAGTGATTTTGGGGCCAAAATATTCATTTTGGGGCCAAAAATAATAAGGAAAATAAAGAACAGAAAAGTAAAAGGCACAAGAGAATTGTTAACCCAGTTCGGTGCAATGTCACCTACTTTGGGGGCTACCAAGCCAGGAAGGAAATCCACTAATGTAGTCCTTATTCTCTAGTAAACACCCTGTTTACACTAAAGACCTAGGACCTACCTGTATTGACTTCAACCTAGGAACTCCTAGATCTGAGATCCCATCTCACTCCCTACAACACAATCACAGCCCCTGTGATTCTCAGTTTACAGACTCAATCAAAATGAAGTTACCTTCAAACAATCTACCTAACACTGTGCTTCACAGCTTTGGTGCAGTACACAAACTATCTACCTCTTTGCTTAAAAGCTTTAGAGGAGTGAACAAATTACAACTCAAAACACAGTCCTAAACATGCATCAAGGTGATACACGAAAGGCTCACGAAAGGCTCACAATTAACAATAGACTCAAAACCCTAAAAATGATCTAATCTTGTAATGACGACCTTGGTGGTGAATTAGGTCTTGTAGTCTTCTATATATACTGAAGCAATATGGGTCAAAACAACTTGTTGGACTTCAGAACAATTCGGTGATCCATTTCACGAACAACAGAACCAGAAAAGGAAACTCCTAATATGTAGACACATAATTAGGAACATGCTGATCACCTCCAAAACTTTCCTAATTAAATAGCACAATCTTAGGAAATCACAAAAGATTTGATCCTGTACTAAAAGTATGCAGCTTGACCAACAAGAATAAAGGTCTGGATTCCTTAAAAACGCTTGCGAAAATCAAGGCAAGGTGCAGATCAACTGAACCATGCCAGGATGTTGGAACGTCGTGTCCAACATCTCACATGAATATCTGTTTTAGGCAAAAGTGAAGCCAACATACAAATATCCAACAGAAGCTTCTTGGACAAGAAACAACAAAGAAATGGATTGAAGCTTGAATTGGTTGAAGATCATGGATGAAGCAGAAGCTAGGGTTTGAGCTTGAAGCTTGAAGGAATTACAAGAAACTGGTTTAGGTGAGTTCCATAGATAGATTACCTACCTTTAGGTTTGTATAATCTTGTGAAGAAATCATGAATTATGTTAGTTTATGAAAATAATGTTATAGATCCCCTTTGTATTATTTATGATCAAGTATTGTTAATTGTTACCATGCATATGATAAAGACTGTTTTTATGATGTTTTGGATGATTAGGATGGGTTAGGACACTTGAAATTGAGGTTTCTATGTCAAGAATACGATTTCTGCACTTTTAGACTGATGAATGTTCGCTTAAGCGAACGTACGTTCGCTTAAGCGAAGGAATGGCAGAACCACCAAAGCTGTTTGCTTAGAGTTCGCTCAGGGTTCGCTTAAGCGAACAGGTTCGTTTACAGTTCGCTTAAGCAAACAGCCTCAGCACAGCACTTTTTGAAAATGTTCCGGTGGTCCAGAAATGCCATTCAAGGCCCGTTTCTTGCAATCTTTTAATGAAAAAAGAACCCCTTAATTCCAAGAGTCTAAAATACAATTTCAAACAAGGTTTTAAACAAGGGAAAGGCATGGCAAATCATTAACAATGTTTGTTGATAAATGAAATGCAAGAGAGTTTAAGCCGAATTACTCGGGTAGCGATGAACTAAGAAAGGGTAAGAATGTAGAGCCTCAACATAGCTAGTTGAGAACTAGAATGCAATGCATGTGTCCTATGTAGGATAAGACGCGAAGTGTTAAGTGTATTCTCTTCGCATATGAATAAGAACGACCATGCAAGCTTGATAAGCAGTGAATAGTTAAGTTAATTCCTTCTCTTTGAACGAGTACGAATATGTAGATAGTTTACCGCCAAACGGGTAGTTCACGGACCCGTGGTAAATGAGAAGTATGTAGTTTACCATTAGTCGGATCGATTAAGGATCCGAGGTAAATAAGAAAGCATGTATAGGTTTATCCTTTCATGAATGTTTAAGATGAAGACTTTAATGAAAGACGTAGGTTCCATGTCTCTTGTGATCCACACTAGGTTGGATCTCAAGGGGTTTCCGCTAGGTGAAACGGGATAAGCTCGTAAGGGGGCTCACACGTCATTGAGGGAGTTCTGATACTACCTTAGATAGGTTTTCATCGGTTAGATAGGGATTGTGCTCGGGATTACTCCACCCCGGGGCTCTCCGTAAAATGAACTCAGATAATGTTATTGTTCAACGCTAACCTCTAACTTATGGAATGAATATGATTATGATCATGATTTACGATATGATGTTAGCCATGAACAAGTCATGTAATAGAGCCTTGACGTAGATCGTCGAGAACTAGTATGATAGCATGAATCCTAAAGTATGTCAAGATAGAATATGTTGTTAGATACAGACGGGTTTAAGCAAATAGAGAAAGCTATAAATGTTATGCCGATGACGATCTTAGGTTTCCCTAACCATCCGGTTTAGGACCGTGTCATGAATATGTTAAGTTAAGTCTTGATGCGTTTAACGAATCTTAGGTTACCCTAATCGTCCGCCATGACACGTATGATGTTAGCAAGACCTATGACAAGTTAAGATGAATCTATGCGGCGCTAGTATGCACAACCGTCTAAGTATGCAAGTCCCCACACACGTATAATCAACCGTCAGGTTGTATTGTAGACACTTGGTAACCGTAGGTTCCCCCAAGGTTACCTATAGCCTAGGATTAGGGGAACTCACTGAGACATTATGTCTCATCCCAATCCTTATTTGTTTCAGATAAGCAGGATGGGCTTGCTAGCTTGTAGCCAGATGGATATTTCAGCAAGCGATCGTTCGTAACTGCTGCAGGATGTCAGGGATTTCAAGGATGTATTTTCTACATTTTGGACTAGTAGTAGAGTTTATTTGATTGTATGAACGCTCATTGTTGTATTAATTATTCATTCAATGTATTATAGTTGTAAATTTTTTTAATGTATCCAGTATCAAGTTAATGCACATGCTAAACTTCCTAGGTACGTTTATTATGGGTGTTACATTTGGTACCAGAGCAGGTCGATTCAGATCGTGCCATGGGTCATTAAGTTACAACTAAGGTAGTGGGATCATTGGGTTCCGAGTAAATGTTCTAATTGTTGTTGATCAACTCAATTTAACATTCGACGGTTAGGACGGATGCCTGAGAGCTGAATAGGACCCAGGAGGAATGAAGTATGTGATGAAGGTGAACTGAGAAGTAAGAACTCGAAGCCAGTTATAGTAAGAGTTTGATCGTGCTAGAAGGTGGCCGGTGAACTAGGCGGTAGAAGTTTGAGTCCTCTAGGAATGCAAAGTAATGTTAAGATGGAATGATCCGACAACGTTGGGTGATATGTTAATGATACTTCGTATACCGTAAGTGAAGAATTTGAAAATATCTAAGTATGACCGGGAGTTTCGGTAAGAGTCATTGTTGGAATGTGATATAGAAAGGAAATATATTTTTGGAAAGTAAGTGCAAGGCTACAAGATAAGGAGAAGTCGACATATGTGGACGGAAATTGGTAAGCTTTCAGGGATAGTAGTATGAATAAGGTTCTAACATTGGATGTTGATTGAGTCGACAGAGAAACAAGTCAAGCCATTCGTAGTGAACGAGTTTTATGTGGACGTTTATGTTAAATGATATCATGATTAAGGCATTAATTTATGATGTGCCAAGAATTGTACCGAATGATGTTGATGTTTGTCATGCATATGTTATAGAATGTTTTTATGATGTTGGGAATGACTGATGTGCATTGGGTTATTCGAGAAATGAGATTTTTTATGCAAAACATGTTTTCTGGAAAATAGAGTTGAAGAAACTCACCAATAGCGAAATTTTCGCAATGAGCGAAATTACTCCAGAGGATTTCGCTGATAGCGAACCTGGGGCGAAATGTTCAGTTTTTCCGAAAACTGTCAGTTCGTCTCTAGGGTCCGCAGTGACTATTAGGGGGGTTGTCTTCACAATCTTTTACGTAATAAACACCTTTTATAGCATCAAGTAATGAATGCATATTACATCCTAAGGTTTCCAAAGGAAAAGGCATGGACAACCATTAACGGAATCGATTCGGTTTAAGGTAACTTCGGAGATTAATGTGTCAAGAGTTAAGAAGGAGCTTAGACCAAGAGTTTGGAGGTTTCGGTTTATGGAATGGACGGTACGGACGTAAAGACATGAAGTAAGAAGTTAAAGTGGTAAAGAGTTATATAAAATCACAAGATTCTCGGATTTTGTGGAGTTATGAGTACCCCTCGAATCTATGTTTTGCTTGATTGACTTGCTAAGGCTCGTCATAAGGACGAATCAAAAGTTTACATGGTTTTAGAATGGTATACATATATGGGTGATTGGAGTTGACGTTCTTGAAATTTAAATGGAATTTTGCAGGTACCGGTCGGTCATGACTCGCGCAGAGTAAGCTAAAATTCATATGGAGCAAGATTTGATAGCACAGTTGTGTTGTCAACTCATTCCATGAATTTTATGGTAACGACTAGGACCCGGATTCAATATGTTTTTATATATATATATGATGAAGAATCATCAACGCCAATGACCTGTGTGTTAATTTATGAAGTTTTCTTTAAAAGAAAAGTTAACGAGCAAGCATTAGTATGATTACGCAAAACATAGTATGCGAGAATACGAAGATGCAATGTTGGATGTTCAGGAAAGGCATGCACGAGTACATGATGAGTCAACTATGGAAATTCGAGATTGCTCGGGAACAAGTTTAAGTATGATATGGATATGTCAGGAGGTAAACCCAACCAGTAAGAATGTAAGATCTATCCATCAGAGAATTAATATGATAATACGATAAGTCTAACATGAGATTCAATCTTACAAGGCAATGAGAAGTGCAAGATTACGGTGTTGGTTGCCACATGAAAGGTCTTGAGAAAACTTCAAGAAGATGGTATACATATAGGAAAAAGAATGTGAAGTTTCACTCGTCTCAATGGATTAGATTATTGGTTAAGGCTAACCGGTGGGAATCAGAGTGGCGCAATGGAATTTGATAGTAAGAATCTTCGTGAAGAACGCCCGGTGTAGTAATACGGATTTAGCAAGAAGCATTATGAGAAGAGCGAAGAGTTCTCGAAACGTTAAGTAAGTAATGAGACTTATATAGTTAGTGATGGATATGGTAAAGGTATAATGGATGTGTCCTCACCTAAGTAAGATAGGAAGCTGGAGTGACTACAAATGAAGTAATCGGGTTGCTTAATTGGTGATGTCGAATACGCGCAAGAACTGTTAGTCGGTTAAAAGAGTATTTGCTATGACAAGAGAGATACATGTAAGAGTTGAAAGATTCCCTTTTCGTTACTCAAAGTAATGATCGAATCATCAAGTGTGATAATCGGTATTCGAAGAAGAGATGCCATACGGGATAAGGTAACAACATTTGAGCGTTACTCGAATATGATGTTCCGAAGATTTAAGTTCAGTGTTCTTGGGACAAAGGAACGAGATATTGTCATATGGGTCAAGGATCTTACATGATTTATGTTATGCGATGTGTGTCTCTGATATATATATATATATATATATATATATATATATATATATATATATATATATATATATATATATATATATAAGTTAAGAAGGAATAAGAAAGAATCCACTTTTGAAGTTTAAGAATCTTATCACGGAAGGAGATACGATTTATGAGTTATGCACGATGAGATTCATACCCTCTTATGCCATACTTGTTAAGAGATGATGATACTTGCTAGAATAATGTCAAACCATGATTTTATAACTTTTTAAGTTAAGATGAGTAGTAAGGGACTTGGAAACGAAGTTTATTTTTAAAAAAAAAAACATTGTATCTTTATATTTTGAAACCAATGACACACGTCCTAAGCGAGTGGGCTCACTTAAGACGTGCGGGCTTCAGGACCAACTCGTCATTGGCGAGCGAGTTGTAAACCTTTTTCAAAATTTAGTGACTCGTCATGTGGTTCTGCAGTGCCGTTATGGGTTTGGTTTCGCAATGTTCTTTTAAAAAGCCATGCATATATTCGTTCCAAGGACCCGTATACCAATGTTTAGAAATTTTTTGAAACAATATGTTAGAACAAGTATCATCATTATCTAAGAAGATGCGACAATTAAGAGTAAGCAAGACACCATGGGAGATAAGGTTTGATGAAATAAACAACAGTGTCCGCTTAAAGATCGTACGGAATGTATGAATTTTTGTTATGAATATTTAAGCGCAAGTGGTTTAAGACGGAAGTTTCAAGCACATGTGAACTATAAGACTGGTTAATAGATGTCAGGTGTATTGGCATAATTGAATTTTGCTTCTCTATGCCAAGTTATAAGAGTTACCCATGAATTCCGGTGCAATGAGACTGTGATGAGATCGGAAGATTTCTTAAGACTCGGAAAGAGATAAGAGATTTTTAGAATCGTCGAGATAAGTAATGTAAGCAAGAGGCATGAGTCTCGAGATACAATAAGAAAGATTATGTATGAACTATGTGTATACATGGTAAGATGTCTTAGAAGCAAGTAAGCACTTCAGTGAAAACCTGGATTCCAGTAGAACCCGAGTTAAAAGGAAAATCCTGAGTGTTCTAGTTAATGAAAGGTTATTTACATGAATGGATTATGCTAAGCAAAAAAGACATGGATCCGAGATAGCTAGTTCAACATGCAACAAGAATAGGTTATGACCAAGATGTTTTAAGTTAAGCCTAGACTATGAGAGAATCAATTCCGACATTAGAAGGATTACTTCAAGATGTTATGCTTTGAAATCGGTAAGTGTTAAGTGATCTCTAAATTTCGAGGACGAAATTTTTTTAAGGGGGGTAGAGTGTAACATCCCGCTTGTCGATATTGGAATATTACCAGCTGAACGTGTAAGAGAACAAATGTTCATGGAATGTAAGTATGATGGAGAATATTTATTAACGATATCAGTCAAGTATGGACTTAAGTATCAGTGTCAGGCAAACATGATTAAGGCGAAGGGCAAAATGGTAAAAAGCTGCAAGGGAGTATATAAGTGATTTTGGGGCCAAAATATTCATTTTCCATTGCTCTTTCTCTCTCTAGGTTTTTGAGAAGAGAATTATCTCCTCCTTCTCTCTAAAAACCGCCCCCTCTCCCTCAATCTTCTTCCATCAAAGCTTCCAAATATATGAATTAGGGATCAAGCATGGATCATAAAAGCTTCTTGCACAAGAAACAACAAAGAAATGGATTGAAGCTTGAATTGGTTGAAGATCATGGATGAAGCAAAAGCTAGGGTTTGAGCTTGAAACTTGAAGGAATTGCAAGAAACTGGTTTAGGTGAGCTCCATAGATAGATTACCAACCTTTGGGTTTGTATAATCTTGTGAAGAAATTATGAATTATGTTAGTTTATGAAAATAGGGTTATAGAACCCCTTTGTATTATTTATGATCAAGTATTATTAATTGTTACCATGCATATGATAAAGACTGTTTTTATGATGTTTTGGATGATTAGGATGGGTTAGGACACTTGAAATTGAGGTTTCTATGTCAAAAATACAATTTCTGCACTTCTGGACTGATGAACGTTCTCTTAAGCGAACGTACGTTTGCTTAAGCGAAGGAATGGCAGAACCACCAAAGCTGTTCGCTTAAAGTTTGCTCAGGGTTCGCTTAAGCGAACAGCCTCAACACAGCACTTTTTGAAAATGTTCCGGTGGTCCAGAAATGTCATTCAAGGCCCGTTTCTTGCAATCATTTAATGAAAAAGAACCCCTCAATTCCAAGAGTCTAAAATACAATTCCAAACAAGGTTTTAAACAAGGGAAAGGCATGGCAAATCATTAACAATGTTTGTTGATAAATGAAATACAAGAGAGTTTAAGCCGAATTACTCGGGTAGCGATGAACTAAGAAAGGGTAAGAATGTAGAGCCTCAACATAGCTGGTTGAGAAATAGAATGTGATGTATGTGTCCTATGTAAGATAAGACGCGGAGTGTTTAGTGTATTCTCTTCGCATATGAATAAGAACGACCATGCAAGCATGATAATCCGTGAATAGTTAAGTTAATTCCTTCTCTTTGAACGAGTGCGAATATGTAGATAGTTTACCGCCAAACGAGTAGTTCACGGACCCGTGGTAAACGAGAAGTATGTAGTTTACCATTAGTAGGATCGATTAAAGATCCGAGGTAAATAAGAAAGCATGTGTAGGTTTATCCTTTCATGAATGTTTAAGACTAAGACTTTAATGAAAGACGTAGGTGTCGTGTCTCTTGTGATCCACACTAGGTTGGATCTCAAGGGGTTTCCGCTAGGTGAAACGGGATAAGCTCGTAAGGGGGCCCGCACGTCACTGAGGGTGTTCCGATACTACCTTAGATAGGGTTTTATCGGTTAGATAGGGATTGTGCTCTGGTTTACTCCACCCTGGGGCTCTCCGTAAAATGAACTCAGATAATGTTATTGTTCAACACTAACCTCTAAACTAATGAATGAATATGATTATGATCACGATTTACGATATGATGTTAGCCATGAACAAGTCATGTAATAGAGCCTTGACGTAGATCGTCGAGAACTAGTATGATAGCATGAATCCCAAAGTATGTCAAGATAAAATATGTTGTTAGATACATACGGGTTTATGCAAATAGAGCAAGCTATGACTGTTATGCCGATGACGATCTTAGGTTTCCCTAATCGTCCGGTTTAGGACCGTGTCATGAATATGTTAAGTTAAGTCTTGATGCGTTTAACGAATCTTGGCATAGCGGTCTTAGGTTCCCTTGACCGCCATGACACGTATGATGTTAGTAAGACCTATGACAAGTTAAGATGAATCTATGACGGCCCTAGTATGCACAACCGTCTAAGTATGCAAGTCCCCACACACGTATAATCAACCGTCAGGTTGTATTGTAGACACTTGGTAACCGTAGGTTCCCCCAAGGTTACCTATAGCCTAGGATTAGGGGAACTCACTGAGACATTATGTCTCATCCCAATCCTTATTTGTTTCAGATAAGCAGGATGGACTTGCTAGCTTGTAGCCAGATGGATATTTCAGCAAGCGATCGTTCGTACCTGCTGCAGGAAGTCAGGGATTTCAAGGATGTATTTTCTACATTTTGGACTAGTAGTAGAGTTTATTTGATTGTACGAACGCTCATTGTTGTATTAATTATTCATTCAATGTATTATAGTTGTAAAAAAAATTAATGTATCCAGTATTAAGTTAATGCACATGCTAAACTTCCTAGGTACGTTTAGTATGGGTGTTACAGAGGCAGAGCTATGTGGACTATTGGTTCTGGTGCGGATATACCTATTCTTGATGCTTCTTGGCTCTCTAACGGAGAGTATATTGATGGAAACATTACCGGAAGTCATTATGTCCGTGAATTTAAGGTTCAAAGCCTTATGTCTGTCCAACGCAAAGGCTGGAATGTTCCTCTGATACGACAGGTTTTCAGCGATGATGTGGCTGATTGTATTTTGAATATGGCACTTTTCGAACAAGTTCAGCACGATCATTTGATTTGGAAGGCGGAGAAGAATGGTTGTTACTCGGTGAAGAGTGCGTATAGATTATGTGTTGAAGAGTTGATCGACGTTTCTCATCTTCATCGTCCGGGCAATTGGAAGGATATTTGGCGGCTTAAGGTTCCACCAAAAATTAAGCATCTGTTATGGCGTATGTGTAGGGGTTGTTTACCTACCCGTGTCCGTTTGCAAGACAAAGGTGTGTCGTGTCCGACAATGTGTGCTAGCTGCAATTCTAATCATGAGAACATGAACCACATTTTCTTTGAATGCCCTTTTGCAATTCAGGTGTGGAACTCATCTGGGATGTGGTTTGATGTCCAACATGCAACTATGCAAACTGATTCTGCTGTTGAGGCCATTTTTTATTTGCTTCTCAACTTGTCCGTGCAACTTAATAAACGTTTTACTGCTTTATGTTGGAGTTTGTGGAAGCATAGAAACCTTAAAATTTGGGAGGACGTCACTGAGATTAGTGTTGTTGTTGTTGACAGAGCTTGAGGGTTAATTGTCGACTGGCAAGAGGCTAATGCACCATAGCTGAACGAACAATCTGCTACAGTTCAACCGCACGTTTCTCAGCATATTGCTTGCCAGCAGCTGGCTGCTGTCACAGTCCAGCAGACTGTGTTGCAGCAACAGACTGCTCGTATAAGCACTGCTGTTCAGCAGTGGCAGCCACCAAGCATCGGGAGGTTTAAGTGCAACGTGGACGCGGCCTTTTCGGAGCAATTTCAAAGGACATGTATTGGGATTTGTTTACGGGATGATTCCGGAACTTTTGTGTTAGCCAAAGTGATGCATTTTGATTATCTTTACCTCGTGGATGTTGGAGAAGCGTTGAGACTGTTCCATGTTATTCAATAAATGCAAGATATGCAATTTAATAATGTTGAGTTTGAATTTGATTCGAACGTGACTAGGGATGCTTTCCATTCACGCCATACAGACGACACAGAATTTGGAAGCATTATGAAGGCTTGTAGGGAGATGTTCTATGTACATTTTACAAACTCCAGGGTGGAGTTCACTAGGCGAAAAGCGAATGCGGCGGCTCATGTGTTGGCACGAGAAGCCTTTTCCTTAGCTAGTCCCACTATTTATTATGTTATCCCAAGTTGTATTGAATCCATTATTATTAATGAAATGCTATAAACACCTTTCTCTAAAAAAAAAAACAATTAACAACAATTAGGGTTGGCAATCAACTAAAGAACATATAATCATCAAATCAGTACCATAATTGAAGGAAATTACATTCAATTTCACATTACCTTAGAAATTACAACAGTTAGGGTTTGTGGAGAGAGATGGAGATAGCTCTCTAAACTGAAGAAGGAAGAGAGTAATCGTGGCGGTGATGAATGGAGAAGGAGGAGAGTGGTCGCGGCTCACCGGCGGTGGTGTGGTGGTGGATCGATTTGCTTTGGTTGGGAGAAGAAAAGTATCGCGTTTCTTTCTCAGAGTTCCAGATGAAAGAGAAACAGGAAGGGGAAATGAGACTGGACATAAAATGTTAGTATTACTGAAGGATATTTTTGTAATTTCCAGTATATAAATTTTTTTATTTTTTTTTAGGATGGGGTGGCGGTGGCTCCCCCTTGCCACCCCCATTTCCGCCACTGGACACCACATGACATGAATGAAATAGTTAAAACAAGTTCACACACACAATGGAACATTCATTCCTTCCCGAAAGAAGCAACTATACTACCGCTGCCCATATTTCCTTTCACCTTGTTCTTGTTCTGTGATAGAAGCATTTAATCCTAAACCTGTTAAACGACGGCGGTGATGATTTCAAACACTGAACAACGGTTCCCGTACCAACTCTTTCATCATGTCCATCCAATCCAAGCAAACGGTTTGAAGTAACACGGGTTGATATTGACGATTTTCTCCTCCTCAATTTAAAACAGGTACCCCTTAGCAAATCTCAACCATGCATGCATTTAGGTGCATTAGTTGGCCTATGGTAGATAAATTTCGGAAAAAATTGCACTCTGTCTATTTTTTAATCAACATTTACGAACCCTATTCTTTGGAAAATTACACACACCACTCTTCAATGTTGTTTAAATTACATATTCTTTCTAACCAAGCCTTCTCCTACTAAGTGGGGTGGATGGCTACATGGATGAAACGCCGCCGCCATAATGCTCATAGAGATTCGACTACGTTTTACATTGGATTTGGGCTTGAGACTAGGGATGCATATATCACATATAGACAGGATTAACATAATACCTTTTTAAATTACATATACCTTTTCTTTACATAATAGAAGATAGATATGCAATTAAGAGGAGATAGATGTCTTGTACAAATATGAGTTATTCAAACATACCTCAGGAGATGTGATTGTAATTTCTCCACAAATTGTTCCAAGAGTAAACTAATTTACATCAGATCCACATCCTCAGAAATAGTGTTTTAATTTTCTATATTGTGCCAGTTGTGTGTTTTGATTCATTCAATCTTTTACATTTCATGGATTGTAACAAAACAAATGTATATATAGTACATGAATGTGAAATTTTGAAATGAAATACTCAAATTGAATAACACAAGCTAAAAAATTCTCCGCATGCTATATATTCTTGAGCCCCGTCTAGAAAAAAGTCTCTAGCTCCACCATAAGATTCACACCTTTCCCCATCTTGAAATACTATGGTGCTCTTGCTTTCTTTTGCTTGTGTTTCCATACATTTTTTGCCACTAGTTGTGTACCAATCACTCTCTTCACCATTCTCTATGCCTAAATCTTCTTCTTCTCGTAGTTCCTCCTGAACTTGTAAGTTTTTTACATCCGACAAACAGCATACTTCATCGGACTTTTCCGATGAAGAGTCTTCCATTGCATAAAAGACATCGTCGTTGCTATCAACTACACATGGCATTAAGGAGACAACCTGCAATGTATAAAGCTCATAATATTAGTCAAATTATATGATCTGTGTTTTAAGTTGTTTTATGATGATTTCATGAGTTTGATTTTTGGATGTATTGCTTCAAGACTCAAACACACATACACACACGCGCGCACACACGCAATAACTTATCTGTTATTTATCTTACCATATTCATTGTAAACCTTTCCTTCGGATTCTTTCTGAGACATTTTTCCGTTACTAGGACCAATGAAGCAAGTTGTTCTTCATCATAGGAGCTGCTGATTTCCGGATCCATCAACTGAAGGTACTCCCTTCCTCCAAGAAGTGGCCTTGCCTAAATTTTTTTGCGCAAAAAACATAATCAATGAATACAGTATGATATAACTGCCAGGTTTCGTAAGTTATAAAATAAAACCTTGCATTTAGGTTCATAATGAAAGTGAATGTGGTCTTGGCTGAAAATATGATGAACAATTCAGGCCTTTGTTAGTACAGATAAAAAAAGGCTCACTCACATAGGATATAATTTTTATGTGAGTTTAAAAAGAATTATGAAGTGAGATTTATAAAATGGAGTATCTAGTATCTAATGATTTGCTACTAGTAGATTCTCAAGAATACAGTATTTTCAGATATATTGCAAACCGTGGACAGTAAGAACCGTAGCACGAAAATTGTTCCTAATATGGTTAGACTATTTTATGCATAAAACTGAAACATATTTTCTGCATCTATATATATAGCATAAAGAAATAAAGTCTCATAGTTCTTACCCGCTCCATAAGACATTTCTGTCCTGGTATTTTATCCGAAACCATACAGCCTGTGATCAACTCTAAAAGAACTGCACCAAAAGAGTACACATCTGCCTTTGTTGATAGTTTTCCACTCTCCTGATACTCCGGTGCAGTGTATCCACAATTCCTAAAACTTTTATCCTTGCAGCTATTCTTCAACTCATGTCTTTCTTTTCTAAACACAAAATCTCCGAGCTAAATGATATTTGCATTTCAATAAAAAAAAAAGGTAGTTTGTTAAGATGTCAAATAGCTTCTTCATATTCAAAGTTAGCACAGTATAAAATAGCTTAATGATTTTAAGGTTCAAGGAAGTACCAATGGTGTATAGTCATGATTTAGAAGAATGTTACTTGGTTTTACTCTTCCATGTATTATGTTATTTTCATGTAGATACTTCAGACCATTGGATATACCTATTGCAATTTTCATCCTTTCTCTCCAAGTCAATAATCTACCACTTTTCCCTGCATGAACATGGATTTCAAACCTCGTTTATAATAACAAGTTCTAAGTTTAACATTCACATATTTAACCTTACTTGATAAGTACTGATCAAGCGAACCGTTGCATGCGTACTCATATACGATCAACAATTTATTTTCTCGTAAACATGAACCCAGAAGCATGATCAAGTTTTCATGTCTAGCAGTTGTGAGCAACTGGACTTCTGACATAAACACCTTCTCTTCCTGCAAGCTTGTGACTTGAATTTTCTTAATAGCTATTTTCAGCTTATTATCTAACTGACCTTTGAAGGCAGGTCCATATTCACCTTCAGATAGAGAATACATAATTGAAAATCCTTCTGTAGCAGCTTCAAGCTCTTCATAAGTAAATTTCCTTTGACATTCATTATTTGGCCGTCTACTTTTGCAGATTGAACATACCGAAGACTTTGAAAAATTGTCCAAAATGCTTTTGTCTTGATTCTCATTCAATAAACCATCATCATCGGAGTTGTAATCTGTTTGATTTTTTTCCTGGAAAATCATCGGAGTTGTAATCTTTTGTTGTTTATCTACCTCCTCGGTCTCTGTCTCATTACCTTCTATGTGGAAGCTTTCTTCATTGTGTTGATTTTTCTGGATCTGCTGATCCTTGTTTGTCTGTTCAATCACGTCATTCGCTGTAATTGCTGTTCTGAAGCTTCTCTCTTCCTTGAATGTGTTTCTGTCAATTTGGTCTGCTTCTCGGCTTACCAGATCAGCCATAATTTGACCTATCATTTGTTTATGGTTAAGTCCTCCCTACCTCCTTAAGGAAAAAGTTCAATAAAGAAGCAAATATAGCAGAAATTGAACCGAACAAGTGTTTAATTCTGTAAATATTTATCTACCAATAAGTCCCTCATACCTTCTGTAAAATTGTTTTGTACTGGGAAAAATTCTAACATTTTAAGGTCCAAAAGAAGTTTCTTATCCCTTTTTATGTAGTTTTCCTAAAATACCTTGTGCACTAGTCATGAGGGTGGTCGGCTCATCATTTGGTAAATCCGAGTAAGAAGAAGAATCTTCAATGACACAACTCTCATCTGATTCTTCTATACCTTGTAATGCTGATATAACCTGAAATAACCCAAATAGCCATCATATGTAACTTTTAAATGATATGTAACCTATAAAGTTTTACATCTTCTTGTTTTCTTGTATTTTTTTTGTTTTGAAAACTCAAATGTTAGTGTTGTTAGTATTATGTTGCGGGTGGGGATCGAACCCTCGACTTCCTTGTCACACCACTGTGTAACTCCCTCACCCCAACCATCAAGTCATCCTTATATCCCCTCTAAAGACTGTTTTATTTTTTATTACTTTTTTCATAATGAACTTGCAAACTAAGGTTTTAAATGTGTGCAACGACATCAGCCTGCAATTGAACTGTGATTATAAATCATAGAAAAACCTGCATCGCAATGCTGCATCGGGTTGCAATGGCCACATCAGGCTGCAACAGACCATATAGTTCTTATATCACACAATGCAGGTCTGTGACATGTACTTTTTTATTCTCTAGTGCCGTATTTATCTAGTAAATGAACTGAAATGATTCTTCGATGTAATTTTTTAAGACCATATTAAATATCATTGAGACTTACCATATTCATTGTGTATCTTTCCTTAGGATTCTTTTTGAGACATTTGTCTGTTACTTGGACCAACCATTGAAGTTGTTCTTCTTCATAGGAGTTACTGATTTTTGGATCCACTAAGAGTGCATACTTCTTTCCTCCAAGTAGTGGCCTTGCCTAGTAGTGCAAACAATATACAAAGAAGGAATTAGGTATGATGCACATAAGCAAACCAATTTAAAATGTGAACACGGTGAAAACAGCACTACATTCATAGACAAAAAAATAATGTTATGTAACCCTAGTAAGTTAGTTGCAATAGTAATTTGTCTCTTACCCATCCAACAAGGCTTTTTCCGCCTGGTAATTTGTCCGTTGCCCTTCGGCCGGTGATAAGTTCTAAGAGAACTACTCCAAAGGAGTACACATCTATCTTAATTGATAGTTTCCCATTCTCCAAATACTCCGGAGCTGCATATCCAGAATCTCTTCCACTTTTATCTTTGTAGGACTTCTTTGGTTCAAATTTCACTTTTCCAAAGCCAAAATCTCCAATCTAAAGAAAACATATATAAAAGTAGAAAATTATTTTTTGAAACTTAGACATTGAGAAAAATGCATCAAATCCACAAAAGGTTCAAGCAAGTACCAGTGGTTCAAAGTCATGTGTTAGAAGAATGTTACTTGCTTTTATACTTCCATGAATTATACTATTCCCATGTAGGTACTTCAAACCTCTAGCAGTACCTATTGATATTTTCACTCTTTCCCTCCATGTCAATGACTGGAAATTTCCCCCTGCACAATGTCGTAAAGTTCGTTAAATCAGAAAATTAATTGAAGTTTGAAGCATTAAGTTCTTAAACCTTCATTTGTATATAAAGAAGTGAGAGTAAATATATTAGTCCTTACGTGATAGGTAATGGTCGAGAGAACCATTGCATACATGTTCATACACAATCATCAATTGACTTTTATCTGTACATAAACCCAACAGCATGACCACATTTTTGTGTCGAACATTGGTGAACAACTGGACTTCTGACTTGAATATCTTCTCTTCCTGAGACTTAGAAATTGGATATTTCTTAACAACTATTTTCACCTTACTCGGCAGCAACCCTTTGAAAGTAGGCCCATCTTCACTTTCTGATAGAGAGTTCTCAACTGAAAATCCTTTAGTAGCTTCTAGGAGATCATCATGAGTAAAGTCTTTCATCCGTGAAACTTTTGGTCGTTTACTTTTGCAAATAGAGCATGCAGAGGATTTCGATTTCTCCAAAATGATTTCATCTTGATGTTCATCATGTGAGTTCTCGGTGAAGCTATTCTGAAGTTGTGTTTGAACTATCACTCCACTAATAGGCACGGGTCTTAAGCCTCTTTTCATTTGAACAAAGCTCTTCTCTTCTTCTTGATCTTGATCAATAATGTGGTTAATACCACTTTCCTGGGTTGAAATGCCATTCTCATTGTGGTTTCTCTTCATAATTTCTTTGAACATGATTTCTTTAAAATGACTCGGCTGATCCATCATGTGTTGACTTAATATCATGTTTCCTGAGTCCAAACTTTGGGGCCTTCTCTGCATGTGTTCATCAATCTGGCTCAATTCATCCGAGTTTTTCTGGCCAGTCATGTAAAAGTGATTGTTTTCAACTTTTATCCTTAACGTACTTTCTTCCTGAAAGGAGATGCTCTCTATCTGCTCCACTTTTTGGATTGGATAATTAGTTTCTTCTGGACCTACTTCTTTTTTACCTTGTGAATCACGTATGCTTTGCACAGATGTTGAATTTAATGCAACTTGAGGAGGAAAGTCTTCTGTCATGTAACACTGTTTGCTGTCTACGATGCCTTGTAATGTAACTTGTGATCCATCGATATCAGACATAATTCTAGAATCTGATGTAGCTGAAGTTAAGTCTTCTGTAATCTGGCATTGTTCGCTATCTGCTATGCCTTGTAATGCAGAAACAACCTGAAATTTTGCCAAATTTACACTTGTGATGTAAATGATATTATTTTTACTGTATAACTAATACGGTCCACCTGAATGTCTGAGGCAATTATAGGAAGAATACCATTTTTATCATGCAAAGAATCCAAATATGAGTCACTTCACTTCTGAAAAAAAATCATTGAAAGTCGAAGCACGCCTACTCAATCATGAAATGAAAGTCATGATCTACACATATAGTTTATGTTCCGACAAAAAGAAACCGAGTGTGCTTTACATGAGAGATTTTATTCATTGTAAAATCATTTTTTGTACTTTGCTTGATAGTTATTTTTTGTTCAAGTAGGTATTAGATACTATAGTGAATGGGATATTGTAGTAAATGGGGCTTACCATGTTCATGGAAAATCTTTCCTTAGGCTTCTTCTTGAGACATTGTGCTATTACTTTTACCAACCAGCGAAGTTGGTCTTCTTCATATGTTTTGCTTATTATAGGATCCACCAAATCTGAGTACTTCTTTCCTCCTAGAAGAGGCTTTGCCTGAAAAGGAAATATAAAGAAAGAAAATAATATCAATATGTCTAATGTTCATAAGCAAAAAATGAAAGGGTGATGAATTAAACTATTTTTCAGGAATATTAGCTTGTTGACATGTTTCGTGTGTTTCTTACCCATTCAACAAGTCCTTTATCTCCTGATATCTTATCTGCGGCTTTGCGTCCTGTAATCAACTCTAAAATAACCACACCAAACGAGTATACATCTGTTTTAGTAGATAGTTTCCCCTTCTCCTGATACTCGGGTGCAATGTATTCAGAATTCCCTATGCTTTTATTATTGGAGGACTTCTTTGGTTCGAGTTTTTTTCCAAGGTCAAAATCTCCAAGCTAAAAATATGTTTATCATTTACAATAAGAGTTAGTTGCATAAAATGAGAAAATGTATATTCGTATTGAAAATGTATATTCAACACAGCTGTCAAGGTTATATACCAGTGGTTTGAAGTCATGTGTTAGAAGAATATTGCTTGGTTTTATATTGCCATGAATAATGTTATTGTCATGCAAATACTTTAGACCTCTGGAGAAGCCTATCGCCACTCTCATCCGTTCACTCCAAGCCAATGTTTTGCGTCTTTCTCCTGCATAATGCAGCAAGTGTCTGTAGTATTAAATTTTTTGTTTACCATTGACATATAAATCAAACTATTGAATGAGTCTTCTATTCACATGCATAAAATTCCTCACGTAGCATTGAACGATATATCTTACTCGATAGATACATGTCAAGTGAACCATTGCACGCATACTCATATACGATCAACATGAAGCGATCTTTTGTAGAAGAACCTAATAGCATGACCACATTGTTATGTCTAGCTTTGAGGATAGTTTGAACTTCTGACTTCATTTTTTCCCTAACTTGAAGGTTTGTTATTTCATGCTGCTTAACTAATATTTTAAGATCTCCCTCCAGCTTGCCTTTGAAAGTGGAGAATGGATTTCCACTTTCAGAGAGACAGTTCTTCAATGAAAATCCATCTGTGGCTGCTTCAATTTCTTCATAAGAAAATTCCTTCTGCCATTCAATGTTAGGTCTTCTAGTTTTGCAGACAGTGCACATAGAACACACCGAGGCATTTTTTGTTTGATCCTGGCTCATATGAAGATGTTTTGCGTGATCATTGTTAGTCAAAAGTGTTGTGCCCGTATCATCCTCATGAGGCATGTTTTCAATATGTTCTTGATCCTTGCACTGCTTATTTTCTTCTCTTTTGTCTATGATTTGGTTTCTGTTTATATCATCATCCATGCTAGAATGATCTGGACTTGTCTGACATGTTTTTCCATTACTGTGAGCAATGAATGTTGAGCATCCCTCGTCGTTATTGGACTTGCAATGTACCTGGCTCACCCCTTCAACATTGATTGGACCTATCATTATATTGTTATCAGTATTATTATTGAATGCTCAAGAAGATCTGGAACAAATGAACAAGATATTTTGTCACAAATCGAAGATTAATAATGAGTTGTTATTTTGACAGACAAATATGACATCAAATTTCGACACAAATTGTTATAACTACTGAAAGGACTGAAAGTGTTCCGTTACTCACTCTTAGGGACATTATCAATGCCGGAAACATCTCCACATGGGCTTTCTGGTAAACTCCCATATGACTCATGGCTGTTACATTGTATTTCAACTGCGAGATCAATAGGTCCTCTTAGGCGTTCTATGTGATTTTTACCCAATACTCTAGATATACCACAAGAAAGCGTCTGCAGGAAAAACTCTTCGTCTTTCTTCATTTGCCTGTAAACCAGGTGCATTCTTTCATTAATTTGAGGTCTTCTTTAGTGATATGGTACAACCAATGTATAATTTTATTTCATGCTCCAAATTTGAGAAAGCTGTAGCATTAGGTTTCAACAACTGTATAATTTTCATATAATCTATACCTATTAATAAAGGCAAAACATTGTTTTGGTGTAGCCTATTTTATATACCATTTTTGCCCTTCAGTCTATTCAATTACTTGCTCATGTCCAAAACTAACTTTAGGGCAAAAATGACTTTTTTTTCTATTCTTTTACGGTTTTTTCCTTAACTGCATTAAAGGAGGTTATATGATTTTTTTAACAAAAACTTCTTTATCCTTTCCATGTTTCTCTAATATATTTTTTGTTTCTCTTTTGCATTCCAAAAATATCTTACCAACCACTCAAACTAGAATTTGATTAAATTTGTACTTTTAATTTTTCCTTTTTCAGTGGCTCTGTTTATGGTAAATAGGAGGGCTATGCCGATAACGGTGATATTATGCGAGGGAAAACCCAACATCATATCAAAGAAGATGAGTAGCGACCAAAGTAAGAAATAAGAAACTCAACCCATATGAAAGAGAGAGGGGGTGCGTTAAGGAAAAGGCTAATGACCAACCATATGCGAGAGAGAAGGTGGATGAAGAATAGAAGACTAAGGCGTTGGCGACAATAGTAGACCTAGAAGATAGTCACCCTTTGTAGTGGGAACACAAAACTGAGAATGCATATTGTCCAACTTTCGCGTTCTGGTTGCGTCCAATGATCTCCGCGTTAAAACTATGGGAAGAATGACAATTAGTAATTTGTTTTAATTTTGTGCTTCTCTTTTTATTATTTATTTGATTTGATTTTGGAGTATTTCGACTCAAAGTAGTTTAAATTTAATTCAATTCAATTTGATTATTGCAATATTCAAATATGTAAGATGCCTGAGAAATTTATTTATTTTTTGAATTAAGATGGTGGTAATTAACCTTATGGTTCATGTATATATTTTATTGCCTATTGCATTCCTTCATTTTTCTTCTTCAGTCACTGTAACATAGAATTGTCCTGCATTATCAAAAGCATAGAGGTCTCCGGTAAGATTCAATACAATTTACTTATGTTCCAATAATCAATGGTTAGTGTAACGTGTTTTTATCCACTCTTTCCCTCTATCTACTTTTTTTTTTTTGATACCAATTCCGTCTATCTACTTATCAAAGGGAACTTAGAAATTATGCAAAAAGAATGTTGAAGACGGCAGGAAGATTGATAATGCATAAATCTCCTTGACTCCAATGGAATGATTTGGCATCATTTTTATTTTTATTATTATTTTGTTTTTGGTTGTTAAAAAGTTTTGTATATTCACAAGTTTAACTATTGTGCATGTATTAATTTTTTTTTACAACTTGCAAGAATTTTTTTTAACAAATGACGGATGATATTATTACATGTTTTTTTAAAAGAAGGATGATATTATTACATATCATCCCATAGTTGCTAAGGTTAGTGCATTGATTCAACCTTCCTTCTCTTCTTCGAATATTTTCATAAATAATTTCGAAGTCTTGATCACGTCTACCATCTATAGGGCAAATATATTAAAATAATTTTTAGACACTTAAGTTATTCATCTATTAATCACCTTGACATATAAAGGAATATAGAGAATCGTATGATACTATGATAGGTTGATGATGCGATGAAAATAGAGACAAAGGAAAGAAGAAGAAAAAAACATTGAATGAGTGTTAGAAAAATGAGGTGTCCAACTATCATTATATTGTTAAAAAATATCTATTTTCATGACAAAAAGAAAAATCGCTACTATGTATATTCAATCTTATTCTTCATGGCATATGATTTGCTTTTTTCAAGAATGTGATGGAACTGATTAGAGTGTATGAAGACTTGGAAAACATTGATGTTTGCACGATTTTTCGGAATAGTCAAAGATTATGTTAGTACTATGTTTATTTCAATTTTAATTAAGACCTCAATTTTGTTGTCTTTCTACATGGTGTTAACTCGATTATATTTGTGTATAATATACTATATGTTAATTTATACAAAAAAATAAAATAATAAAGTATATATACACACGTCAGTGCAGTAGAAAAAGCGGACAGACGGGCACGGGAGTGCCCGTCTGGACGCTAGTTATCATTAATGCAAGCAATCCAATTTTACTTATACAACAATTCATTATTGTATCTTTCTTATTGTATTCATTTCTGTATGAATTTCACTTTATACATGACCTTGTTTTATATATAATAATAAAACAACATAGAGAAATCAGATTATTAGTTGATTTAGCCTAACCTGTCAAGTATCACCCAAGTTGCCTTTAGGTTTTTGGCTCCTTCTATAGCAAAATCTTTCGGCGAAGATCCTGCGTACAATTGTATCTTAAATGCAACCTGAAAACATAATGCACAACTTCATGAAATTCATGTTTGTAAAACATACATGTTGCAGCACCGCAGATATTAATCTTGTTTCACTGATGACTATTTCTAGGATGAAACATATTAATGATGTTTAGGAACCATCACTAAGTATGATCAACTTCCAACAAGCCATGCTTGATATTGATATTACCTCATTTGAGTCATACAATTTAGCAATCTTTGCAAGCTCCTCATGGTTCAGATATTCTTCCTTCTTCCTTGCAAGTTCTCCGTCAATGATCCGCTGATTTACGCCAACCAGTGCATTGCTGTCTAATGCGCTTTTGTAACCCACTATAAAGGAATTGGTTGAATGGTAATAAGAGAAAGTGAAATGAATATATTGCACAAAAGGCTTACAATGTTATATCTCATTAATTACTCAATACGACACTACGTACGTGCGTTTTTTAAATTACGATGGACTTGCAGAAATTACAGTTAGCCATTGTGATTCTGACAAACTCGCCACGAATCCAAACATCCATAAAAAGACTCAAGCTTTCTGTTTTTCAATTATCATTTTTAAATTCCAATTTTTTCTTCCTTGAGGTGACAATATCAACAATTCATGACATAACAAGAATAAATGAAGCACAAACACGCACATTAGACATGACACTGACACATTAACATAGTAATAATTTGAGAAAATAAAATAATTGAATATAACCACATGTATCGGTGTTGTGTCAATATTAAACACTAAAATATGTCGAACAATGAAAAAACGTTCAATTTAAAGTGTCAGTGCTACATAGAAAAATTTCTTAAAATCGTCAATTGTATTGAAGATTACTTACTAGGATTGTAAACCTCATACAGGATTGCCAATAGGGTGACCATATCTGTTGGCTTTAGGGATAAGCCATTTATAACCCAAGAAAATACTTTGAAGTTTAGTTTAGATGCATCCTGTATCACCACTACATGCTTTTGATCAGTGGCCATGATTTATGATGGTTCAACCTTAGAATAGTTATAATGAATCACTAGCTTCACATAAGAACCCTAACATAGAGTCTTGCATAAAAAAGCATTAGTCTCTAGTTATAAGAGAGACATGAAGGAGACAAGTATGAATATACAAAGTGTGATGGTATTATTGCATTTTAACATATGTCAATATAACATTTCTTGTGCATATCAAGTATCCTATGTAAATGTTCCTCTTAATGTAACGGATGACTGATGCAAATGATTCTTTTTGGAAAAATCTAAGCTTGTTATTATCCTACAAAAACCATTGTCTTTTTTTGAGGTTGTCATCATAGACATAGAACAAGGTATTTACTAAGCTGTCAATGAGAACAAAGCATTTCTTGGTGTTGTGAAACTACCTATAATTGCCTGAGATTCCAAAGCCCTAATATTCCAGCCACATGCACTATGGTCAGTGGATGAAGCCTAAATAGACCGGACAAGGATTCTATTTTGTATTTATGTATTGAAGCGATAATGAATCTTATATAACTATTTTGGCAAAAGGTTGTATTGCCCGTGTAAAGCTCAAGAAGTAAAACCAAATAGCTTTGTTCGGTACAAAATTGTGTCTTCACAAAAAAAGACATGACAAATAAATCTTATATAACTATTTGGGCAAAAAAAATAAAAAATAAGATGGCCAGCCTAATAGTGTCGGCATTTTCAGTTAAGCTGGATCTTTTTATTTTTTTTTTATTGAGGGAAGCTAAGCTGGATCTTATAAACTTATTGAATTCTCTTTCACATGAGGATTTTAAGTATTAAAAAGAATTAAATAATAATATTAAATTATTTAACACTTGTGTTGTTTTTTCATGTTATCCTTCATAATATGCTCCTTTCTGAGGTTGCAGAAATAATATCCTTCACAATAGTCTTTTCATCACCAGATTCAGAGGTTGCAGAAGTTTTAGTTATGCGGAAGGGTTTGGAATTTGCAAAAGACATGTCATTTCTGAATCTTATAGCAGAATAAGATGCTTCTAATGTGGTTTTAGCGTTGAATGCTCACCAACAATCTTCAAACTATGTTGGATCAATTATTCGAGATTGTATTACTTTTAATGGTAGCTTTCGTAGTTTAAATTTTTCGCATGTTAGGCGTGAAGCCAACCAATGTGCTCATTATTTAGCAAAATATGCTCTTAAGAATTTAGATTGCATGTGGATTGAAGAAACTCCGCCTTGTATTTCTGCAGTCTCGGCATTTGATTTATTGCCAGACTTTCATTAATGAAATTGTCTTTAACGTCAAAAAAAAAATGTTATCCTTCATAATATAGTTGTTTATTTCAATAAAAAATATCAATTATTTATTTATTGGTTACAAAAAGAAGTATTAATCACGAATACTTTGATATTAAAAAAAAAATTAATATTGTTGGAAAATTGAAGGATCATATAAATAGTGGAAAATATTCTAAAATTTTCAAGAGGATGATTGATTCTCTTTTGATATCGTTAGTATTTCATTATTAACGTATTATTAAAATTCCAAGAAATAGGAGCATGTCCAAACAAAATTTTGGGTCAGAAAGCCAAGAACCAACACCTGTTGAAGTTGGTGGTGGAGATATAGCTAGAGAATTGGCTGAATTTTTGAGCCATAGGTTGGTCTTTAAAGTTATGTAAATATTTATCTCTTGAAATATACCTACACAATTGAAAACCAAACCTATGATTCAGAACTTCGGATTAACAAATATGTCCAAGTCGAACACTGATTCCAATACATTCAAGAACACGTAACGAAACTAAAATTACACCCTATGAATAAATTCTTCTTAAAAGTTGTATATGTAGAGCTTGCAACACATATAGTACTACATTGACCAAATAAGAATATATACTGCTTTTATAAAGGATAGGTTACGAGTTCAATTGTATAATTTTACATGATTATGGCTCCTATTTCTTGCCCTGCTCCTTTGTTGATGATTTCCAAAATAATGGAATCACTGTAGAATCAAAAGTTGTAACTTTTCATGGGAATCATTCATATACATTGAAACTTTTCGCAAAGAGGGGTTTAATGAACATTTTCATTGATTCAAGTGTATATGATTATAACCTTTGGCAAAGGGGTGCTTAATGAACCTTAGCATTGATTCAAGTGTGTATCATCATAACATTTGGCAAAAGGGTGCTTAATGAACCATAACATTGATTCAAGTCAAAGTGGTGCTTTCTCTCATGTGAAGGGTCATATAATGCACTATAAATGTTTGACATTTGGGCATTAGTTTGACAGACACAAAACAGGAATTTTGTTGCATTAACAACATAATTCTCCCGCATTCTCTTATTCTAAATCATTCATCAATTCTCTAATGCATGAGTGAATTGCTGGAACCATAAATTTGTAAAATACTGTTAGAAGATACGCTTGGTGTGGTTGTGCAATACACTTCAAGGAACTCATAGTATCCTGAAGGGGATTCGTCGGTCATTCCTTATTGCATCCAATATACAGTTATTGGTGGAGACGAATCGAACCTAAAGGTTAGTGTGGCAACCCCATGCGCTTTGAGTTTTACATTCATAACCATTCAAACTTTTTTAGATTTCAAGTGCAACAACCTCTTCCCATCAATCAAGATATACAACAATCTTTGGAATTTATGTGCACACTTCATCATGTTCATCTTCATCATCTTCTTGATCAAGTTATTGCAACAGACCCCCAATACAAGATCTAACATCCTTCTCACTAATTATGGCTAACAACTTTTGATGCATGATGAAGGAAAATGATGTCAGGCACCAACATCACTTAAGTGTCATTGATGTGTTTTTCAAATTATTGGTTCCTGTTTATGCATGTTTTGATCTGGAACACATTTAGCTGTCGTTGAATAGCGAACGACACTTAACTATTAACGGGGGTATTTTGATCATTTTATGGTGCCTGATGGGATTATTTTGAAGCTTAAAGTTCAATTTTTCAAAAAAAAAATTATGGTCCTCATTCTAGATTATACAATCTGAAGCGTGTTTTGAATTTTTCCAATTTTTATAGCAGAAATCTAGCAAAACGTAGAAGACCTAGAATTTTTTTCATTATATCATAATGTCAACAAAGTTATTTATTGGTTATATACAATCCTAAAAAATATTTAACATCTACATACATTTCAGGTTATGCAATTTGAATCGTGTCGAACCTCCTCAAGATTAGTTTTTAACCACACTTGGATTCATTATATTGATGTATTTTGTATTCTATAAACTACATATGTTAAATACGTATTTGACTGGTAGAATTTGAAATAGAATATAGAACAAATAGATTGACTTGCTGCAATCTAACATTAGAACATATGTTCTGAGAAAAACTCATCACACATCAAAACATAACAAATCATAAGATAATGGCAACACACATCAAACCATAACCCAAGTAACAAATAGTTGACAATGTGAAACATAATATTATGCATCTTAACGAAACATCCAAAAATACAAAATATTCAAACGAAAATATCCATATATACAAAGTAAGCCCTACTAGGTAGCACACCCCATAGCCTCATTAAAGATATGCTTCAAACCCTCGCAGAATGGGGTCCCTTTTTGCACATGACCATTTTCCATCAACCCAGTTCTTATTGTGATGATGCCACTACTACAAAATATCCCTTTTAATAACATTCATTTTAGCATTTAATAGCGCTTTTGAAGCGCTAAGAAAGCCCCCGCTATTATAGGTCAGAACCCCTATAATAGCGCTTTCAGAAAAGCGCTAACATAACCTTATTTTTGTGCTATTTTAAACAGATGTTTCTTAGCGTTTTTGAGAAAGCACTATCTTAATTATCCCCCCTTTATTAGCGCTTTCAAAAAAGCGCTAATAAAGGTGTGCCATTATAAGTTTTATTTTTATTAAATCCTTCATTCGAAAGTTCAATATTGCAGCGAATTAGCAAATCAATAAAACATCTCATTGCATCCATTGATAAATAATAAACACTAGTAATATGTTCATCAGAAACTTGGTTACAAAATAAATCTCTTATTAATCAATCCTAGAGAAGGACATCTAATTTACAAAACTAAAAAAAAAATTGTAAGGCCAGTGCATATATAGCAAAAGTAGTCGCAACCAACAAAAAAAACCCCAACTGCAATGGTACTCTCATGACAAGCGATCCAACGTTTAGTGGTTAAAGCTACCTCTAACAAATGATTTCCTGTGTCATATGGAAGGAAATTTTAATTATGTACTGTTTGATTTCCAGCATAGAACACATATGCCCAAGATTTTATCTCTACCTTAATTAAAATGACATAGTGAACTAATCTGATTCATGAGAGATGAGGAGTCAACGCAAATGCTCAGTGCAGAATTGGCAGAAAAATTCAGAAGCATGAGATATTCTACAAGCACAAGTAAACCAACAAAAAAATAAAAACATGAAATCGGTTTAGATTTATCAAAGTTAAGGATAAATAAAAAAAACCAGTAAGTTGTGCTTAACTTTTCTTTATAATACACAAAGGAACTACAAATAATGATCATTGATATAACTTCAAATAGTTCCTCTAAAAACAGAACGAGCACTTTTGTATGTTTGAATTGGATGTTCGATCTGAACATAATAATGTGAAGTTCAGAAAATTAATAAAAAGCAACACATTATTTAGTAGGGAGAATGTTGACAGTCCAATACCTGATCACACTTTATATACAGCTCACCGGAAAGAGAGGCAAAAGAACAACTCCATTACACACAAACATGCCTACTCATTATGCTAAAAACATGCCTACTCATTATGTTAAAAAAATGCATTAATTCTGCAGGAAAACAACATCCTACCTATTACCAAAACACAATATTTGTAAATCTCAGCCTGCCAAATCATCGAATTCCACCAGTCTGTGAGATCTCCACCATGTTACCCTTGCTTTCAAAATAGACTAAAAGATCATACCCAACAATTCACCTATGATTGGACTGCACTAATGTAAAAAGGCCAACCCAAATAGTGTTGCAAACATGCAAAATATTATGCAGAAGACCAGTCTCCTAACAATACACTTGTGTTCGGATTTCACAAATGCACACTACCTCAGTTGGAGTTCACAGACAAATGTACACACACATGCAAACTACTAATCATATCAGGTCTACGATAGAATAAAAAAGAAATATAAAAGAAACTAACATTGATTTTGAATAAAAAAGAAACTAACACTCATTTTGAATAAAAAATAAACTAACAAGGAGAACTTGAATCAAAATCATACAGTTTGTTCATGATAGTAGATTTGCCAACTAGGATGAGGTTCACTTGGCGGCTTTCGACACACTACACAGCCTTCGTCAAACTTCTTCGCGTGCATGTGTGGCTACGAAGTTAAATTATGAAGTTTGAGGAATCAAGCTATTTGTTCTCGGAACACAAAAAATAACACCTCAAAAAAGTAGGCTCATGATGATATGGTATGCTAGTTATGCAAAGGCACTTGCACTTGTTCTCTACCTTTGTATAATGCATAATTACAATCATTGGTGGAATATCAATAATTAGGATTGTGATAAAACAAGTACTTGAAAGCCAAATTGTCTTATTTGATTTTTATAATCAAATGCTATGATTCTGCATTATACCCTCCAAAATGCAGCTCTCATTATGGCTAAAAGAGGAACTACATTATATTTGTTTTTATATCCTTAGACTGTAAAGGGGAAAAAAATTAAAATAGACGTATTAGATTGATATACAAAATATGTGCTGACATAAGTAAGGAAATAAAGGACACACAAATAGTAAAAAGTCCAAACTCAATATCATGACTGAGACCCAAGTCTACAACCGGGTTTCCCGCCTCTTTAGCCACAATCTCTGCAAGTACCATCTTCACTTGGTCTTGATGAGTCAATAATTAGCGTTTTTAATATAATATTTGAGTCCGTTTTATTTAGATTTGATTCCGTTTTATTTAATATTATTTCTGTTTTAGAACTATTTTACTTCAATTGCAAGTTATTTAATTTCAGGAACAAATAATTGAAAGATTGAGTCTTGGAGCAAAAGAAAGAGGATTTGGAGCTGATTCGGGTCAAAAATACGAAGATTGAAGTCAAAAATACAATTTCCCCAAGTCAGAAGCATGGCACGGCCCGTGCCACCAGCCACACGGTCGTGCCACCTCCCAGGACACTCTTTTGCTGCTTTTTCTTCAAGGACAAGCTACCTATTAGTTTATTTTATGACCTAAAAGCCCATGGTTTCTTATGGAACATTCTAGTGATGTATTGCTTAGGTTTTAAGTCGTTATAGACTATAAATAGAGTAGCTAGCTATCATAACAATTCATCTTTTGTTCTTGGAATTCAATAGTGACAATTGTTATCTCTTAATAAAAGTTATCCTTTTTATTATTTTATTTTATGTTCTTCTTCTTCTCCTCTTCTATGTCGACGATGAACATGAGTGAGTAGTGGGTAAGTCTAAATGGCATAACCCTAATCAAACCAAGCCTTGAACCCTAATTTTATATAAATCTACTTTCTAATCTAATTTCATTGTTATCATAATGAATTAACAAATATCAAACTCATGAAGCGAAAGTTGAGGGTTACTATTTGTTAATTCATCATCTCAAATATCAATTCATAAAGCGAAAGTGGAGTTTTGATATTGGAACAAGTGAAATTAGACAAAGATTGCAAAACATGAGAATAGTCTAGCAAACCTTGAGACAAATAAAGTTTCGTTCTTCAAGGATTTCAAAGGCAATCAACCATGAGAATAGGCGTGATTGCTAGAGGAACATGTTGGAACAAAATGTGTTTAACATTACCCTTTAGAGTTTTGATGATAACAAGGTATTAAAAATTGTCAATTGGATATGCTAATATTTGTTCAAGTGTACATGACTGTTGACAAAAACTTTGGTATCTTATAAGGTTCTGAAGGAACAAAGGAGAGCAAAGGAATCAACAAGAATGAAGCTTGAAGCATCTGAAGAAAAGTGCTCCTGAAGTCAAGGGCTCCTGAAGTTATGACGTCGTCAGAAGCAAGTTTATCAGAAGCACCTCATCAGAAGCAACATCACCAGAAGCTGAAGTTCATCAGAAAATGAGAGACTTGAAGCTTCAAAGGCTGTTCAAAGGATTTAATCACGCCCAGCATTGCAGAAGACCAGGAGAGTGAAGCAGCGACTATTTTGAAAGGATTTGAAGGCATTGGATGCTTGTTCTTTGAAGAGCGTTGACAAAGTACAATTGTACGAAGTGTACAACCACTACCTCCACTACTCTATTTTTGTCTCTGCTATAGGACAAGAATAACAGCTATGCCTGCAACGATGTTCCTTCATACTTGGAATGAATTTGAAATTGATCCTTCAAAGGACAATAACCATATCAGGCAAAAGATCATTGGTGATTGATCAAAGCTTCAAACGACTCTTTTTTGATGTGTTGGCAATCAACAACGTCTCTTTCACACCTCTATATAAAGGAGTGAAGACTTGAAGATTTCCAAGAGACTCACAACAATATACCAGTGCCAAAACTCTGCTGAAATTGTTCTGCATCAATAGTTCACTTGGAATTTCTTAACAACTTTCATATCTTAGAAATTCTAGAGTCGTAAGAGTCTGTATCTGATTTGTATTGTGAACACCACTGATTGTATATCATGTGTTCAACCTCAAACATATTTCTTTGTAATTCTGTTTGAATAGAAGTCTCTTGCAGTTGTGCTTGAGCATAGGAAGTCTCTTGATTGTGTTCAGAAGCATAGGAAATCTCTTGCAGTTGTGCTTGTGTAAGTTTGAAGTCTCTTGCAAAGTTTAGCAGTGAGTAGTTGTAATCAGATATTACATTTTAGTGAACTCTCCTTGGAAGTGCAAGGGGGACAGGACTACTTCTAATTTGTGAAAGGAACCTGTATAATTGCTTTATGTCTTTCTTCTCTCTCTCTCTCTCTCTCTCTCCCTCTCTCTCTGTTGTTATCCGCTGCATTTAGAATCTGAACATATCTTCAGAAGCTGAACTCTATCAGCTTCTGATCAGTGACTTCAGTAGGAGAAAATGAAGAAACATCTAACACAATTCAACCCCCCTTCTTGTGTTTTTCTCACCTTCATATAATGCCACTATAATGCCTTCATTTTACAAATCACCGCGATCCTGAATCTTCTACGTTATGTAACCACTATAATGCCTCCAATCCTCAAGCTCCTTTAAATTAAAGATTGCATGCTAGCTTGATCTAAATCCCAAGGTCTTCAGATCAAGCTAGCATGCAATATTTTTATCTTCTTACTTAAGAAATCTTCTTTACTATGACTCTGCTTCGATCCTCATCAACCTTGATTGTTTAAGAAACAACCCCCACAACCACCTTTTTTTTTGATGCTCCACCAATATACTTGATTGAAACCAAAATTACAAATATCTTATAGCACCCTATTGATCTAGATCTCAAATCCTAAAAGGTTCTTAGAAAAAGTATTTAATCTAAAGATGTTAGAGAAAATGAGAAAGAGAAGATTAAGAGAGTGTTTGCAAACTAGTTCAATGAGTAGTGGAATGAGTGAAGACAACAATATATAGGTGATCAAGGTAGGAGCAAGTCTGACTACAAATTTAATTTAAAAGCATTGCTTGATTCGAATAAAAGAATGTGTTATTCGAATCAAATAGTGTAGTTTTGAAATCTGAGATGTGATGAAGATTGATTTGATATTCATGAACAGTGATTCGAATCAAAGTTTCTAGATGAAGGGTGATACGAATTAGCAAGATTTTGATTAGAATCATACTTCCAGAAAGGAGTAATGATTTGAATCATTTTTCCTTTTAAACTGAGTTGATTCGAATCAAATACATAAAAAGAAAAACCCGAAGGTCAAAATGATTCGAATCAAAATATGCAACAGGTTGTGGTGCAATATATTCAAAGTCAATGTAAGAGGAACAACAGTACGCATCAACTAAGAAAAATGACGTTGAGTGTAACTTAGTATGTAATTTGGAAAGAAAGAAATGCCAGAATATTTCAAAAACATCATCAGTCAGCTCAAGAGCTCCTTCACTCTACGAGATTGTATGCATTATTATAGGTTTGAAAACTAATCAAATGAAGAGTCTAATGTTAAGATTGTGAGGTTGTGGCCTTTTCTTGGGTTTGTACGAGCTTAGATCTTGTTTCTTTGTTGTCGTGTTCGTGTTGTCATGTAGTTTGTAATAATTGGTTTTAATTAATAAAAGTTATCTCTTTTTATAAAAATAAAAAATAAAAAATAAAAGATAGATCACAAAGTCATGTGCGTAAATTCTAGGCCACAAAATCGAACTTTTTTTTCCTTTTAAACAAGCCCACAAAATTAAACTTATCAGCAAAGTTCCCATTAAAAAAATGGATTTTCATTTAAAATGTCTTTTCGGTAAAAATGGCTTCCTTCACTTTGGAAATATACAATGAGTGTTATCGTAAGCTTACCTCATATATATATATATATATATATATATATATATATATATATATATATATATATATATATATATATATATGGGTTTTGCTAGAAGACACCTTTTGTGAAGGTGTCTTTTAGCAAGTTACTCTATGAGCATTTGCGAAAAGACACCAACTTACTTTTATGAAGGTGTCTTTTAGCAAAGTTATAACTAAAAAGTGAAAATCACACCTTGAGGTGTGACTTGCTAAAAGACACCACCAAAGGGTGGCTTGTAGCAAGACCCTATATATATATATATATATATATATATATATATATATATATATATATATATATATATATATATATATATATATATATATATATATATGGTTTTGCTAGAAGCCACCCATGAAAGTGTCTTTTAGCAAGTCACACCACAAGGTGTGATTTCCACTTTTTAGTTATAACTTTGCTAAAATACGACTTCATAAAAATTAATTGGTATCTTTTAACAAATGCTCATAGAATAATTTGCTAAAAGACACCTTCATAAAAGGTGTCTTCTAGCAAAACCCATATATATATATAATGAGTTTAAATTCTCATTATAGTCTCAACATAAAACGCCAATTTAAATTTTAGTGGCAATAAAGTCCGATGAAAATTTAAACATCGAGTATATCATGTCTGTTTTTTTCGAAATTCAGTAAAAAAATCGTTTTGAAACTCCAACATTTTATATAACCATTTAGTTATCATCAATGAAGTACTAAAAACAACTTTTCATTGGGCTTAGGCCCCTTTGTTTCCCAAAAAAAAAAAAAAAAAAACTTTTCATTGATTAAGTCACGCAGAATTTAGCAAATTCTAAAATCAACAAATAACAAGTTCGAAAGTATAGTTGGAAGTATTATATATTATTATAAATAAAAAAGAGAAGTCTCGCTAAATTAAGTTGACAGTTCGGGTGATCTTGGTTTATGGCTGTTAGTAGAAATCATTCAGGTTTTTTTTGAACAAGCAAAAATGGATTATATTAATACTGCACAGATGATCTCTTTAGCACAAGGTGTGCCAAGAAACCACCAAGAAAGAACAGTTCACAAAGATAAAAAAGAGTCTAACCAATGCCTAAACATGACATAGGACTAGACCACCACATATGATCACCAAATACAAAACAAGCCTTTTTAGCTTTCAACCACCACAAAGAATAATACTTCACTTTGTCTAGTAGCTGATCTATAGATGACTCTTTATGATTAAAAACTCTAGCATTTCTTTCATTCCATATGATCCAAACGGTCAGAAGCCAAATAAGCTGAAGAAAAGACCACCTTGATTTCATAACACCTGTATAGTGAGTAAACTGAATAAAATGATCAGAAACATCTTGATGATCAACACCATCGAAACCAATCCATGACCGCACTAAAGGCCACAGTGACCCAAAGCAAGAGCATGAGAGAAACAAATGACGAGCATCCTCCACCTGGCCACACCCCGAAACACACCTAGAATCCTCCACATTAATAACACCACGTAATGCCAAATTAGATTTTGTAGGAAGGCGATCACGTAGTAACCGCCAAGCGAAGACTGACACCTTTAGGGGAACCTGTTTATGCCAAACTAAATCGACATTCTGAGTAACCTGGGGGACCTCCTGAGTTGTGAGCATAGCATACATAGAACGAACCGAGTAACCACCTGTGGGATCCGGTAACCACTGCCACACATCATAAGAAAGAGGCTGCAAAGAAACATTAAAAAGTAATAGCCTACACTCCTCTAAAAGATCCTCCTCCCACACCCACAGCCTCCTACGCCACTTCCAAGCCTCACCTCCATCCCCCCACCCTCGTAAAATCATATCTTTAACCGTTATTGATTTATGCATCGCTAAATCATATAACCTACTAAAGCGCTCCCTAAAAGGAACATCACCACACCATCGATCATGCCAAAAAAACATTGATTCCCCATCCCCCACACGACGCACCACACACCCACTGAACCACCCTTCACCGCCCCCTACCCCATCTCTAATCTTCACCACCTCCTTCCACCATAAAGAACCACTCCGGCCCCCATCCTCCAACCTCCCGTCCTCCTCACCATATCTAGCCACCAACACTCTATACCAAAGGCTATCTCTATCAACTAACAGAGAATAAGTACTAACTACTAGGTTGAGGGAATAAGTACTAACTACTAGGTGTTGATAATGAACTAGTATAAATCTATTGTGTTGATATTCTCTTACTCTTGTCTCTTATATATATATATATATATATATATATATATATATATATATATATATATATATATATATATATATATATTAGAATTTATATTATATTTCAAAGGATTTTATAAACTACTATCTCCATCTTAAAATATAAGAAAAAATTTATAAAGAAAATTAACGAGTAAATCATCAACTATGTCCCTGAATTTGTACGAATCGGCCAAATTCGTCCCCCAATTTAATGAAATATCAAAATAGTCGCTGAATTTGTCAGGCTTCCATCAAAATGGTCCTTTCGTCCAAATGCTCTGTTACATGCTGTGTTGTCTTGTACATATGTCAACAAGGAAGCCACGTGTGCAAGGACCAATTTGATGGAAACGATGAAAATGTCAGTTTTCACTTTTCAACTTCAATTTTTTCTATTTTTCCAATTTTACCCCTCTTTTACCCTTACCTTCTACCTTCAGATTTCACTATTTTCACATCAAACACGTCCTTGACCTTTCTCCTTCCCGCTTAAACCTTCACCATCTTCACATCTCCAAAACCATCATCATCTTCGGTGATCAACATTGGATATTTGAAGGAAGAATTCGTATATGGTTAAGGTAACATCGTTCCTTTTCCTTTTCATTTTCTCTGTTCATTTTCCCCCATTTTTTTATCTATTTTTTTATTTTTGTTTTCAATTTTTATCATTTCGTTTTCAACTTTAAACTTCATTTGAAGCTTTCTTTGTTGTTTGTTTGTGAGTGTTGTGTTTTTGAGACGGTTGTTTAGATTATTCATTTTAGGGTTTTCAGTTTAAGACTTAAAAATTTGATTTTTTTTCTGGTTGGTTATTACTAAAATTGATGAAGATTAACTTAGTAATGAAGGAAATTACTGATTGATTAAAACAATATCTGAAAATGGTTTGCATTTTAGGGTTTGCATTTTGATGTTATTTTGTTTGTGATTAAGACTAATATTTCCAAAATCCATACGATGGAAGACAATATTACGCTAATTATGCGTCACGGCGAGATGAGTATCAGAGGCTGCAATATGCTCATGGTGAATTCTATGTTTGGGAAAAAAATGGATGTTGATGAGTTATGTTTGTGGGACATTGCAGATGCTACTTCAAGGATCAAATTGATTTCTTTTTATATAATTCAAAGACTTATTTGATGTTTTTTTTTAATATAACGTAGGGATTGATTTGATAGTTAAACAAATAATTTAGGTGTAACACCCATACTCGACGTATCTAGAAAGTCTAGCATGTGCGTTAGTTTAGTACTGGATACATTAAACATTTACAACATAAAAGCTTCGAATGAATATTATATACAACATCATGCGTTCGTACAATGATAATTCTACTCATCTTTTCAAAAGTGTAATAATTACATACTCGAATATCCTTAACATCCTGCTGCGGGTACGAACTTGTCGTAACATCCATTCGGCTACTAGCTTGCCAACCAACCTGTTTATCTAAAACAAATAAGGATTGGGATGAGACATAATGTCTCAGTGAGTTCCCCTAAATCCTAGGCTATAGGCAACCTCAAGGGGAAACCTACAATCACCTCGTGTCTACAATACAACCTGAGGTTTATTATACGTGTGTGGGGACTTGCATACTAGACTGTCGTGCATGCTAGGGCCGTCATAGTCTCATCTCAACTAGTTATAGGCTTCACTTCCTATACATGTCATGGCGGTTAAGGGGAAACTAAAACCGCATTGCCAAGAATACGTACCACGTATCGAGGCCTAAGCATAGCATAATCATGACACAATTCTAAACCGGATGATTAGGGGAAACCTAAGATCATCATCGGCATAACATTCTTTACTTGTTCTATACATAACTTGCACTTGTCTTATAGCATCTCATGCTCTTGCTCTTAAATTAATCTTACATGAAATCATACTTGCATAAACATAACATACATGGTCGTGCATAAGTTCATTCATTAGGTTAGCGTTGAACAAACAGTCATTATCTTGATTCATTTTACAGAGAGCCCCGGGCGGAGTAACCCCAAGAACAATACCATACATGACCGATGTACGTACATCGGACTCCCTCGGTGTCGTGCGGGTCCCTTACGGCTTGAACCGTTCCCCTTAGATCAAGAACCTCTCGTATCCCCCTGCGTGGATAACAAGAGACACGAACACCTACATCTTGTAATAGTCTTGTTCTTATACATACATGAAAGGTTAAACTATTCGAGATAGTTCCTTATCTCGGGATACCTGCTCGATCCCTTGTTGGTCAACTACATACTAGTTCATTCTTGTTCATGAGCGTAGAAAATATTCCTAGCATCTTAACATACATAAATATTCATGATCATCATTCTAATTATTGACAACTATGTCGAGGCTCTAGTTCCATTCCCCCTCTTAATACATCACTAATCGGATGTATTGCATAGCCTATCATAACATCTCATGTGCTATTCATCATTGAAATTCATGATGTTGTTAATGCATTTCTTTACCAATATCCTTAGGAGGAAAGTGCAATGATAACTTGACTTTGAGGGGTGTTTAAAGTTATAAGAGACTGCAGGGAAAAGCTTGGTCGAAACCACTGCATTTCATGAATTTTCTTGTAAAAAGTGTTGTGCTGTGAAATCTCGCTTGAGCAAGATTCATCATACTTGAGCGAGATTCCAAGCGAGATTTTAATTTGATTCTGTCTTGATCTCTCTTGAGTGAGATTCATCTCGCTTAAGCGAGGTTCGTCAGTACCAGACCTGCAGAATTCGTAATTTTGACCTCTAAACCTCAAAATAAGTTTCCAATGCACACAAACCAATTAGAATACATAGAAAATAGCTTAGAACAAATACATAACAACAAACAACATAATTTCAATGACTAATGGCAAAAGGGGTACTAAAACCCTAACTTATATACTAATACAAATCATGTTTTCTCACAAGAATTGCACAACCCAAAGGTAGGAGAAACTATCTAAGAACTCATCTAAACATGTTTCTTGAAATTTCCCAAGCATCAAGCATCAAACCCTAGCTTCCTCTTCATTCTTGATCTTTAGCTCTTTCCACCAAACCATGCTTTAATCTCTTCCTCCACTTGTTTCTTGCTTGATAAGCTACCTTAATCCATGCTTGATCATGTTTTGGAGGAAGTTTGGATGCCTTTAAAGAGAGATGGAGGGCGCAAGTCTAGAGAGAAGGGGGAGAGAAATATTTCCTCAAAACCTAGAGAGAGAAATGAAATGGGAAAATGAGTATTTGGTGCCCAAACATACTTATATACTCCCTTGTGCGAAATTACTTAAATGTCCTTTGTCTCGGTCGCATTTAGCCTGACACTGATACATAAATCCTTGCTTGACTGATATTACCTAATATTATCTTCCGTCGTACTTAACATTTTCATCATACTCGTTTTCCATGAACCTTAGTCCTCTGATACATTTAATAGATAAAATTTCTATTAGCTGACGAGCGGGATATTACATTCTATCCCCCTTAAAAAATTTTGTCCTCGAAATTTAGAGATTACTTAACATTAACCGAGTTCAAAACATATCATAGTGAAGTAATCCTCATATTATCGAAATTATTCCTCCCATAATCTTGGCTTAACTTAAAACATCATGATCATATCTTATCCTTTCTGCGTATCGACTTTGTCTCTTTGGATCCATATCATACCCATTTAACATTAACCATTCATATGAGTAACTTATCATAACTAGAACACTCAGGATTTACCTTTTTAACTGGGGTCCTAATGGAAACCAGGTTTGCCATGCAGTGCTCGATTGTATTATAAACATCTTTTCATGTACACATAGTTCATATATCATCTTACTTATTGTACCTTGAGACACATGTCTCTCACTTTCTTTACTTATCTTAACGATTCTACGATTCTTTCATCTCTTTCGGAGTCTTATTAAACCTTCTGATCTCATAATCATTCTCTTAGCATCCGAATTCATGGATAACTCATATAACTTGTCGTGGAGGAGTGAGATTAAATACGCCGATGCATATGTCATTCACCAACCCATCTTGTAGCTTACATGCTCTTAAAACTTCCGACTTAGACCTCTTGCATCTGAATACTCTCAACATATACTTGTGCGCCTCATAAGACTTTTCGAAAAACTTTGTTGTTTACTTCAACACATCTTACTCTCCATAGCATTCGCATACTTTCAAATGTCGCTTCTTGTTAAATAATAACGATACTCGTTCTAACATATTGCTTTAAGAAGTTTTCTAAACATGAGTATTTGTATCCTTGGAACGAATAGAGACATAATATTTTAAAAGAATTTGTGAAAAATGTCAAGTTAAAAAAAATAATTTTGTTTCCAAGTCCCTCAATACCCATTTTAAATTTAAGAGGTTTTTTTCTTTTTTAAATCATAGTTCGGAATCTTCATAGCAAGTATCGTGATCATTTAACAAGTTTGACATAAGAGGGTATGCACTTCATCGGGCATAACTCATGATTTCTATCTCCTTCCATAATGAAATTCTTGAACTTCGAAAGTAACTTCTTTCTTATTCTTTCTTGACTTACATACATATCTTGGAGACTCACATTATTGCATAACATAAATCATATAGGATCCTTGACCCTCATAACAATATCTCATTTCCTCGTTCTAAGAACAATAAACTTGAATCTTCAAAACATCATATCCGGTTACGATCACAAATTGTTACCTTCTCCTGTATGACACTTCTTCTTTTAATACAGGTTCCACACTTGATAATTCAATCATTACTTTGAGTCACAAAAAGGAACCTTTCGACTTTGACCTTTATTTCTCTTATCATAGCACATACTCTTCATTTGTTGTGACTCTAGCCTTTCCTATCTCACTTTGGTGAAGACGCATCCATTATACCTTTGCCATATCCTTCACTGTCCGTATTAATCTCTTTGCTTACTTAACATTTCGTGAGCTTCTCACTTGTCCCATATTGCTTCTCAAGAAGACTCTTACTATCAAGTTTCATGTTCCATGGTTATTGTCGAAAACTTTATCTATTAACATTCCATTGCGCCACTCTGATTCCCACCAGTTGACTTTACCAATATTCTAATCCATTGAGACGACTGAAACTTCACATTCTTTTTCCCATATGAGCATCATCTTCTAGACCTTTCTCAAAACCTTTCAAGCGGCAACCATTGCCATAAACTTGCACCTCACAATACCTTGTAAGATTGAATCTCACGGTAGACTTATCCCATTACCATATTATTTTACTTGGGGATAGACCTCACATTCCCACTGGTTGGGTTTACCTCATGACATATACTTATCATACTTAAACTTGTTTCCGAGCAATCTCGAATTCTCGTGGTAGATTCATCATAAATTATACATGCCTTTCTTGATCTTGCTTCATTGCATCCTTGTATTCTCGCATACTATGTTTTGCGTAATCAACTAATGCTTGCTCGTTAATTTCTTTCTTTAAGAAAACATTATGATATAACACACGGATCATTGGCGTTGATGATTTTCCACTATAAATAAACATACACCGAACATAGGTCACAGTCGTTACTCTAAAATCACAGAACAAGTTGATAACACATATGTGCCATCAAATCTTGGTTCTAGTGAGTTTAGCCCACTCTACGCGAATCGTAACATACCGGTACCTACAAAATTTTCATTTGAATTTCAAAAATATCAATTTCAATCACCCATATGCATATATCTTTCTAAACTCGAGTAAACTTTACGATCCATCATCATAACGAGCTTTAGCAATTCAATTAAGCAAAACATAGGTCCGGGGGAATACTCATAACTTCATTAAATCTGAAAATCTTGTGACTTCACTTAACTCTTTACCAATTTACTTTCCATCTCGTGATTTTACATCCACTTTATCCGTTCCATAAGCCGAAACCTTAAAACTCTTGACCCAGGCTCTTCGTCAGCTCTTGCCACGTTAACTTCTAATGTTACCTTAAACTGGATTGATTCTGTTAATACTTGTCCATGCATTTTATTCCTTAGAAATCATAGGGTGTGATGTGCATTCGATACTTGGTGTTATAGAGAGTGTTTGTTGCATAAAAGATTGTGAAAACAACCCCCAATAGCTACTAAGGCCCTAGAGACGAAATGACAGTTTTCCGAAAAACTGGAAATTTCGCCCCAGGTTCACTATCAGCCAAATCCTCTAGAGTAATTTGGCTCATAGCGAAAATTTCGCTATTGGCGAGTTTCTTCAGCTTAGTTTTCCAGAAATCATATTTTACATAAAAAATCTTATTTCCTCAAGTAATCCAATGCATATCATTCCTTCCAATCATGTTAAAAACAATTTTATAACTTTTGCATGGCAAGCATTAACATCAATCGGTTCAACTCACGGCACATTAAAAACTAATGTCTTGTTTATCATGACACTTAACATAAAACTTCCACATAAAACCTTAACTTTGTCCGCTAAGAACGGCTTAACTTATTTCTCTGTCAACTCATTCATCATTCATTTTTAGAACCTTATTCACACTGAACATATAGATCTTTATCTTCGTCCTCATGTTTTAATCCCTGAGAGCTTACTGATTCCATCATCACATGTCGACTTCTCCTATTCTTGTAGCCTTGCACTCCCGTAGAACTCACACTATACTTGCTTAGTTCACCGGCCACCTATTGGCACGTTAAAACTCTTACTATAACTCGCTCTGAGTTCTTACTTATCAGTTCATCTTCAGCACATACTTCGTTCCTCCTGGATCCTCTTCAGATCTCAGGCATCGGTTCTAATTGTCGAATGTTAAATTGAGTTGATCAGGCTCAACTAACAACGACAATTAAATCATTTACCCGGAACCCAATGGTCCCACTACCTTAGTTGTAATTTAATGACCCATGGAACGATCTGAATCGACCTGCTCTGATACCAAATTGTAACACCCATACTAGACGTATCTAGAAAGTCTAGCATGTGCGTTAGTTTAGTGCTGGATACATTAAACATTTACAACATAAAAACTTCGAATGAATATTATATAAAACATCATAGATTCGTACAATGATAATTCTACTCATCATTTCTAATAATTACATCCTTGAATATCCTTAACATCCTGCTGCGGGTACGAACGATCACTTGTCGTAACATCCATTCGGCTACTAGCTTGCCATCCAACCTGTTTATCTGAAACAAATAAGGATTGGGATGAGACATAATGTCTCATTGAGTTCCCCTAAATCCTAGGCTATATGCAACCTCAAGGGGAAACCAACGATCACCTCGTGTCTATAATATAACCTGAGGGTTGATTATACGTGTGTGGGGACTTGCATACTAGACAGTCGTGCATGCTAGGGCCGTCATAGTCTCATCTCAACTTGTTATAGGCTAAACTTCCTATACATGTCATGGCGATTAAGGGGAAACTAAAACTGCATTGCCAAGAATACGTACCACGTATCGAGGCCTAATCATAGCATAATCATGACACAATTCTAAACCGGACGATTAGGAGAAACCTAAGATCATCATCGGCATAACATTCTTTACTTGTTCTATACATAACACTTGTCTTATAGCATCTCATGCTCTTGCTCTTAAATTAATCTTACATGAAATCATACTTGCATAAACATAACATACATGGTCGTGCATAAGTTCATTCATTAGGTTAGCGTTGAACAAACAGTCATTATCTTGATTCATTTTACAGAGAGCCCCGGGCGGAGTAACCCCAAGAACAATACCATACATGACCGATGTACGTACATCGGACTCCCTCGATGTCGTGCGGGTCCCTTACGGCTTGAACCGTTCCCCTTAGATCAAGAACCTCTCGTATCCCCCTGGCGTGGATAACAAGAGACACGAACACATACATCTTGTGTAACAAATCATACTAGTAACTTATCTCGTGTAACAAGAGACACGAACACATACATCAATTTGAGATAATTCCTTATCTCGAGATCCCTGCTCGATCCTTTGTTGGTGAACTACATACTAGTTCATTCTTGTTCATGAGCGTAGAAAATATTACTAGCATCTTAACATACATAAATATTCATGATCATCATTCTAATTCTCGACAACTATGTCGAGGCTCTAGTTCCATTCCCCCTCTTAATACATCACTAACCGGATGTATTGCATAGCCTATCAAAACATCTCATGTGATATTCGTCATTGAAATTCATGATGTTGTTAATGCATTTCTTTACCAATATCCTTAGGTGAAAAGTGCAATGATAACTTGACTTTGAGGGGTGTTTAAAGTTATAAGAGACTGCAGGGAAAAGCTTGGTCGAAACCACTGCATTTCATGAATTTTCTTGTAAAAAGTGATGTGATGTGAAATCTCGCTTGAGCGAGATTCATCATGCTTGAGCGAGATTCCAAGCGAGATTTTAATTCGGTTCTGCCTTGATCTCGCTTGAGCGAGACTCATCTCGCTTAAGCGAGGTTCTTCAGTACCAGACCTGCAGAATTCGTAATTTTGACCTCTAAACCTCAAAATAAGTTTCCAATGCACACAAACCACTTAAAATACATAGAAAATAGCTTAGAACAAATACATAACAACAAACAACATAATTTCAATGACTAATGGCAAAAGGGGTACTAAAACCCTAACTTACATACTAATATAAATCATGTTTTCTCACAAGAATTGCACAACCCAAAGGTAGGAGAAACTATCTAAGAACTCACCTAAACATGTTTCTTGCAACTTCTCAAGCATCAAGCATCAAACCCTAGCTTCCTCTTCATTCTTGATCTTTAGCTCTTTCCACCAAACCATGCTTTAATCTCTTTATCCACTTGTATCTTGCTTGATAAGCTACCTTAATCCATGATTGATCATGTTTTGGAGGAAGTTTGGATGCCTTTAAAGAGAGAGGGAGGGCGCAAGTCTAGAGAGAAGAGGGAGAGAAATATTTCCACAAAACCTAGAGAGAGAAATGAAATGGGAAAATGAGTATTTGGTGCCCAAACATACTTATATACCCCCTTGTGCGAAATTACTTAAATGTCCTTTGTCTCGGTCGCATTTAGCCTGACACTGATACATAAATCCTTGCTTGACTGATATTACATAATATTATCTTCTGTCGTACTTAACATTTTCATCATACTCGCTTTCCATGAACCTTAGTCCTCTGATACATTTAATAGATAAAATTTCCATTAGCTGACGAGCGGGATATTACATCAGGACTATTATGATGGTAAAATTATTACAGAAAGGCTACATTTCATTCATTTTCAACCTTTTTTCATTACAACTCTACACACACATGAAACAATACGATAGCATGGACAAAGCCATCTCCATCAATCTTGTCTTTCTTCCATGACCAGCACCAATTTCATTGTTTTAAAGTAACCCAATTCTTCAACTTCATCAACCCAGACAAAAAATTCACAATTTCAACATCATCTTGTACAAAACAAAATTCAGAATCAGTAAGGTGTTGATCACACCATTCTTATGTCACACAAGAATGGTAAACAAACCTTTGGCAGAGGGCAAGCATAGAAAGACCTTTCTAGGTTTTTGAGAGTGTTGGCTTTTCTTACAGCACAAATTCTACCAAACCAACATTCAAGCACTCTCACATCACCATTAAACATGGATCTTGAAAATGGAGCTTAACTTTAATAACTCTTTTTGCCCATATGCCCACCCCCCATCATTTCAGATTAAATTTGAACAGTTTTGCTTTAAGAAATTTTGGAGATTCTGGTTTTCGGATTCAATAAAAAAAAGTTAGGGTTTGGACTTTTTTGAATTAGGGAACAACATTACCAGTAATTATTGGAAGAAATTTTGGGGATTTTGGAGTGTGGGTTAAAGATTGTAAAATTAGAGTTCCAATTTTATTGGGGAAGAAAGAGTCGTTGGGGAAGAAAGAAAGAGCCGTTGGGGCATTTTCTGCAAATCAATAAATTTCGTCCTTGAAAATTTTGGTCACTATCGGCCAAATTAGTCCCTGCTTATGTGGCATCTAACATGTGAGAGGTTAACGGCCACGTCTGCACCATTAACATTTCAATTGGACAGAGGGACTTAATTGATTGACATTTTACAAATTCACGGACTATTTTGATATTTCGTTAAATTGGGGGACGAAGTTGATTATTCACTCAAAAATTAATGTATTTGGTTAAAAATCTATATCAAATCCATCGGCTTATAATGTCTTATTTTTGCTTATATCTTAGGACGAAGGGGTGTTGACATTAATTGCTTGTTCTTCTTTTTCTCTTGAAAATTTCATTCAAAAGCTTTTTATATCAATAATATTTATCCTTTTACGGCTGGCCTCTATCATCATGATTTGTTACACGGATTGTTTTTATGTTTCGTTCCATATAAAAATGAAATTTAAACATTGTAAGAATTAAAACAACAAACATATCATAACGTGCAAAATTAAAAGAACGAGTAATGTATGAGTCAAAATCACCACACCCATGTACATGCATACTTTATTAAAATCCAGACTTACATCGTAGAAATACAATTTATTAATTGGAAACAAAGGTTGTTGTTTTTAAAGTAATGCATGATAACATGCATGGTTTCTTTCATTTTTTTGGAGGAGGATAACATGCATGGTTGGTTTTTAGTTTTTGAGACATATCATTCTTAGGTGGCAATTTCCAAAGCCGTCTTCAAGTAGTCTTTTTCAATAGTGTCCGAAACTATTTTCAGAGTGACTGGCATATACCGTCAAAATTGTATCCGATGTTGCCGAATCTATTTACACAAATACACTCTCCGATGTCGCCGCAAGCATTCAACGATAATCGTGAACAACGCTTACCTTCGGATGGACATACCCCTGCTTCAATGTTCTTCGTCTGAAAGATTACTGCAAATGGCAAAGGAAGTTAAAGTTGGAACCAATACACATCTATGCATATAATTAACGTATATATTTAGGAAAGTTTGGCATTAAATTGAGCATGTAGTATGATTTTTTTTCATTGATTAAGAATAATTTTTGAGTTCCTAAAATATAAATATATCGGTGAGAAAGATGAACACAATGTTAAAAATTTATACATACAGAATATGGTGAGCATGAAGACAGCCAAAGTAGCAAGCTTAACATAAGTCATTGTTTGATCAAAAGAAAGAATAAGCTGAAATTATTTGTTATCAACTTAGCTTAGTGTTGCATGAGTTCATTGTTACATGCAACATTTTATAGAGAGGTGCATATACTAGCAGACACTATAGCTCCCTACGTTAATTGTTAGGAAAGGTGAAATGGCTATATTTAATAATTTATAGAGAGGTCCATATACTAACTGACACTATAGCTCCCTTATTAAATTGATGGTGATATTTAATAATTTTGTGGTATCATCATGAAATTAAAATTGTTTCATTCCCTTTCATCAACAATAAATATTCACTTCCTGTACAATAATGGAGCTGCTTGATGGTGTTTGACAATGTTTATATAATCTCTTTTCGGCGTATTTACCTCTTAGAGCTGAAAAGGCAAGGCTTGTAAATAATGACATTATTTTTACCTTTTTAACTAAAAAAAAACTTTGTCAAAAAAAAAACTATAAAAACATCATTCAATCGAATACATCTAACTACACAAATTCAAAATCATTAAAACCGAGCTCAATCATTGGTCAGATTTTACTTATCTCTCGATCGAATTCAAATTATCAATGTCTCTTTTTCCTGTGAATTTTACGGTTGCACAGATAAAATCAGTAAAACCAAAATAGATGAATTTACAAACTTATTTACAACATCTAGGTTAATAGAATATAGCACCGTATATGAAAGTTAATAACTAGCAAAAATACAATTTTTTCCTAATATTTTTTAGCAAAAATACAACATCTGATTTATTTATAAAATCTCAAAAAAGAATCTCTAAATTATTGAATGTCAAAATATTTTTTATTCTAATCCGTAACGAACAGAGCCTACAAGGTTTGTTATAGTTTTTAGGGTTAAATATGTTTTTGATCCCTATAAAATTGGGAACTTCTAAGTTTAGTCCTTACTTAATTTTAATAGCTTTTTTAGTCCCTACTAAAAAAAATTACTTTTAATTTTAGTCCCTGCTAAAACAAAGTTTGTTTAATTATCCTTAAATTCTTAAATTTTTGAACGATTTTTTCAGGCAAGTTTAGAACACTATGAAATGTTCATATACTAAAATTTAGAATTTTTTAATATGAAACGAATTAAATATGAATTTTTTAAAAAGACAAAAGTTAAAGATAAAAGTAATAAAATTTGGACATAAAAATCATATTTTGCGATAATTTTTTCGGGATGAACTTTTAGTAATGTTCTTAACACGTCTACAAAAAATTGTTCAAAAACTTTAGATTTAAACATAAATTTAACAAATTTGAATTGAGCAGAGACTAATACCGAGTGCATATTTTTTTGCAGAGAGTAAGAGAACTATTAAAATTAAGTAATGACTAAACTTAAAAAGTCTCAGTTTTATAACTCGTGGAACTTCTTTATAATGGCTACGTTCCATGCATCGTTTCATAGGTAAATTCATATACATATACAAAATCATTAAAACTGAGCTCAATTATTAGTCAGATTTTACTTATCTCTCGGCTGAACTCATATTATTGATGTCTCTTCTTCCATTGAATCGGAGGGTTACACATAAAAAAATCATTAAAACCAAAAAAAAATATGAATTTAAAACATATTCACAACATCCAGGTACATAGAATATAGCAGCGACATGTTTACGAATGTGACAAAGACTACAAATATGACTATTAAAGTGTTTGGAAGATTCATGCATCAGGATCTTTAATGTTAGTGACATCAAAGTCATTAAGTTTTTTTTCGATAAGCCAAGAGCAAAATGACATAAAAAGAATAGTGTCCAACTCAAAAGTACAAAATGACTAATAATTTTCCTTGTTAATTCTGTTTCCTTGGAACGAATAGAGACATAATATTTTAAAAGAATTTGTGAAAAATGTCATGTTAAAAAAAATAATTTCGTTTCCAAGTCCCTCAATACCCATTTTAAATTTAAGAGGTTTTTTTTTTTTTTTTTAAATCATAGTTCGGAATCTTCATAGCAAGTATCGTGATCATTTAACAAGTTTGACATAAGAGGGTATGCACTTCATCGTGCATAACTCATGATTTGTATCTCCTTCCATAATGAAATTCTTGAACTTCGAAAGTAACTTCTTTCTTATTCTTTCTTGACTTACATACATATCTTGGAGACTCACATTATTGCATAACATAAATCATATAGGATCCTTGACCCTCATAACAATATCTCATTTCCTCGTTCTAAGAGCAATAAACTTGAATCTTCAAAACATCATATTCGGTTACGATCACAAATTGTTACCTTCTCCTGCATGACACTTCTTCTTCTAATACCGGTTCCACACTTGATAATTCAATCATTACTTTGAGTCACAAAAAGGAACCTTTCGACTTTGACCTTTATTTCTCTTATCATAGCACATACTCTTCATTTGTTGTGACTCTAGCCTTTCCTATCTTACTTTGGTGAAGATGCATCCATTATACCTTTGCCATATCCTTCACTGTCCGTATTAATCTCTTTGCTTACTTAACATTTCGTGAGCTTCTCGCTTGTCCCATATTGCTTCTCAAGAAGACTCTTACTATCAAGTTTCCTGTTCCATGGTTATTATCGAAAACTTTATCTATTAACATTCCATTGCGCCACTCTGATTCCCACCAGTTGACTTTAACCAATATTCTAATCCATTGAGACGACTGAAACTTCACATTCTTTTTCCCATATGAGCATCATCTTCTAGAACCTTTCTCAAAACCTTTCAAGTGGCAACCATTGCCATAAACTTGCACCTCACAATACCTTGTAAGATTGAATCTCACGGTAGACTTATCGCATTACCATATTATTTTAATTGGGGACAGACCTCACATTCCCACAGGTTGGGTTTACCTCATGACATATACTTATCATACTTAAACTTGTTTCCGAGCAATCTCGAATTCTCATGGTAGATTCATCATAAATTATACATGCCTTTCTTGATCTTGCTTCATTGCATCCTCGTATTCTCGCATACTATGTTTTGCGTAATCAACTAATGCTTGCTCGTTAATTTCTTTCTTTAAGAAAACATTATAATATAACACACAGATCATTGGCGTTGATGATTTTCCACTATAAATAAACATACACCAAACATAGGTCACAGTCGTTACTCTAAAATCACAGAACAAGTTGATAACACATATGTGCCATCAAATCTTGGTTCTAGTGAGTTTAGCCCACTCTACGCGAATCGTAACAAACCGGTACCTACAAAATTTTCATTTGAATTTCAAAAATATCAATTTCAATCACCCATATGCATATATCTTTCTAAACTCAAGTAAACTTTATTATCCATCATCATAACGAGCTTTAGCAATTCAATTAAACAAAACATAGGTCCGGGGGAATACTCATAACTGTTGGAACAAAATGTGTTTAACAATGAACCTTAAAGAGTTTTGATGATAACAAGGTATTAAAAATTGTAAATTGGACTAGCTAATATTTGTTCAAGTGTTCAGGACCTTAATTAAAAAGTTACATCAGTTATTGGTTCTGAATGAGCAAATAAAGAGCAAAAGGAATCAACAAAATTGAAGCTTAGTGATTCTGAAGGCAACTCGCTCCTGAAGAGAAAAGTGCTCCTGAAGTAAAGCCGCTCCTGAAGTTAGTAAAGTACTTCTGAAGAATAGTGCTCCTAAAGACAAGAGATCCAGAAGCCACATCATCAGAAGCTGTGTTATCAGAAGCTGTATCATCAGAAGCTGCATCATCATAAGTTGCGTTATCAGAAGCTGCCTCATCAGAAGTCATTTCACCAGAAGCTGAAGATCAACTGGATTTGCAAAAGATTCAAGGATTGAAGAATCATCACTGCAAAAGCTGTCTATTGGATTCGAAAACACAATAAAAGATTAGTGGAATTTTGCAACGGTCATTTCAAAGGTGTTTGAAGGCATGTGCTTGCAATTTGGACGAAAGCGTTGACATTGTACTTTGTACGAACTGTACAACCACCTTCTCCACTACTCTGTTTTGTGTCCACGCTACAAGACAAGAAAACAGCTCCAGAATACGGCTTTGCCTGCATAGATGTTCCTTTGGATAAGGAATGAATTTCAAATTGGTTCTTCATAGGACAACAACCAAATCAGGCAAAAGATCGTTGGTGAAAGATCAAGCTTCAACAACGACTCTTTGATGTGCTGGCAATTTCACAACGTCTCTTTCACACCTCTATATAAAGGAGTGAATACTTGGAGAATTGGTAATGCTGAACAAAAGACTCACAACATTTTTACAAGTGTCAAACCTCTGCTGAAATTGTTTTGCATTCACTTAGAATTTATGTGTCTCATATTCATATCTTAGAAATTCTTAAGTCATTGAGTCTGTATCTGATTTGTATTGTGAGCACCTCTGATTGTATATCAAGTGTTCAACCTTAAACAATTTTCTGTGTAATTTTGTTTAGTTAGAAGTCTCTTGCAATTGTGGTTGAGCAGGGAAGTCTCCTGATTGTGTTCTTGAGCAAAGGAAGTCTCTTGCTTGTGTGCTTGAGCAAAGGAAGTCTCTTGCTTGTGTGCTTGAGCAATTGTAATCAGATATTACTCTTAGTGAAATCTCCTTGGAAGTGCAAGGGGGACTGGACTACTTCCGGTTTGTGGAAGGAACCAGTATAATTGCTTTGTATCGTTCTTCTTCTTTCTCTCTGTATTATTCCACTGCATTTAGATTCTGATAACCACTTCAGAAGCTGTTTCACTTAGCTTCTGACCAGTGTGTTCAGTTTTTAGGAGAAACGAAGAATTTTCCAAAACCCAATTCAACCCCCCTTCTTGTGTTTTTCTCACCTTCAATTGGTATCTAGAGCCTTGGTCTGTTGTGTATCACTTAACCATGTAACAGTCAAAGATCTGAGAAAAACATGTCTACTCCTCCTCCTACTAGATCTGGTGATACTAGCTATTGAAGGAAAAATCGAAAGATATCATACACAGCGGAAGAAGAAGAAGAAGAAGAATTTCGATTTTCATTCCTTGGATCATTACGAAATTCAAACATGAATCAGTGATTCGATTGTTACCTTGAACTGTGGAATCTGAAAGCTGGAACTGGAAACTGGAATCTCGATCACAGCCAAGCAAGCAGCAAAGCCTCTAGCAAGTCCACACGAACAGTGCTCCTCCAAAACTCGGTGCTAGCCAATGAATTGGAAGTGCAGAGAAGAAAGGGGTTTGCTTCAAAACGTGTAACCAAAAACTTCAGCACCAGAGTTCTATTTATAGAACTTCTAGTGTACTCTGCAAGTCATAAGTCACTATTGGGCTTCAGTAAGCCCAACAACGAGTTTAGTAATTTTGCTAACTAATTAGTGTTATTTACTAAACGCACCCCTTATATAAGTCATACTTATATATTTCTCTTTTGACTGTTCTTTGTGTGTGACCCTATAGGTTCTAGTCACGTTGGCAATAATATTAAATCTAATATTTAATATTATAAACAATGAGCGGTATCTAGCAACACATCATTGCTACCCAAGTGACAAGAATGTCAAGTGATCTGGCGAAACCTTTCCATGATAATACTCATGTGTACACTTACTCCTTTGTCTCGATATCTTTATTGATCCCAAGGCATAGATATTGTCACCCTTGTATAGATCAATATTCATATTCCTTGATTCCGAAATATACTGAATAACGAATAAGTCCAATATCTTATATTGACTTAGTTCGGCATGGCCATGCAGTTTTACAGTCATATTTCATCAAGAGGCCTAAAGATATATCTCCCGTTTATGAGGAGGGACAAATCCCATCTAGGACACTCATGTCTCTCAGCATGCTTCATCAAGTACCCATCAACCAACGTTATGGTTATCCTTTTACAGACAACGTTAGAATGGCAACAAAGCACTTGAGTCCACATCTAGGGATCATAGTGGTTTCAGGTCTAAGAGCGATATACACTATTATCATTGTGAGTATATCTTATGACAATTGCATAACTTACTATGTAGTATTCTCACGGTGGGTCAATCCAATATAAATATTACTCCTAATATTTATATCTATGTGAAGACTTGATAACTCTTTATCCATGATCTGTGAGATGTGATCATCAGTCTACCCACATAATAGTCTCTATGCTTTAATGATATCCCACTTCTCAATAAAGCTTGACTACGGATACTTTTAGAATAGTTTCCTTATGTTTAACGGGGTCTCACAATTAAGTTATACTTAATGTTCCATTAAACGGACTAACTATTCTAGGGACTTTATTATTTTGAAACAAATCAAAATCAATAAAGAAACGCCTTATAATTTATATTTTCACAATATATATATATTTATATCAATATCATGATACAAAGCCAAACCCAATCAATATAGATTGGCTATTAGGGTTTACTCCAACAATCTCCCACTAGCACTAAAAGCCAATCAAATATTAACTCAATATCTATTGGTCAAGTGTTAGCATCAAACACACTATGGACAAGATACTCTACTAGCAGATAAGGAACTCTTTCCTATGTTTGTAGGTCATACCTCTTTCAATTTCCACTTTCGATCTTCTATCGAAAAGAAATTGAAGTGTCAAAGTATACATTTGGATCATTGGTGAGATCAAGTTTTCATTGCTCGCAAGATTTAAACCAATTTTACCTCAGACGAGATCAATGGAATCCACAATGCATGAAACACATGCTTTCACTTAATTATGAGCGAAACAATCCAAATCATATATATTTGACATCTGTAATAGAACAACAACTATCTGAAGCTTGTACTTTTACAAATTTCATAGGTTATATCCTAGCATATACTGTACACTGATATGAAATTCAACAGTATTGTAACTCATTTACAACGTTTCTTTCATCCGTGTTCAAGAAACAATCCAATATCCTTTAAGACATCAAGGATATTCTTGAAGGTATTCTAGTGTCGAACACTATAATCAATTTTGGTACATATTAGAAATAATTTTCTAACCATGTCTTACATGAGTAGATGAATTGTTTTGGTGACTAGTATGTCATCTACATACTCCACCAAACTAATATAAATGCTCCCACTAATTTACTTGTGTGCACAAGATTTCTTTATTAATCATAGTTTTCATAAAACTTCATTAATAAAATAAATAATTCAACTTCGAGAAGTTTTCTCTAATTCATAAATGAATTTGATAATACATCTACCTTTCTAGTATCCTTTGGATTAACGAAATCATACATATGTCAAATACATATATAAGGTTATTCCAATTAAGGAATACAACCTCGTTATCCATCTTCTAGAACATGTATTATACAACAACAGGAATTTGGGATCGATAGATTTAAGTATTACAATGATGTAATAGTTTCGTCATGATTTGCATCACGAGTTGCAAGAAACCTTTTACAATCAATCACATCTTAAAGGTATTCATAATACTATCCATGTCAGTTTTCTAAAAGAAAACTCACATTCCAATATCCATATATGGTCTGTGTACATAGATTCTTTATAAGATCCCATGGCATATAGCCACTTCTCAAAGTTCAAGCCATTTAGATCTTGTGCTACTCAAACTGGTGATTTAACAACAACCCTTTGTTGAATCAACTCGTGTTCCATTCTTAGAGAGATGTGTATTTTGTGTTACTTGACTTAATTCAAGTTCTACATCACTCCCACTGGCTCTTGCAAAGCTATATTCCTTGAAAAGGAATACTTCAGTTCTAGCGACAAACAACTTTTGTCAAGGGAGAAGATGTAGAAATAGTATCCTCTAGTTTCCTAAGAGAACCTCCACAAGTATACATTCATTTAATTTTAAGTTTAGTTTATCTAGTAACCATATAACCTCAAATTATCATAAAGTCAAGAATAGGTACTCTTACCTCCATATCTAATATGGTGCCTTTATGATTACTCAATTAGAACTAGTTGTGGGTGAAGAATAACTGTAATTTAATTAATTTCAAGAGTCTTTGAGCTATAATCTAACTATTTTAGATCAAGTCATGTCAAACATGAAACGATAATTATACTCATTAATCAAGCATTTACAATCACGACTTACTCGTATAGTCTTTATACTTTTCAAACTTATTCCTTTTACTTCATTGTTAAAATCTTTGAACAATTTCAAAGTCTTCTTGAATCGTGTCAAATACACTTTTCTTCTCTACTAAATGATTTAGTAATGTTAGATGAAGTAATAGAAACAATATCTAGCAAATATGTTTAGTTCTCCATATACATCTCATATGTATATAAACTCAAATAAATTACGTGCCCTTTCACCTTTGTTGGTGACCGGTGTACTAATCTATTTTTGAAAAGTGGGGCTCACATCCTTCAAATGATATAAAATCAAATGAGTCCAATAGTCCATATCCATGGATTTTGGAAATGTGAATCACACCTGTTTGTACTAAACGTTGATGCCAATAATCTACAAAAGGTTCAAATCTCATTTGATCCTCTTTTCACATAAGTTATAGACCAGCTTATCAAGATCATGGAACTCAATTCCATTACTTGATTAACACACTTGTATAGAAAACATTATTTGGATAATAGGACAACATTTGTCTTTTTATTCAACTACACAATCATTCTCTTGTCAATGCAAGATATATGATTTGATGCTTCTATTTTATATGGAATTTAATAACAATTATTTGGTTCCATATCAAGTTAAATTTAAGTCCAAGCATTAGCTCCTACGTCAATAAAACAATTTGTTTCATTCTAGACGTAAGTGGACTTCACTTATAGTTAATCTCCCGCTTCTTTAGAACTCTCTATATTTCAACAAATATGAGACTAATCATCAAATATCATATACTTATGATGCAGAAGTAGAAATTTAACTTTCTATAACTATATGGGTAGATAAGAAGTCTTACTTCTATCTTATATTTTGACCCTTTCAAAACTACGAGCAATTTTTGTTTTTCAACTTTTGAAATAATTGCTTCCCCTTTTTGCAACCGTGTTTAACCTTTCAAAGGTAGAAAAACAGAATTTGAATTTTATTCTTATCCATGTACATCTACTTGATAGCCTTAAACTATTCATCTTATAACATTGAGGTTGAATGATCATATCATTCTCCATCGTCGTTACCACTATGAGATATCCTATATCTACTCATTTGACCCAATGCTTCTGATAAGCGTTGTTTTTCAAATATAGACATAGAAAGTTGCTAGGAAATAACTGCTCAAGAATATACAGTTTTTCTCATTCTTAAGAACAATTCTTAAATTTTGTACCAATTCAGAAACTCTTTTCTGAAAATTTTGTTCTTCATAAGAACTTTTAACAGTATAATAAAATTTATATGCTAAAGAAATTCTAAATACAGAAAATAAATAAAATAAATGTATCATGATTTAAAACATATTTAAATAGGTCTTTAATTAAATACGCTCCCACTATTTTACTCAAATCAAATGACCTTCAAAACACTTGATTCGGAAAATCCCGTTGGAAGATTTTCTAGTGGGTTGAAATCCATATTTCACCTTGCTTTAAGTCAACGGGGGCTGTACTCAAAACTCAGTTATTTAGGTAGGAACTCCTTCCAGTTGTATCTCATACAACTTTCAAATCATTTGAGTGAATAACTCCTTACTCTAATCTATCATATAGATGTTCCCAAACATTGCTTCTAAATTTATTTTAATCTTATTAAAATTAATTTAGTTAAGTTAAACCCAAAAGAATAACACTTGGGTAAATTGGATTACCGCACCGCAACTTACTAGTATAGAAAGTGCACCTCGCGGAGGCGAAACCTACACATTTCGATATTAGTCTTGAAGGGTGTTAAACTTTTGGAAAGCATTAAACTTAATATTTTGAATTGAAGGATTTTTATTAAGTTTGATCTCACCTCACCACGGCTTATATATAATATATATTCGCACTCCAATCATAACATGCATAACGATTATACAATAATAAAAGTGACATGATTATGGCCATCCTAACGCTATGACTCTCTCAAGCCAATGAGAAAATCTAAACTAATCCTAGAAACGATCTTGCTTCTCCAAGCTTGACCTCCAGGACTATCCTAACGTCATGAGCCCTATTACTTCTTGCATTCTATTTACATTACATATGAAAGAAACTCGTTTTACATACGAGGGAGTGGATGAGAAGAGAATGTACAATAGAGATATAAGAGAGAGGCACGACACGCAGGCCATATTTTAATATCCAAAAGAAATAAAATAAAAGGACTAGGGCCATAATCATTCACATGATAATAATAACAAACACACTTTTATTATTATTAATTATACCTTATAATTAAATAAATTAAATTAAAATTTGACATATGATCACATTACGCAGATTAGCTGGGGGTTTAATTGAGTACCAAAATATATTATATTGAGTACAAAAATATATTATATTAAGTACAAAAATATCTCATATTATGTACCAAAATATATTTTATTGAGTACCAAAATATATTATATTATGTACCAAAATATATTTCAGATCAAGTACTAAAATATATTAGATTGCATACCAAAATATCTCAGATTGTGTTCCAAAATATTCTAGATTGCGTATTTCGCATCAACACTTGACACGTTTATGAACACCCAAATCGTTTCGGCAAATATTATGATCAAATCCAAAAGGATCATATATGATATTGAAACTCTTTCAAATCATGATTCTTTTAAATTATAAACAAATCAAGTTAAAGTCATGCAAATCGATTAAATAATTTCAAAAGATCATATATGACATTGAAACTATTTCAAATCATGATCTTTTAAATTAACTATCAATTTAGGATCGTTTATTACCTTTCAAACAACTTTTGAAAAACAATCCAAAAGGTAGAATTTTTATTTACTTAATTATAGTAATATTGACACTAAATAATTATTATAATTAAATCTGCTTTATTTAGGCAATCAATTTGTTTCCAAAACAAATTACAGGGCTAAAATTAAGCAAATATTTTATTACCAAATTCAAAAATCATATCTGATATTGAAACTCTTTCAAAATCATGATCTTTTAAATTTACTACCTTTCTCCAATTAAATAAATTAATTAAACATAAATATTTTCAAGGATTGTTTCTTTAGCATGAACAACCGGATCTATGATGCTTCACCAGATTCGGATATTGAAGCTCACTCTCACGAATTGTTCAAATTCACAACAATCTCTTTGAAAATAATTGATCGAATGATACAACCATAATAATACAACGCTTGTATAGTTAGGTATCCTAATACAACAATCAAACATCAATAGTTTTAACAATTGTTTGTTCAGTATGGACAACCGGATCTTTGATGCTTCACCAGAATCGGTATTCGAAGCTCAATCTCACGAGTTGACTACAAATTCACAATCAATTATATAAAACCTATTGAACGAATGATATCATCAATATATCACATATAATGATGTTGTATTAAAATCATATATCACATATATGATATTGATCAATCAATTTTAATTAATATTTAAATTTAAATAATAAAATATTAACACTTAATATTCTATTTTATTAACGGATTTGCATTCCAAATTAATTCCTTATAGAATATCAAAATATTAGCAAATCAAATATTTGCGAAAATATTATTATCTCTTAAAACAATTTTAAAAGATAATCTAATTTGATTTGTTTCCAATCATGTTCCCGTCGATATGTATAATCGATATGTCGATACTTCACCAGAAACGGTTTCTGAAACATCAAACAAATCGAAAAGCCATGCACAGAAAACATGATACGATGCCAATTTTAATTCTCTTTATTATTTAATTCCGATTCAAAATGTTTAATCATATTAAAACATAAAGCAGTAACAAAGCAATCCGATTCATGGTTTCGTAATTGGCTCTGATACCACTGAAGGAAAATCGAATAGAAGAATGGAGTAGAAGCAGCGGAATAATTTTGATTTTCATTCCTTGGATCATTACGAAATTCAAACATGAATCAGTGATTCGATTGTTACCTTGAACTGTGGAATCTGAAAGCTGGAACTGGAAACTGGAATCTCGATCACAGCCAAGCAAGCAGCAAAGCCTCTAGCAAGTCCACACGAACAGTGCTCCTCCAAAACTCGGTGCTGGCCAATGAATTGGAAGTGCAGAGAAGAAAGGGGTTTGCTTCAAAACGTGTAACCAAAAACTTCAGCACCAGAGTTCTATTTATAGAACTTCTAGTGTGCTCTGCAAGTCATAAGTCACTATTGGGCTTCAGTAAGCCCAACAACGAGTTTAGTAATTTTGCTAACTAATTAGTGTTATTTACTAAACGCACCCCTTATATAAGTCATACTTATATATTTCTCTTTTGACTGTTCTTTGTGTGTGACCCTATAGGTTCTAGTCACGTTGGCAATAATATTAAATCTAATATTTAATATTATAAACAATGAGCGGTATCTAGCAACACATCATTGCTACCCAAGTGACAAGAATGTCAAGTGATCTGACGAAACCTTTCCATGATAATACTCATGTGTACACTTACTCCTTTGTCTCGATATCTTTATTGATCCCAAGGCATAGATATTGTCACCCTTGTATAGATCAATATTCATATTCCTTGATTCCGAAATATACTGAATAACGAATAAGTCCAATATCTTATATTGACTTAGTTCGGCATGGCCATGCAGTTTTACAGTCATATTTCATCAAGAGGCCTAAAGATATATCTCCCGTTTATGAGGAGGGACAAATCCCATCTAGGACACTCATGTCCCTCAGCATGCTTCATCAAGTACCCATCAACCAACGTTATGGTTATCCTTTTACAGACAACGTTAGAATGGCAACAAAGCACTTGAGTCCACATCTAGGGATCATAGTGGTTTCAGGTCTAAGAGCGATATACACTATTATCATTGTGAGTATATCTTATGACAATTGCATAACTTACTATGTAGTATTCTCACGGTGGGTCAATCCAATATAAATATTACTCCTAATATTTATATCTATGTGAAGACTTGATAACTCTTTATCCATGATCTGTGAGATGTGATCATCAGTCTACCCACATAATAGTCTCTATGCTTTAATGATATCCCACTTCTCAATAAAGCTTGACTACGGATACTTTTAGAATAGTTTCCTTATGTTTAACGGGGTCTCACAATTAAGTTATACTTAATGTTCCATTAAACGGACTAACTATTCTAGGGACTTTATTATTTTGAAACAAATCAAAATCAATAAAGAAACGCCTTATAATTTATATTTTCACAATATATATATATTTATATCAATATCATGATACAAAGCCAAACCCAATCAATATAGATTGGCTATTAGGGCTTACTCCAACAGCTATAAAAATGTCTCACATGATTATAGTGATAGTAAGAAATCCAGTGTTGGAAAGATTCCAAAATTCAATGGAGATGCCGAAGAATTTTCTTGGTGGAAAACCAACTTCTATAGTTATATCATGAGCTTAGATGAAGAATTATGAGATATACTAGAAGATGGTGTTGGTGACCTAGTTCTTGACGAAGAAGGAGCTGCTGTGGATAGAAAGAAACATACTCCTGAGTTGAAGAAACTCTACAAGAAGCATCATATTATCAGAGGAGCTCTTGTCACTGCTATACCCAGAGCAGAGTACATGAAGATGAGTGACAAATCCACTACTAAAGCTATGTTTGCTTCTCTCTGTTCAAACTACGAAGCAGCAAGAAGATCAAAGAGGCTAAAGCTCTTATGCTTGTACATCAGTACGAGTTATTCAAAATGAAGGATGATGAAACCATTGAGGAGATGTACTCAAGGTTTCAAACCTTAGTCTCTGGGTTACAAATTCTAAAGAAGAGCTATGTTGCTTCTGACCATGTGAGCAAGATACTCAGAAGCTTGCCTGCAAGATGGAGACCAAAGGTGATTGCCATTGAGGAAGCTAAAGATTTAAACACTTTAAGTGTCGAAGATCTTGTTAGTTCTCTCAAAGTTCATGAGTTAAGTCTTAATGAACATGAGTCTACTAAGAAGAGTAAATCAATAGCTCTTCCATCCAAAGGCAAGTCATCAAAAGCTCTCAAAGTGGTTGAATCTGAAGAGGAAGAACAATCAAGTTCAGATTCTGAACCAGATGCTGCTGAAATGGCCATGCTCTCAAACAGACTTCAATATCTGGCCAAGAAGAACAGAAAGTTTCTAACCAAGAGGAGTAACTCCAAAAGCTCAAGGAAAGAAGATCAGAAGGGATGCTTCAACTGTAAGAAGCCTGGACACTTCATTGCTGAATGCCCTGATCTTCAAAAAGAAAAGACAAAGGACAAGTCAAAGAGGTCTACATTCAAACCAAGCAAATTCAAGAAGCAGATCAAGCAGAGTTTAATGGCAACCTGGGATGATTTGGGAAGTGAATCTGGATCTGATAAAGAGGAGGCTGATGAAGATGCAAAGATAGCTGTTGAGTTGGTAGCAACAGCAACTTCAGAAGCTGGATCAGATTCAGACTCAGAAGATGAAAACGAGGTATATTCCAAAATTCCCAGAAATGAACTTGTTGAGTCACTTAAAGAACTTCTTACACATTTTGAAGTAAGAACCAATGAGTTGAAGGATTTAAAAGAAAAATATGTTGATTTAATGAAACAACAAAAATAAACTCTATTGGATCTGAAAGCTTCTGAAGAAGGACTTAGGGGCTTTGACTTCATTTGTAAAACATATGAAGACAAGCTCAGGTTCTTATGTCAGAAGCTACAAGAAAAGTATAACGAGAAACCTTTAAGCAACCATGAAATTGCTCTTGAAGATTTTATCATATCTGGCATTGACAGAAGCAGAGTGGCTTCTATGATTTATAGCATTTACAGAAACAATGGCAAAGGGATTGGTTTTTCAGGAGGGAAACCAAATGAAATCAGTCTCAAAGCATGTTGTGAATGCATCAAGGAAGGTCTGAAAACAGTTTTTGTACCTGAAGGTGCTGAGTTGGAAACTGTTGATCAATCAGAACCTGAAGCTTCTAGCTCTAAGGCTAAGATTACTTCAAAGCCAAAGAACTCTAAGTCAAAGGCTATGATCAAATCTGATTCCAAGACTTCAAAGATCAGGATCCTGAAAAGATCAGAACCTGTACCTCAGAGTCTGGTGAAACCAAAATCTGAGGTTCTGAAGTCTAAGTTTCAGAAGAAGACAGTTACTGCTTCTGAAGTACCAAAACCAAAGGTAATGGTTAATCAGAAGCAATCCAACTCACAACACAAGGTACAAGGAGTGAAGAGTAAAGCCTTAAGTACTAACCTTTCAGGACCCATAGGACAATGGGTACCTAAATCTGAAAATGTCAATGATGCAGGTATGTCTAAGAGCAGCACCAAAGCAAAGATCATGGTACCTAGACAGCGGTTGCTCAAGACACATGACTGGAGAGAAGTCCAGCTTCCTCAGCTTAACAATGAAAGAAGGAGGAAGTGTGAAATTTGGAGGCAACCAATCTGGCAAGATCATAGGTACAGGAACTATTGGTAATTCCTCTACCTCAATTAATAATGTATGGTTGGTAGATAGTCTTGAACATAACCTTTTGAGCATTAGTCAATTTTGTGATAATGGTTATGATGTGCTCTTTGAGAAAACCAACTGTACAGTAATCAACAAGGAAGACAAATCCATTGTGTTCAAGGGAAAGAGAGTTGATAATGTCTATAAAATCAATTTTTCTGAACTGCTGATCAGAAGGTGATTTGCCTTATATCAGTGAATGATAAGAAATGGATGTGGCACAGAAGGTTGGGACATGCTAACTGGAGGTTAATCTCTAAGCTTAGTAAGTTACAACTTGTCAAATGGCTACCAGACATTGACTATCATTCAGATGCACTCTGTGGTGCATGTCAAAGCGGGAAAATTGTGAAATCATCTTTTAAAACCAAAGACATTGTTTCAACCTCCAGACCCTTAGAATTACTCCATATTGATTTATTTGGACCAGTGAGTACTGCATCCTTATATGGAAGTAAATATGGATTACTCATTGTTGATGATTACAGCAGATGGACTTGGGTGAAATTCCTGAAAAGTAAAGATAATGCATATGATGTATTCAGTAACTTCTGCACACAAATTCAAACTGAAAAAGAGTAAAAGATTTTGAAAATCAGGAGTGATCATGGTGGAGAATTTTGAAATGAGCCATTTGAAGCTTTTTGTGAAAAACATGGAATCATCCATGAATTCTCTTCTCCTAGAACTCCACAGCAAAATGGGGTTGTAGAGAGAAAGAATATAACCTTACAAGAAATGGCCAGAACCATGATCCATGAAAACAATTTGGCTAAACATTTTTGGGCAGAAACAGTGAATACATCATGTTATGTTCAAAACAGGATCTATATTAGACCTATTTTGGAGAAAACAGCATATGAACTCTTTAAAGGAAGAAAACCCAATATTTAATACTTTCATCAATTTGGATGTACATGTTACATTCTAAATAACAAGCTCTACCTAAAGAAATTTGATGCCAAGGCCCAAAGAGGAATCTTCTTAGGTTACTCTGAAAGGTCAAAGGCATACAAAGTGTATAATTCAGAGACACTCTGTGTTGAAGAATCAATGCACGTTAAATTTCATGACAAAGAGCTTGAAGATAGTGAAGGTGAGAAAAACACAAGAAGGGGGGTTGAATTGTGTTTTGAAAAATTCTTCGTTTCTCTTAAAAAATGAACACACTGATCAGAAGCTAAGTGAGACAGCTTCTGAAGTGATGATCAGAATCTAAATGCAGCGGAATAAAACAGAGAGCGAGAAGAAGAACGACACAAAGCAATTATACTGGTTCCTTCCACAATCCGGAAGTAGTCCAGTCCCCCTTGCACTTCCAAGGAGATTTCACTAAGAGTAATATCTGATTACAATTGCTCAAGCACACAAGCAAGAGACTTCCTTTTCTCAAGCACACAAGCTAGAGACTTCCTTTACTCAAGAACACAATCAAGAGACTTCCTGCTCAAGCACAATTGCAAGAGACTTCCTAACTAAACAAAATTACACAGAAAATTGTTTAAGGTTGAACACTTGATATACAATCAGAGGTGCTCACAATATAAATCAGATACAGACTCAATGGACTTAAGAATTTCTAAGATATGACTTTGAGACACAGAAATTCTAAGTGAATGCAGAACAATTTCAGCAGAGGTTTGGCACTTGTAAAAATGTTGTGAGTCTTTCGTTCAGCGTTCTTGCATTACCAAAACTCTAAGTCTTCACTCCTTTATATAGAGGTGTGAAAGAGACGTTGTGAAATTGCCAGCACACCAAAGAGTCGTTGTTGATGCTTGATCTTTCACCAATGATATTTTGCCTGATTTGGTTGTTGTCCTATGAAGAACAAATTTGAAATCCATTCCTTATTCAAAGGAACATCTATGCAGGCGAAGCCATATTCTGGTGCTGTTTTCTTGTCTTGTAGCGTGGACACAAAAGAGAGTAGTGGAGAAGGTGGTTGTACAGTTCGTACAATAGTACAATGTCAACGCTTTCGTCCAAATTGCAAGCACATGCCTTAAAACACCTTTGAAATGACCGTTGCAATGTTCCACTAATTTTCTGCTGTGTTTTCGAATCCAATAGACAGCTTTTGCAATGTAGATTCTTCAATCTTGAATCTTCTGCAAATCCAGTTGATCTTTAGCTTCTGGTGAAATGACTTCTGATGAGGCAGCTTCTGATGATGCAGCTTCTGATGAAGCAGCTTCTGCAGCTTCTGATGGTGCAGCTTCTGATGATGCAGCTTCTGATAATGTGGCTTCTGGACCTCTTGTCTTCAGGAGCACTATTTCTTCAGGAGCGCGTTTACTATCTTCAGGAGCAGCTTGACTTCAGGAGCGCTTTCCACTTTCAGGAGCGTATTGCCTTCAGAATCGTCTAAGCTTCATTTTCATTTGCTCTTTATTTGCTCATTCAGAACTAATAAATGATGTACCTTTTTAATTGTGGTCCTGTACACTTGAACAAATATTAGCTAGACCAATTTACAATTTTTAATACCTTGTTATCATCAAAACTCTTTGAGGTTCATTGTTAAACACATTTTGTTCCAACAATCTCCCCCTTTTTGATGATGACAAACAATAGTATTTAAAATTGGTCAATTGTTGTTAATCTAATTAAAGAGTTGACTTTGGGGTTTCTGAGGTTTGTAAGCTCAGAGTCTGAGGTTTGTAAGCTCTAACTCCCCCTGAGTCTGATAGTTTTTAAGGTGAGGTTTGTAAGCTCCCCCTAAGTTCTATCCAGGTTAATTAAATTCATTTTTCGCACAATAATATCAGAGCTTAAAAAAAATTGAAAGAATTGACTTATAGATAAGAAGAATGGTTCAATTAATTTTTATTTGAAATTTGATAATTCCCCTTTTTGATACACCGTTTTAAGGTAAAACAAAAAGATAGAAATTTTTCAAAATTATCAAATATTATTAATGGGGCTCAGAGCCTTTAAATACTATCACATATACTCCCCCTTTTGTCATTAGCAAAAAGACATAAACAAAAAGAAGAGATGAGAAAAACATAAGATTAAAGGTTCAGAGCATAATTCAAATTATTTTAAAGCATATTAACCATCTTCAAAGATTAAATAAACAGGCATAGCAAGCATTATTATCAAAGCAAATAATAACACACAAGGTATAGACAGTTAAAGATTTTCAGAAGCAGGAAGAATTCAGAAGCTTATAATATCAGAAGCGAAAAGAACTAAATAAGAAGCAGAGATGATCAAAGAATATTAAAAGCCTAAAGAGATAAAAAAAATAAGCTAAAAGTGTGCAACTATGGGTTGGCTTATTTCTCTAAAATCTTCTTCAAAAGCTCTTGAACATCAGCATACTTCTTGTCCATATCTTTTCTGTAGTTGTCTTCTCTGATCTTGGCTTCTTGCATATCAGCTTCCAACTTTGATATCTTCAGCTTCTGCTCTAGTAGCTCTGTTTCAAGCCTGTCATTTTCTTCTTTGAGCACCTTGTTCTCCTGAGCTAGAGCCAGGTTAGGTGCATCAATCTTCTCCAGGATCTCAGAAGGAATAATCAGATGCAGCTCCTTAGGCAAGAATTCATCAGGTTCTTTGCCTCTGATACTGAGTGGATTCTTCACCCAAGTACCAAGAACTTCAACATCTCCAGTATTCTCTTCTATTCCATTCAACCAATCTTCCAGCTTCTACTTGGCTTGCTCTTGAGCCTCAATGCAGGAATCATGCAAAGTTGAAATCAGGTTGATGACCCTTTCTTTTATCCTTCTCCATTGCTTCTGATAGCTTATTGTATGACCCAAGTCATTTCTACCTGCTATCAGTCTGAGAACTTCAGAAGCAATATCTTCCCACACATCTTTTAGTACTTGAGAATCCAGGTAAATGGTGGGAGGTGAAGGTTGTTTAGAGGGTTTTGGAGGGGCTAAGTGTATAATGGGTAGGTTTGATGATGATTGGTCATTGCTAGTTGAGGATTGGCTAGTTGATGGTTGGTCAGGAGTGGGGTCAACTACCATATCAGAGGCATGATCATTTTGATCATCCTCAGAGTCTGTGTCCATATAACATACACCAGTATGATGGGTGATCTTGATAACTTGTACTGGTGATGGAGTTATGTAAGCAGCGGTTGGCTCAGGAACAATGTGTTCAGGAGCGGTAGTTTCAGGTTCAGGTTCAAGAATGGGTTTAGCAATTGGTTGTTCAGGAACAATATGTTCATGAACGGTCTTTTGAGGAGTGACTTGTTCAGGAACAGATGGTTCAGGAACAGTTGGGGGTGATGAAGTTGTAGGGGGTGAAAAGGCTTTTTCTGGTGAAGATTTTTGTTGAGGGGGGGTCTTCTGAAACAACTTTATCAGAAGCAGATGCTTCTGGAGTTGTCTCAGAGGCTTTTTCTGAGGTTGTGTTAAAGCCAGATTGGGGTAGTTCACCTAGATAATGACTTTCTAGGTGATCTAAAAGAGAAGTGTCTTCAGAAGGAATAGAGGATGCGGTACAAGATGTGTGAGAAACTTGAGGTACCTTAGATAACATTGCAGAGTTATCTACTGCTTCTGAAGTTTCAAGATTCTGAACTTGCTCCACATTTTCAGCATCAGCTTCATCCACGATTAGCATCCTTTCTCCTTCCTCTTCTCTTCCAAGTTCTTTCAAGGCTTTCACTTCTCGCCTATTAGCTAAAAGGTCATCAGAATGTTCCTTGGCCATTCTCTTCATGACAGGAGTCACTTGAACCATAGAGCTTTTCATATCAAGTGGCGCCTTCTTTCTTTTCAGCTTAGGCTCTGCCTCTTCTTTTTATATCTCCTCCCAAGCTTCTTCCAACCTTTCTTTATGACAAACGGTTTCAGTTTTCCCTCTCTTTCTCTTAGCAACCTTCTGTTGCTTGCCCTTATCAGTAGCTGCTTCTGATGCAGTAGCACTCTTAGCCTTTTTCACTTTAGCAGGAACAGCTTCCTCCTGAGTGCTTGCATCTTCTTCCAAGACATACTCAGCTACTGATCTTGCCAAGGTTTTAGAATTACTTTCCTCAAAGATTGAATGAAAGTTCCTGATAATCTCAGTTTCTTCTGTGGTTATCTCCAACCACTTTTCATTCTCTGGAGCTTTCTTGATAAACTTCATAGAGAATAAGCTCCTGCTACTAATAGTCCTTTCAGCAGTAGATACTTCAAAGCATTTATCAGAAGCACTCCTTGTATTTCTCAAGAAGTTCAACACTCTTCCTTGATGAAAGATCTCAGACAATAATCTTCCATAAGGTACTTGTTTTCTTCCTTTAGTAGTGCCTTCATTTATAGCCCAGCAGAGATGATCCATTACATATCTTGGAAAGTTTATCTTTTCCAGATTGGTCATGAAGTAAATTGCTAGCTTCTGTTGGTTGTTGGGTTGATCAGACCCACCTGCTCTTTGAAAGAAGCAATCGTTATTGAATTTCACCAACATTCTGTTGTGAATCTCCATTTCAGAAGGCTTAGCATCTTTGTTTCCACCCAGAAGAGTGTTGTAGTAGCTTTGCAGCAGGACATCTTCCTTCTTGACTATTTCTTGAAACCTTCCTTCTGCATTCATTCTACAAGCTTTAGCTATAACGCCCTCAGTGATGGTTATAGGAATGCCCATCACTTCAGACCTTATTTCTAAGCTATCGAATGATGTAGGATTCATATTCATGGTCATTTTTCCTTTCTTTGACCCAGCTTGTTTGCTTACAACTTTTGCAGGCTTTTCATTGTACACTTCAGCTTTTAGCCAAAAGTCCTTGACCAAGTTCACATATGTTGGCCCATTTAGCATCTTGAAATACTCAGACAGCTTCTTAGTTTCTATCAATCCTTCCATGTTCACTTTGTACTTCTTAAGTGAAGCGAAGTCCACCGGTGATTCTACTTGCAATGTTAAGGATTTCCATGGAATATCCATAGTCTTCTTTTTGTAGACGGACCCAGGTTCTATTCTGCAGCTGACTCTGTTTTAGACACTCTATCAAGTACTTGAACATATATTTTGGCACGTTCACTTTCTCCTTCTTAATGAAGTGCTGGAGAAAGACCTTCTGTGCCAAATTGGGTTTCTCACTTCCACCACATGGAAGTAAGTCCTCATTCTGAATCTTCAGAAGCAGCTTCTTATCCATGCTCAGATCAGCATACTTTCCTGCTTGCATGGAGTTGTACAGAGCCAAGTTTACTTTCTCTTTCCAGAAGCGTTCTTCAGCTGTACTTGAGAGATCAATTCCAGAGTATTTTCCAGAGGCCTCTCTACGGAGTACAGCTTCTATCTGCCATTCTGCAATTCTTATTGGAATACCACAAATACTTGACCTGATTTCAACACCTGTAAATGGCTCAAGTCCCATTACTTCTCTGGTCTTCCCTTCCAGTTCGGGATAAATCAACACCATTTGACTTTCTTCAGCTATAGACGCAGCTTTGTCATAGACCTTAGCTCTCACCCAGAAGTGTCTGACCAATGCTTCGTATGTTGGTCCATTCAACATCTTGAAGTAATGCATAAGTTCCTGCTTTTCATAGTAGCTTCTGACCCAACACTCATGGAAGGCGAGTGATTGAAAATCCACCGGATTTTCTATTTGAACCTGTAGTTCCCATTCTTCCAGTTTCATACTTCTTCCTTTGTAGTCATATTCAGGAACCATTCGTGCAGAAGAGTCTAAAACTTTCTGTTGCGAACTTGATGATGCCATTTGATGATGATTGAAGAAGATTTAGAGAATTTAGGGTTCTAAGGTTTTTGCGCTTACTTCGCAAGAGGTTTGAGAGCAAAAGTGTTTGTTGTGAGTGAGTAGTGTGTGAATTGACAAAGTGTTAAAGGTAAAAACGTTTGCAATTCAAAAGAGACAAACAAACATAACATTAATGACAAATTGGGGGCGCGTGAAAAGTACTTTCAAAGCTATTAAATAATCATTGCCCTTTTAGTTATACACCAACACATACAGGCCACGTAAGAAGTTCACAGAGTAACTACCAAGTTAGTGGGCCAGAAGTTACTTTTTAAAAAGTAACTCCCAACGTTTCCACTAATTCAACTATTTGAAAGCAATAAATCCAGCTTCTGGACTTCAGATGCTGACGTCATCATTATCAGAAGCGAGTTTTCCTCAGAACCTCAATAAAGAGCTTCTGATGGACTACTGCTTTTGAACTAACTTCAGAACCTAAAATCCTATTCAGGAGCAAGCAAGCATTTAATCAGATACAAAGTGCATGTTCAAATTTTTCTTTATAAAATCAAATCTTTCAACAGTTAAAGGCTTAGTAGATATATCAGCCCATTGATTTTCAGTATCAATGAATTGTATATCTAAAATTCCTTTTTGAACATAATCTCTGATAAAATGGTGTTTGATTTCAATGTGCTTGGCTCTTGAATGCAAAATTGGATTTTTAGACAAACAAATAGCAGCAGTATTATCACAATAAATGGGAATATTGTTAGCAATTATCTGATAGTCTTCCAACTGATGTTTCATCCAAAGTAGTTGTGTACAACAACTTGCAGCTGAAATGTATTCTGCTTTTGTTGTAGACATAGCAATAGTTGTTTGTCTTTTGCTAGCCCAGGATATAAGATTATCACCCAGAAATTGACAATTGCCACTGGTTGACTTTCTTTCAATCCTATCACCAGCATAATCAGCATCACAGAATCCAATTAGCTTATAATCTAAGGATTTCCTATAAAGGAGTCCAAGATTAGTTGTTCCTTTCAAATACCTGAAGATTCTCTTGACAGCAGTCATATGAGATTCTCTAGGATCTGATTGGAATCTTGCACACAAGCATACACTGAATAAAATATCTGGCCTAGATGCAGTAAGGTATAACAAAGAACCAATCATACCTCTATACAGCTTCTGATCTACTTTAGCTCCTTCATCTTCTTTGCTTAAGGTGCACGTAGGGTGCATTGGAGTGTTCATCACTTTACAATCTTCAAGTTTGAACTTCTTCAGAAGCTCCTTTGTGTATTTTGATTGATGAACATAGACTTCATCTTTGCATTGATTGATTTGAATGCCAAGGAAGAACTTCAGCTCACCCATCATGCTCATTTCAAATTCATCCTGCATCAACTTAGAGAATTCCTTGCAAAGAGATTCATTAGTAGAACCAAATATTATATCATCAACATATATTTGCACAACAAGAATATCTTTCCCAAGGGTCCTTCTGAAGAGTGTTGTATCAACCTGTCCTCTTTTAAAATCATTCTTGATTAAGAAATTACTTAGTCTATCATACCAAGCTCTGGGAGCTTGTTTCAAGCCATATACTGATTTCTTCAGTTTAAAAACATGGTCAGGATATTTAATATCCTCAAATCCAGGAGGTTGCTTGACATACACTTCTTCGTCTATGACACCATTTAGAAATGCACTCTTGACATCCATCTGATATAATATTATGCCATGATTAACTGCATAGGAAAGAAGTAACCTGATTGCTTCCAATCTTGCAACTGGAGCAAATGTTTCAGTGTAATCAATGTCTTCTTGTTGACTATACCCTTGTGCAACAAGCCTGGCTTTGTTTCTTGTTACTTCACCTTGCTCATTTAGCTTGTTTCTGAATACCCATTTTGTTCCAATAATGTTCTTGTGCTGAGGTTTGGGTACCAGATCCAACACATCATTTCTTTGAAATTGATTCAACTCTTCTTGCATAGCTAGGATCCATCCATCATCTGAAAGTGCTTCATCAACTGTTGTAGGTTCAATCATTGAGATTAGTCCAATCATTGATTCTACTTGTCTGAAATGTGATCTTGTTCTTCTTGGACTATCTTTGTTTCCAATGATTAGCTCCTCAGGATGTGAAGACTTGTGTTTGAATGTGTTTCTGGGAGGATCTTCTTGATGTGAGCCATCTTGTGCTTCATCAGAAGTAGTTTCATCTTGCGCTTCTGATGTGGGTTCAGCTTCTGGACTATCTTCAGATTCAGCTATCTGATCAGGTTCTGGAGTAACTTCAGGAACTTGTATCTCTGCAAAACTTTCATCTTGCTTTCAAGTTTTATCTTCAAGCTCTTTGTCATCAAATCTGACGTGCATAGATTCTTCAACACAGAGTGTCTCTGAATTATACACTCTGTATGCCTTTGACCTTTCAGAGTAACCTAAAAAGATTCCTCTTTGGGCCTTGGCATCAAATTTCTTTAGGTAGAGCTTGTTGTTCAGAATGTAACATGTACATCCAAATTGATGAAAGTAAGAGATATTTGGTTTTCTTCCTTTAAAGAGTTCATATGCAGTTTTCTCCAAAATAGGTCTAATATAGATCCTGTTTTGAACATAACATGCTGTATTCACTGCTTCTGCCCAAAAATGTTTAGCCAAATTGTTTTCATGGATCATGGTTCTGGCCATTTCTTGTAAAGTTCTATTCTTTCTCTCTACAACCCCATTTTGTTGTGGAGTTCTAGGAGAAGAGAATTCATGGATAATTCCATGTTTTTCACAAAAAGCTTCAAATGGCTCATTTTCAAATTCTCCACCATGATCACTTCTGATTTTCAAAATTTTTGACTCTTTTTCAGTTTGAATTTGTGTGCAGAAGTTACTGAATACCTCATATGCATAATCCTTACTTTTCAGGAATTTCACCCAAGTCCATCTGCTGTAATCATCAACAATGACTAATCCATATTTACTTCCATATAAGGATGCAATACTCACTGGTCCAAATAAATCAATATGGAGTAATTCTAAAGGTCTTGAGGTTGAAACAATGTCTTTGGTTTTAAAAGATGATTTCACAATTTTCCCTCTCTGACATGCACCACAGAGTACATCTGAATGATAGTCAATGTCTGGTAGCCCTTTCATAAGTTGTAACTTACTAAGCTTAGAGATTAACCTCCAGTTAGCATGTCCCAACCTTCTGTGCCACATCCATTTCTTATCATTCACTGATAGTAGGCAAATCACTTTCTGATCAGCCAGTTCAGAAAAATTGATTTTATAGACATTGTCAACTCTCTTTCCCTTGAACACAATGGATTTGTCTTCCTTGTTGATTACTGTACAGTTGGGTTTTTCAAAAAGCACATCATAACCATTATCACAAAATTGACTAATGCTCAAAAGGTTATGTTCAAGACCATCTACCAACCATACATTATTAATTGAGGTAGAGGAATTACCAATAGTTCCTGTACCTATGATCTTGCCTGTCTGGTTTCCTCCAAACTTCACATTTCCTCCCTCTTTCATTGTTAGGCTGAGGAACATGGACTTGTCTCCTGTCATGTGTCTTGAGCAACCGCTGTCTAGGTATCATGATCTTTGCTTTGGCACTGCTCTTAGACATACCTGCATCATTGACATTTTTAGATTTAGGTACCCATTGTCCTATGGGTCCTGGAAGGTTAGTACTTAAGGCTTTACTCTTCACTTCTTGTACCTTGTGCTGTGAGTTGGGTTGCTTCTGATTAACCATCACCTTAGGTTTTGGTACTTCAGAAGCAGTAACTGTCTTCTACTGAAACTTAGACTTCAGAACCCCAGATTTTGGTTTCACCAGACTCTGAGGAATAGGTTCTGATCTTTTCAGGATCCTAACCTTTGAAGTCTTGGAATCAGATTTGATCATAGCCTTTGACTTAGAGTTCTTTGGCTTTGAAGTAATCTTAGCCTTAGAACTAGAAGCTTCAGGTTCTGATTGAACAACAGTTTCCAACTCAGCCCCTTCTGGTACAAAGAAGGTTTTCAGACCTTCCTTGATGCATTCACAACAAGATTTTAGATTGGTTTTCTCAAGTTTCACTTCTGGAAAACCAATTCCTCTGCCATTGTTCTTGTAAATGCTATAAATCATAGAAGCTACTCTGCTTCTGTCAATGCCAGATATAATAAAATCTTCAAGAGCAATTTCATGGTTACTTAAAGGTTTTTCATTACACTTTTCTTGTAGCTTCTGACATAAGAACCTGAGCTGATCTTCATATGTTTTACACATGAAGTCAAAGCCCCTAAGTCCTTGTTCAGAAGCTTTCAGATCCAATAGAGTTGATTTTTGCTGTTGTACCAAATCAGCATATTTTTCTTTTAAATCCTTCAACTCATTGGTTCTTACTTCAAAATGTGTAAGAAGTTCTTTAAGTGACTCAACAAGTTCATCTATGGGAATTTTGGAATATACCTCGTTTTCATCTTCTGAGTCTGAATCTGATCCAGCTTTTGAAGTTGTTATTGCTACCAACCCAACAGCTACCTTTGCATCTTCATCAACTTCCTCTTTATCAGATCCAGATTCACTACCCAAATCATCTCAGGTTGCCATTAAACTCTGCTTAATCTGCTTCTTGAATTTGCTTGGTTTGAATGTAGACCTCTTTGACTTGTCCTTTGACTTTTCTCTTTGAAGATCAGGGCATTCAGCAATGAAGTGTCCCGGCTTCTTACAGTTGAAGCATCCCTTCTGATCTTCTTTCCTTGAGCTTCTGGAGTTACCTCTTCTGGCGAGAAACTTTCTGTTCTTCTTGGCCAGATATTGAAGTCTGTTTGAGAGCATGGCCATTTCAGCAGCATCTGGTTCAGAATCCTAACTTGACTGTTCTTCCTCTTCAGATTCAACCACTTTGAGAGCTTTTGATGACTTGCCTTTGGATGGAAGAGCTATTGATTTACTCTTCTTAGTAGACTCATGTTCATTAAGACTTAACTCATGAATTTTGAGAGAACTAACAAGATCTTCGACACTTAAAGTGTTTAAATCTTTAGCTTCCTCAATGGCAGTCACCTTTGGTCTCCATCTGGCAGGTAAGCTTCTGAGTATCTTGCTTACATGATCAGAAGCAACATAGCTCTTCTTTAGAATCTGTAGCCCAGAAACTAAGGTTTGAAACCTTGAGTTCATCTCCTCAATAGTTTCATCATCCTTCATCTTGAATAACTCATACTGATGTACAAGCAGGAGAGCCTTTGCTTCTTTGACCTTCTTGCTCCCTTCATAATTTGAACAGAGAGAAGCAAACACAGCTTTAGCAGTGGATTTGTCACTCATCTTCATGTATTCTGCTTTGGGTATGGCAGTGACAAGCGCTCCTCTGATAATATGATGCTTCTTGTAAAGTTTCCTCAGTTCTGGAGTATGTTTCTTTCTATCCACAGCAGCTCCTTCTTCATCAAGGACTAAATCACCGACACCATCTTCCAGAATATCCCATAATTCTTCATCTAGGCTCATGATGTAACTGTAAAAGTTGGTCTTCCACCAAGAGAATTCTTCAGCATCTCCATTGAATTTTGGAATCTTTCCAACACTGGATTTCTTACTATCACTATAATCATGTGAGACATTTTTATAGCTAGTATCACCAGAACCAGTAGGAGGAGGAGTAGACATGTTTTTCTCAGAACTTTGACTGTTGCACGGTTAAGTGTTACACAACAGACCAAGGCTCTAGATACCAATTGAAGGTGAGAAAAACACAAGAAGGGGGGTTGAATTGTGTTTTGAAAAATTCTTTGTTTCTCCTAAAAACTGAACACACTGATCAGAAGCTAAGTGAGACAGCTTCTGAAGTGATGATCAGAATCTAAATGCAGCTGAATAAAACAGAGAGAGAGAGAAGAAGAACGACACAAAGCAATTATACTGGTTCCTTCCACAATCCGGAAGTAGTCCAGTCCCCCTTGCACTTCCAAGGAGATTTCACTAAGAGTAATATCTGATTACAATTGCTCAAGCACACAAGCAAGAGACTTCCTTTGCTCAACCACACAAGCTAGAGACTTCCTTTGCTCAACCACACAATCAAGAGACTTCCTGCTCAAGCACAATTGCAAGAGACTTCCTAACTAAACAAAATTACACAGAAAATTGTTTAAGGTTGAACACTTGATATACAATCAGAGGTGCTCACAATATAAATCAGATACAGACTCAATGGACTTAAGAATTTCTAATATATGACTTTGAGACACCGAAATTCTAAGTGAATGCAGAACAATTTCAGCAGAGGTTTGGCACTTGTAAAAATGTTGTGAGTCTTTCGTTCAGCGTTCTTGCATTACCAAAACTCTAAGTCTTCACTCCTTTATATAGAGGTGTGAAAGAGACGTTGTGAAATTGCCAGCACACCAAAGAGTCGTTGTTGAAGCTTGATCTTTCACCAATGATATTTTGCCTGATTTGGTTGTTGTCCTATGAAGAACAAATTTGAAATCCATTCCTTATCCAAAGGAACATCTATGCAGGCGAAGCCGTATTCTGGTGCTGTTTTCTTGTCTTGTAGCGTGGACACAAAACAGAGTAGTGGAGAAGGTGGTTGTACAGTTCGTACAATATTACAATGTCAACGCTTTCGTCCAAATTGCAAGCACATGCCTTAAAACACCTTTGAAATGACCGTTGCAATGTTCCACTAATTTTCTGCTGTGTTTTCGAATCCAATAGACAGCTTTTGCAATGTAGATTCTTCAATCTTGAATCTTCTGCAAATCTAGTTGATCTTCAGCTTCTGGTGAAATGACTTCTGATGAGGCAGCTTCTGATGATGCAGCTTCTGATAATGTGGCTTTTGGACCTCTTGTCTTCAGGAGCACTATTTCTTCAGGAGCGCGTTTACTATCTTCAGGAGCAGCTTGACTTCAGGAGCGCTTTCCACTTTCAGGAGCGTATTGCCTTCAGAATCGTCTAAGCTTCATTTTCATTTGCTCTTTATTTGCTCATTCAGAACCAATAAATGATGTAACTTTTTAACTGTGGTCCTGTACACATGAACAAATATTAGCTAGACCAATTTACAATTTTTAATACCTTGTTATCATCAAAACTCTTGGAGGTTCATTGTTAAACACATTTTGTTCCAACAGATAGAACTTCAAAGCAAGGTGAAAGTGTTGCAGAGATACAGGTTCCTGAAGCTACTCCAGAACTTGATCAGATAGCTGAATCTGAAGAAAGTCCAGAAGCTGAACCCACATCAGAAGCGCAAGATGAAACTGCTTCTGATGAAGCAGAAGATGGCTCACATCAAGAAGATCCTCCCAGAAACACTTTCAAGCACAAGTCTTCACATCCTGAGGAGCTAATCATTGGAAACAAGGATAGTCCAAGAAGAACAAGATCATACTTCAGACAAGAAGAATCAATGATTGGATTGATCTCAATGATTGAACCTACAACAGTTGATGAAGCACTTTCAGATGATGGATGGATCTTAGCTATGCAAGAAGAGCTGAATCAATTTCAAAGAAATGATGTGTGGGATCTGGTACCCAAACCTCAACACAAGAACATTATTGGAACAAAATGGGTATTCAGAAACAAGTTGAATGAGCAAGGAGAAGTAACAAGAAACAAAGCAAGACTTGTTGCACAAGGGTATAGTCAACAAGAAGGCATTGATTACACTGAAACATTTGCTCCAGTTGCAAGATTGGAAGCAATCAGGTTACTTCTTTCCTATACAGTTAATCATGGCATAATATTATATCAAATGGATGTCAAGAGTGCAATTCTTAATGGTGTCATAGAAGAAGAAGTGTATGTCAAGCAACCTCCAGGATTTGAGGATATTAAATATCTTGACCATGTTTTTAAACTGAAGAAATCACTATATGGCTTGAAACAAGCTCCCAGAGCTTGGTATGATAGACTAAGTATTTTCTTAATCAAAAATGATTTTAAAAGAGGGCAGGTTGATACAACACTCTTCAGAAGGACTCTTGGGAAAGATATTCTTGTTGTGCAAATATATGTTGATGATATAATATTTTGTTCTACTAATGCATCTCTTTGCAAGGAGTTCTCTAAGTTGATGTGTTATACCCAAATTTTGGACGTAAAAATACTAGCTCAATTCTTTTTTGCATTTTAAGTCACTCAAAATATTTTTCTTGCATTTCAAGTTATTTGAACTGCCTTTCAGCAATTGCACCTTCCTCTGCATCTTATTTCAATGTTATTTGCAAAATTCATGAAAAAGGGTATTTTAGTCATTTCCTGCATTCAAATTCATTTTAGTCCTTGAAAATTGTTTGTGTCTTTTCATTTGATTTGTATAAGTCCTTGCTTCACTCTCATGTTAAAATCCATTTCAAAATCACATTTAAAGTCATTTTGAGTCAGTTTAGCCCCTAGGGGCATTTTAGTCATTTCCAGTGTTAAAACCCTGTTTAATCTCTAAAAATTGTCTCTGAGTCTTTTAATTTGCTTGTATAAACTCTTGCTTCAATTCCCTGTTAGAAAACCATTTAAAATTGCATCTGAGACACTTTGAGTCAGTTTAGTCCCTAGGGGCATTTTGGTCATTTCACACGAAATTTTGACAGAGAGATGTTACTTTAAAGTACCTCATTTAAGTAATTTGTTCATTTTAGTCCGTTTTGTTATTTTTAATCGTTCCACTTTACGTTATTTTCCATTTACCAATTTTAAATTCAATTTTAGTTTAATTTTCATTTTAGTCCCAAAAATTTCTAAAAATTACATTTTTAGTCCTCTTGTCTCATTTTATTTCTTTTTTAGGTCTTTTAATTTGAATTTTAGTCCTTTAGGTCAAATTTTTGTTTTAAGGTCAATTGCATTTCAGTCCCAAAGACTTTTTTCTATTTTACAGACTAGTCCTTCAATTTTCTCATTTTGCAGATAGGTCCCTAAGTCCAAACAGGTCCAATTTTAGTCCAAGATTACGTGGCAGTCCCACATTGGTCCAAAATCACACATGTCAGCTTATAAATACAGCCACATCACCAATTACACAGGATAACCATTCATTCATTGACACATCATCATAGAAAGTTCTAACAAACTCTCTCTCTCTTCTCCAAACCCTAACCACCGTAACAAACCATTCCACCACCACTTCCTCCACCGTAACAGAATCAAAAACCACCACAAACTCTAAAATTCATACCAATTCTCAATCAAGTTCATCATCAAACATACGAAATCAATACAGACTTTCAGAAGATCAAAGCAAAATGTGTTCATTTCAGCAAACTTAGTTCGAATTTGCAGAAGATTCTCAGTGATTTTCTGTGGAAATCATCATCATCGAATCTTCACCTTCGCAATTCAAGCAAGTATTCGTCAATTGCAAAGAGGAATTCCTTGCGATCACGAAGGATTTGGTGAAAGAGAGAAGAAGGGAGATTGAATTCGAAGTGAACCAGAGAAGAAGAAGACGAACAACAACGAAGCGCTTACCAAAAGAATCAAAGGCTCTCTTGAGGATCTCTGTTCGAATCTCCGTTCAAATCCAGGTATAACTCAAGGAACCTTCTCATTTTTCGTTCTAATCATCATCTAAGGTTCACAATCGAAAATAAACGGTGAAACAAAGTGGATCAACAAGTCCTAGGACTTGTTCGTTAGAAAAGTTCGAAACAGATTGAAAAAGCTTGAAAATCGAAACCCTAAAATGTAAAATCCATGAAGATTCACCGTTTATTTACGAAAACAGAGTCCAAATCTGGAACCAGTGTAGAAAATAGGTTAGATTAGGGTTCAGTTTCAAGAAGATTCGAAAAAGATTTGAAACCCTAGAAACCGTGAGTTTAAACTTCGATCAACGCCGTTTCAATCACAATTTCACAAAAATAGTCTTAGATCCATAAACTGGGGAGGAAGACGAACATTTCTGGGTAATTAGTTTAAAAAGTTAGCATCAGTTCATCGGAGAAGATGAAGATTCCGATGAATCTTCATCTTCCTCCGCCGTCCTCCGCCGTCCTCCCCAGTTTCAGGCGAGGTTAGTGTTCAGAGAGAAGAAGAGAGAAGAACAAGTGAAGAGAGAGAATGAGAAGTGAAGAATGAATCAGACCGGTCTCCAGGCATTTATATAAGCCTTTGAACCGGTCTGGTTCAACTGGTTCGCTCCTCTTCGCCCCCTGACCGTTGGATCTAGGGTTGATCCATCTGGATCAATCCAATGGTCCCTGAGGCTCCCTGGTGATCCAGGATCCATGTGTGTGTGGGTTGGGCCTGTTGTTTGTACTGGATTTCGTTTCCCTTCATTTTCTTGCTATTTTGACACTGTTTATTGATGTTTACACCCCCTGCCTTGCCTAAAATTCTTGTAAAAATTCCATAAATTTTTTCAGATGTTCTTGATATTTTTCTTGACCTTTTTGTGATGTTGTTATGTGTTAAATCTTGATTAAAAATATGTGTGGTATTTTCTTATTAATTGTTTACCATTTTTGTTAAAATTTGTGAAGTTTTATATGTTCTTAAGCTCAAAAATCCCTTAAAAATTCTAAAAATTTTCATGTATGTTTCTTGTTATTTTTGTGATGTTTCTATGCATTTTGCTTACTGAAAATTTTGATAAAAAAATATTATCACATTTTCTTGCATTATTTCTTGATTTTATGTGAAAAAACCTCTAAAGATTGCTCAATCCCACTCTATGTTCTTGATGATTGTTTGATACACATGTTATATGATTCTATGAATCTTTGGCTACTGTTTGTACATGATTTTGATGCTTGTGTGTGAATCTTGATTGGTTGCTTGGTTTGCAAGTTACATTTGTGAATAAATAATGCAAATATGCCTAAGTTTACTTTGTAAATGTCAAGTTCATCATGTTGCCTTAATTTTCATCTTAAAACCTGATTCTAAACCTTTGAAAAATGTATTAGAATGTGAGAATTTTAGGCAATAAGATTTTTGCATTTTGTGAGCAAATTTTAGTTATATTTTTGCACTTTTTGGCTTTATTTTGTGAAGTTTTCTTATGCTTTTGTCTTGATATTTTACTTGCTTTATTTTTCTTTGATATTACCCTATGCTACTAACATTCTCTTGTTTCATGTTTCATACATCATAAGCATATTCTCGATCACACTTCCTCATCTCATTTCTTTACTTTTCTTTTGCTTTTAATTCATTTTATGTGGGATTAAGTCCTCACAAGGAAAGTAGTTTGTATTTAGGCCAATGATGTAAAGGTCAATGGACTCTAATGATGTACACCGACACAAGCACCGACACATGCACACACACCACTTGGTTACTTTAGATGTATGGCTAGGATATGCATGTTTAGATGTATGTTTAGGATTGAATGTTAGATGTATGCTTAGGTTTTACACTTAGGAAAAATCAATTCTCCAAAAATATGAACAACATCACTCAAATCTTTTTCCTAATAAACTTTGGGATCAAAATCCCATTGATTTTCCTTTTATTTTCTTAAACAAAATTTTAATGAATTTTTAATCATACTTAGACTTCTTTTGCAAAATAACTAATTCCACCTCACCTTTTCTAAATCTCATGCCCTTGTGGCCTCTTTCTATTCTTCAAAATCCCATTTTCAAACTTAAAATCAACCAACAAAAACAAAAACATTTTTTGGAAGAGAACTACGACGGATTTGATCCCTTAAAAGGGTACGTAGGCAAGGAACCAATATTCCTTCAATTCAAATAAAACAAAAATTCAAACATTCTTCTCCCTCCAATTCTTCACTTAGTAAACCCTTAGGTGTAACTATCATTTTTCAAATAGCATTTAAAAACAAAGCGCGCGCGTAGAAAGTAAAGACGGTTCCTATAGGATACTATAGTCGTTATGGGTGCCTAACACCTTCCCGTAGCGAAAACAACTCCCGGACCTCGATTCTCGAGGGTTTTGCTTATTTTTTCCCTTCCCAAGAAAAAATGAGATATCAAAGGTTAAAAAGGTTCAAACGTAATCAATGTTTGACACCCGAAAACCAAGATAAAACAGCTGGCGACTTCACTGGGGAAATTCGAGAGTTACGCCTAGTCTTTATTTTTATGCTTGCGCTTGTATTTTTACTTGCTTCTTTTACTTGCTTTCTTATGTGAATAAATGTTTACTTTCTTGCAAACGTGTGGGGGTGAGAATATCAAAGCCCTACACCCGGGCTGAGTGAACTTAGGATTTAGGAGGGATATAATCGACAATTCATTCCGGGGGTTTCCTCGTGTTTTGGATTATGCGATCAATCCCACATAGCTGAGGCATTTTGGGGGTGATGTTGTCGGCGCGTGTTGTCACGTTTAGGCACTTTACTTCTAATTGTTCTATGACGCTATGAACCGTAGATTACCAAACCCATCCATGGCCATTTTCTAGGATGTAGTGCGGAGGCTAAACCGGGTGTTTTCTCGAGTTTTAGTCGTCACGCGATACTACACTCAAGTTAGACCTTCTTACGGATAATCGTGGAGTGAGTGTTGTCTCGTGACACCAGGATATACGTCGGAGAGGTTGCAACTTGGGAACCTTTATAGAACCCGGTTACTATTACCTAAAGCCCTAGTTTCACCGGACGTCGTGTCCACCCATGACTCCTTGACTTTGAATCTTAACCCTCCATGTTTTCTCCGTACTTGAAAGTGAACATACATGCATACATGCATAAATCTTTTTCCATGCATTTATCGAAGGGCTTAGACAAATTGAATTTGTAAAACATTGTAGGAATGGGGAAGACTAAGTCCTACCAGTTCAAGGAAGTGGATTTGGCTAGTTTGAGAGATTTGGCACTCAAGATTAAGGATCCAACCGGTTTCCAACATCGTTATGGGGACTTACTTACTATTCTCCAGACTAATGTGGATGAGAAGCTTGTGCACACTCTAGTGCAATTCTATGATCGGGACTATCGGTGCTTCACTTTCCCCGACTTTCAGTTGGTACCCACACTTGAGGCTTATTCTTGCTTGATGGGTCTATCTATTGCTAAGGGGGTACCTTTCACGGGTCTTGAGCATCCTCCTACTTCATTGGTTATTGCTAAGGATCTCTATCTCAAGATCTCCGATGTTTCCAAGAATCTTGTCACTAAGGCTCGCATCCGAGGGTTCACTTCGAAGTATCTACTTGAGAAGGCCAATCTTAAAACCACTTGTCAGGACACTCTTGAGGCTATTTTTGCACTACTCATCTATGGGCTTATCCTCTTTACAAATCTTGATGACTTCGTGGATATGAATGCTATTATGATCTTCCGCTCCAAGAATCCAGTTCCTACTTTGTTGGCTGACACATATCATGCTATTCACGATCGATCCGGCAAGGGTCGTGGATACATTCTTTGCTGCATACCTCTCCTCTATAGGTGGTTTATTTCGCACCTTCCAAATTCTTTCCATGATAATCCAGAGAATTGGACTATTTTACAGCGGATCATGGCTCTCACTCCTAATGACGTGGTTTGGCTCACTCCTGCTGCTAGAGTCAAAGAAATTATCTTCGATGGTGGAAAGTTTCTTAATGTACCTCTTCTTGGTACCCGGGGTGGAATCAACTATAACCCGGAGCTCGCCTTGTGACAATTTGGTTTCTCGATGAAAGAAAAGCCCATCAATCTTGCTACATCTCCTTACTTCTTCAATTACTCTAATGCTCCCACGGGAATAAGAGAAGATTTCATGGATGCTTGTGATGACATGCTGTCATTACGTAATTTTTAGGACTTATTGTGACATTTTGATAGAGTTCTCATGCAATTTATACTGTTCTGGAGTGCAAAAAGCTTAAAATTTGAAGTCTGTTCGAAGGAAATCGCGCCACGCCAATTTCAAGCCGTGCTGCGATTTTTGAAGCAAAAATACACACTTCCTGTAAAGAGGAAATCGCGGCACGCCTATATACATGGCGCGGCTAAGAAAATATGGAGAGAGATGAGATCAGGTCTTCGAATCCTCTATGTTTCCCCTAATTGGTTACTGCACCTATTATTACTAATGATTTTCTAGTTTCACGATAGTTAACAAATTAGCCCTAATCAATCCCTTGAGTTAGGACCCTCTTCTTAAACTATAGCCCCTAATTCCTTAGGTGGTCTAATAATCTTTGAAGGTTTTAACGAACGTTAACCTAATATCACTAACAAACGATTATCCATTCCTAGACTAACCATGTTTATTAGAACAATTCAATTAGGTCTAAGTCGAAAGCTATGGTCAGTAGTCATTCGATCTCACAAAATCATGTTTATATTTGATCAGGATATAAAAAGCAGTAAGAACAATTGAATTGAATAAAGACTAGAATTTCATTAATAAACAATAGAGTTTCACAGCAACATATGATCAATTAGGGTTACATAGGTTCATCTCCGACCTTAATTAGTGGCAAACAAAATATTTTTAGTACACTTGCTAAAAGTTTATCAAGTTTTTGGCGCCGTTGCCGGGGACTGTTGAGTCATTTCAATTTGGCAATTACGTTATTATTTAGGATTTCTGTCTTTTATATTTTTGTATATATATATTTTTAAAAAAAAATATTATGCTCTTTGTTTTCTTCTCATTGTACTGTGCTACTGAAAAGTTTATCCAAGTTTTGCAGCTATGATAGACAGGGTACTCCTCTATGACACAGAAGAGATTGCTAAGTTGCAGTATGAAAAATATATGCTATCTTTTAAGATCAAAATTTTGGACAACAAAATCTCGAGTTGTGATCATCATGAGGCAAATCAACCAGGTAGTGATGGTGAAGGGAAGAAAGAGATGATCAACATCGATTACAATACTCAACTTCAGAATATTTTAGATGATTTCTTGGTGTCAAATCAAGTTTCATTTGAGAAGTTTGATGTTTGATGTTCAGTGTGGTGATCTTGTTGAGAAAGCACATGAGTCTCAGAGGAAGCTGGTTCAGATGAAGAGTGAGTGTCACAAGGTTGAGGTGGAAGAAAAACCCAAAGTGAGGAGTGTTGATATATTCCAAAAGTCTGAACCAACGGAGGTTGAGGAAATCACTCGTGTGCAGATGGATGCACGTCCTTCTCTACGGTGGGAGAGCTTAAACTCTAAAGGTTTAACAGTGAGAGCATGGGAGCATCTACTTCTTTGCTACAAATTCATGGAATTCCTACCAAACAAGAGGAAGAAGAAGGATGATATATTCTTTCTGACATATTTGCCACCCTAACAGTGGTTGAAGCGTCAAGCTCAATGACGTAAAAGAAAGCGCTGGGTGGGAGGCAACCCACTGTTTAATTTTCAGGTAGGATTTTATTGCTTTCAAAAATAAAAACACAAAAATATTTTTCTTTTCTTTTTAATATGAGGCAGGAAAGTTTTCGAAAAATTGTTCTAGTACCTCCTATCAAGAAAATCATGCAAGGTACTGATGTCTTGCATGATTCTCTCTTCAAAAGTTTTTCAAAAATTCAATAAGACTCATGCAGTTTTCAAGAAAACAAGTTTTGGCATGAGAGAACTCCCTGTTTCTACAAAATCGCGCCGCGCCTGTATATGGCCGCAGCGCGATTTTTCTCCTCAGCCTATAAAAACCTCACTATTCATCATCATTTTCATTCCATTTTTCCTACTTTTCTCTACCAAAAATTTCCCTAGACTTCCCATTCACGAATTTTTCCCATCTTAATCTACCTTATCACTTCCTAAACATCATCAAACCACAATCCAATCACAAATTCATCAATCCAAACCATTATCATTCACAATCCATCATAATCCATCATAATTTTCCCAAACTTCACAAAACTTCCTTTTCACCATCTTCCTTAACCACAAATGGCCTCCAATCCACGAAACACCCGCTCAAAGAAAGCCACCAACCCCAAGCCATCCACAAGCAAAGACAAACGCCCTCGTACCGCATCCAAACCACCCGAAAACGCCATTCATTTTATCAATGACCAAGCCCAAGAGTTCCACAAAGCCATGAAAAGTTTTGAAGTTGTGGGGGAGAGGAAGTTTGAATTCACAAAGCTTGTGAATTATCCGTTCTTTGAGGCTGAGTTACGAAGGAGAGGGTGGACGAAGTTGAATGAGATGATCGATGAAGCGAACAACAAAACCGTGATCATTGAATTCTTTGCAAATGCACGGGTTTCCGATACACCCTTTCAATCTTTTGTTTGGGGCAAGATCATTGATTTCAGCCCTGAAGCCCTTAATGCATTGCTGAATGTTCAACCGCCAGAGGAGTGTTGGGTTAAGAAACTGAGGAGGGAAATCACTGACGATTTCAATGCCACCAAGCAAGATCAAGGGGATGGCATCTTTGAGGGATTAAGGACACCGGGGGCTGGACACTCGGATGATGATGTGAACATGGGCTGATCTACTGATGGATTAGCATTTTCTGCTTTGTATTTTATTTTCGCTTATTTTTCTTTTGATGTATTTTCTTTATTTTCTTTTTATGTCGAAGTCCATTGAACTTATTTCCCTATTGTAATTGCTCCTGCACTTGTTTATTATTAATGAATTTGTTTTGTTTCATGTGACCTATTCCAGTTTAGTAACAATTGTTTGATGAAACGGTATTCCAAAAGTTCTTAAGGAGGGGTGACTTGATTCAAAGGCGAAGTGTACGGCGTTGCTAGGTAGTCACATACTCCCAGAAATCTCAGCCATAAGGTTCATTGCCAAATTTGTTTTTCAATTTACTTATATTTAGATTAGTTTTCCATGCAACCACATTTCTAGAACTTGCATTGTTTCTCTATTATTGATTGGTCTTTGTTAATTACACACTGAGGCAAAAGTGCTTGGTCCTGTGAGCCTTTTTGAAGCCTACCCTGTTTAATTTGTTGAATTTATCCTTTCTTAACCAATTGTGAGCCGGTAGGATTAGAACTTTTTGTTCGGTGACAAACTACATTAAAAGCCTAGAGACTTTTAGGACTTGTCCCTTAATGTATTTTCTGAGTTAAGGCATTGTAGAATGTTGCTAAAGATTAAGTTTGGGGTTGCTTTTGGAATTTGCAACCAACTAAGTTTGGGGTGGGGGTACTAGAGAATAAGAGAACAAAAATGAAAGAAATATGAAATTGTCATGCAAAATACACACAAAAATGGTGTATCAAAAAAAAAAAAGAAATTGTATGGTGAAAAAAGGGACAAAACATTGAAAATCCGAGTAACTTCAAACTCGATTGTCCCTAAATGTTAAAAATGTTCTCTAGTACCTTTACATTGATTGATGTTTCATAAGGTGAATGAATGAAGGATTGAATATTGTGCTTAAATTTCCGTAGGAATGCCTAACTCAAATTTTGTGTAGCCTACTTATCCAAATATATCCCACCTTTCACCTAAGCCCCGTTATAACCCTAAAGACCTCAAAAGTGTGTAATGATATTGACTTTGATTGATGTTTAGAAACTTTTCAAGGGTATGGTAATATGTAGACCTGCATGTCGACTGGTAGAACCCTGTTTCAATTTGATGCGAGGAGTTGTGAATTGGTGGATGCGAACAAGTCAAACTAGCTCATCTTTAGCTAGAAGGAGAATGAACTTTTTTGGGTACTATCGTTTTGTCAGGTAACTGTTATTTTACTGTCATTTGTCACTGTTGCAAGCAAATTCCTTGAGGACAAGGAATGGTTTAAGTTTGGGGTTGTGATGACATGCTGTCATTACGTAATTTTTAGGACTTATTGTGACATTTTGATAGAGTTCTCATGCAATTTATACTGTTCTGGAGTGCAAAAAGCTTAAAATTTGAAGTCTGTTCGAAGGAAATCGCGCCACGCCAATTTCAAGCCGTGCTGCGATTTTTGAAGCAAAAATACACACTTCCTGTAAAGAGGAAATCGCGGCACGCCTATATACATGGCGCGGAGCGATTTTGATGGGTCAGGCCCATGACTTCTATAAATACTGCACTCAATCTGAAGAACAAGGGTGACGATTTTGGAGAACGAAAGTGCGATTTTAACACCCAGAAGGCTGCAGCGGAGAGGATTTCATCATCTCTAACCCAGTTTATGTATGTTTTAATTCTTTCATTGATTATGCTATTTGTAAACTCAATTATGAGTAGCTAAATCTCTTAGAGATTGGATCCGAGATGAATCTTTGTAACCCTAATTGACACATGTTGCTGTGAAACTCTATTTTGTTTATGAATTCAATTCTAGTTTATTCAATTCAATTGTTCTTAATGCTTTTTATATCTTGATCACATATAACTTGATTTCGTGAGAATGAATGACCACTGACCATGGCTTTCAACTTAGACCTAATTGAATTGTTCTAATAAACAGGGTTAGTCTAGGAATGGATAATCGTTTGTTAGTGATAATAGGTTAACGTTCGGTAAAACCTTTAAGAATTATTAGACCACCTAAGGAATTAGGGGCTGTAGTTTAAGAAGAGGGTCCTAACTCAAGGGATTGATTAGGGCTAATTTGTTAATCATCGTAAACTAGAAGAGGGTTCATAACAAATAGGTGCAGTAGACCAATTAGGGGAACTTAGAGGATTCGACGGATCTGATCTCATCTCTCCCATATTTTCTTAACCAAATCTTTATTTTCTGTTACTTGATTTAATTAAAATCAAACCAAATCTACCGCCTAGTGGCAAATCAAAATAAACTTTTACACATCCTATTCTTATAACGCGATTGAATTATTGAAGTTAAAACAGTCCTCGTGGGATCGATATTTTTACTACTTCGATAGTATTTGGTGCACTTGCCAAACGTCTATCAGCTTGGTCCAAGCTTCGGAAGAAAGAGGTGAAGCATATGGGTGTGAGATCCAGTATTGCTCATGAGGCCTATACTCAGTGGGTGATAAACCAAGCTGAGAAGATTGGCATGCCTTACCCCTCCATGAGATATGTGTCTGCATCTACTCCATCCATGCCTTTGCCTTTACCTTTGCCTACTCAGGAGATGTATCAGGAGCATCTAGCTATGGAGAGTCGGGAGAAGCATCAGTGGAAGACTAGATACTATGAGGCTGAGAACTTGATCATGACTTTGGATGGAAAAGATGAGCAGAAGACTCATGAGGTCTTGACACTGAAGAAAGAACTGGCTAAAGCTAGGAAAGAGATTGAAGAAAAGGATAGGTTGCTTATGAGGGATTCCAAGAGGGCTAGGGGTGCCCGTGACTTTTATGCCCGATACTGCAGCTATGAATCTGAGTCTGAGTCTGAGGATGATCCTTCCACTTCCTATGCTTGAGGATTTCTGTTGTTGTTTCCAGTTATTGCTTATGTTGTTTTACATTTCAAAGTCTAATCCCTTGGCTTAGTATTTCAAAGGGAATCATCTTGTAAAACCTTGTGATGTTTACTTGTGTCGTCTGGATGTGTTAGTTAATGTTTCAGTTGTTTAGTAATGTTTACAGATTTATAGTTTGTCTAAAACCCTTCGATAACACAAAAAGAGTCTTTTTGCATATGCATTAACACATTTCATGCATCATATGCATTCATTGGCCATAAAAAACTCCTCTCGTGCTCATTACCTCCTGGTTCTTCTGCCGCAGTCTGAAAGGTGGCTCGTGCTCGTAAGATTTACCAACCAGATAGAGTTCATCACACAAGATTGTACAAGAGAAGAAACATGGCTAACTTTGAAGAAGAAAATGCTCAGCTCCGTGCCGAATTGGCTGCTATGAAAGAAGACTTGGCTAAGGCTCATGGCACTATGTCTACTCTGATGGCTGCACAAGTACAACCGGTCACATCCGTTCCGGTCCTTACTGAAGTAGTGCCATCCATCCCACTATCTACTGTGACTTCTGATGCTCGGTTTGTCATGCCCAACGGGCGTCCCTATGGACTCTCAGCTTTCTATGCTCCTAATACTGCAGCTGGTATCTCTGGTGTTGGCAATCAATGACCTATTCCTACAACAACTTTTTTTGCTACATCTACCTCTATGCCTCAAGTGACTACTGTTACCGATCATGTCATACACACTGTACGACAGGTAATTGATGTTGACACTCCGTGTGGACAAGACCCTATAATGGAGGCTATGAGGGAACAATTGAGAGAGCTAACTGGAGAGCTCCGTGAGGTCAAAGCCAGCCGTGGGAACGGTGTTGCTGCTAAGGCCCGTGATCTATGCTTGGTATCCCGATTTGAGGTTCCCAAGAAGTTCAAAGAGCCAGAATTTGACAAATACAATGGAACTTCTTGTCCACACAACCATGTCATTCGGTTCGTCCGAAAGATGGCTAACTACGCAGATAATGATGCACTGATGATCCACTGCTTCCAGGATATCTTGGCAGAAGATGCAGCAGACTGGTACACTGGTTTGAGCAAAGACAATATCCATACTTTTGAGGAACTTGTCGCTGCTTTTGAAGGTCATTTCGAGTTTAACACTCGCTTGAAGCCGAATAGGGATTCTCTTAAGTCTTTGTCTCAGAAATCAGATGAAACCTTCCGTGAATATGCTCAGAGATGGAGAGGGGCAGCTGCCCGTGTTTCTCCTCGGCTTGATGAGGAAGAACTGACACAGACGTTTCTGAAAACCTTGAAGAAAGAATATGTTGAAAGAATGATAGTCTCTGCACCAAACAACTTCTCCGACATGGTTACTATTGGCACTCGTCTAGAGGAAGCTGTCAGAGAGGGTATCATTGTTCTTGAAAAAGGTGAGTCCTCATTTGGTGCACCGAAGAAGTACGGTAATGGCCACCATAAGAAGAAAGAATCTGAAGTAGGGATGGTGTCCGGTAAACAGTCTACAGCTGCTGTCGCTCCTATCAACGCTACTCAGTTACCTCTACCCTACCAATATATGCAGTACTCTCAACATCCTTTCTTCCCACCATTCTACCAGCAATATCCTCTGTCACCGGGTTAACCACCAGTGCTCGTAAATGCCATTGCTCAGCAGGTACAACAACAACCTCCCATTCAACAGCAACAGCAGCAACAACAGGGTCCTCGGTCCAGGACTTATTTTCCACCAATACCAATGCGATATGCTGATTTACTCCCAACTCTACTCGCTAAAGGACACTGTGTCACCAGGCCAGGCAAACCTCCGCCTACGCCCCTGCCTCCAAGGTTCCGACAGGATCTTACATGTGAATTCCATCAAGGCGCTCAAGGCCATGATGTCGAGGGTTGCTATGCTCTGAAGTATGTTGTGAAGGATTTGATAGACAGAGGACAGTTGACTTTTGAAAATAGTGTTCCGCATGTTCTTGATAACCCACTTCCAAACCATGCTGCTGTTAACATGATCGAGGCTTTCGAAGGAGTTCGTATTCCTCAAGAGGCTCCCATTTTGGATGTCCGTAATGTTGCTACTCCTTTGGTGCCACTACATGTCAGACTTTGCCAAGCTTCTTTGTTTAAACATGATCATGCTTCTTGTTCAGAGTGCCTTCAGAATCCTATGGGTTGTGGTGTGGTGCAAGGTGACATACAAAGCCTAATGGATAGCAAACACTTGATTGCCAGTGATGTTTGTGTGATTGTGCCGGTGTTTCATGATTCTCCTGCTAAAAGTGTACCTCAGACAAGGGAAGTGGAACCCCTAGTGATCAGGCTACCTGGCCCGATATCTTATGCTTCCACTAAGGCAATCCCTTACAAGTATGATGCAACTATGATTGAAAATGGGGTGGAAGTGTCTCTGGTTTCCCCAGCTACGGTTGATAATGTTGCCAAAGAAGTTACAACTCTGAGAAGTGGAAAGATCCGTCCACCCTTGTTCCAGAAGAAGGTGGTCACACCTGTTGCCACAATAACTCCACCAGTTGCTCCTCCTGTTAACAAGAGCACCGGCCCATCAGGCCAGTCTATTGAAGAGTCTAATCTGGACGAAATTCTGAGACTTATCAAAAAGAGCGATTATAAGATTATAGACCAGCTGCTGCAAACTCCGTCAAAAATATCCATCTTGTCTCTGCTCCTGAGCTCAGAGGCTCACAGGGAAGTGTTAATGAAGGTACTGGAACAGGCTTACGTTGATCATGAAGTCTCCGTGGATCAGTTCAATGGAATAGTGGGTAACATTACTGCTTGCAATAACTTGGGGTTTGGTGATGACGAACTCCCCGAAGCAGGGAAACACCACAACTTAGCTTTGCATATCTCAGTACACTATAAGTCTGACATGATATCCAACGTGTTGGTGGACACTGGATCATCCTTAAATGTAATGCCTGAGTCTACACTGAGACAGTTGAGTCATCATGGAATTTCTCTAAGGGGAAGTAGCTATTTGGTTAAGGCTTTTGATGGATCTCGCAAAGATGTCCATGGAGAAGTAGATCTGCCAATCACCATTGGCCCTGAGACATTCCAAATCACTTTCCAGGTCATGGAAATCAATGCTTCTTACAGTTACCTCCTTGGAAGACCGTGGATTCACGACGCTGGGGCAGTAACTTCTACTCTGCATCAGAAACTCAAGTTTGTGAGGAATGGTAAGCTTGTCACTGTACATGGTGAAGAAGCGTATCTGGTTAGCCAAGTGTCATCTTTCTCTTGTGTTGAAGCAGGGTCTGCTGAAGGAACGTCATTTCAAGGCTTGACTGTTGAAGGTGCAGAACCCCGAAGAGGCAATGCTACTATGGCTTCATTGAAAGACGCCCAGAAAGCTGTTCAAGAAAGGCAAGCTGCTGGCTGGAGCAAAGTGATACAGATTTTGGAGAATAAGCGCAGAGATGGTCATGGGTTCTCCCCGACCTCGGGCGTTTCAACAGGAACTTTCTACAGTGTTGGGTTTATCAATGCTATTGTCGAAGGTGCTGCTGGAAGTAGTTATGGGCCTACATTTGTTGTACCAGGAGGCACCGTGAGGAATTGGGAGGCCATTGATATTCCTTTAGTCATGCATGCTTCCGTGTAATGTGTCTTGTTGCTCATGTTTTTCTTTGTTTTCAAAATAACAATCCTTTCGCTCTGCCCAAGGCGAAAGTGATGTCTTCGTAAGGGCATGTTTGTTTCGGCATTGCCGTTGTTAATAAAAGTTGTCGTCTTTTCCGCGACTCTTTGTTTTTCTTTTTAGTGCTTTTTTCCTTGGAAATAATGGTAATGCCAGAAAAAACCAAAACATCTGTATTTTCTTATTAATTTCAAAAATCTGCATGAAAAACCTTTTTCCTAAAATCATCCCAATCATATTATGCATATTGAACCATAATAAACCCGTTGAACACAGTGACCCTATGGCTCCTCCAAATCTTGAATTCCCGGTATACGAAGCCGAAGATGAAGAGGATAATGAAGAGATACCGTATGAGATCACTCGACTGCTTGAGCAAGAAAGAAGAGCCATTCAGCCTCACCAGGAGGAAATTGAGCTTATCAACCTGGGCACTGAAGAGAACAAGCGGGAAATCAGAATTGGTGCTGCACTCGAGCCAGAAGTGAAAAAGAAAATCACTCAGCTTCTCTATGATTATCCAGATGTCTTTGCATTGTCCTATGAAGATATGCCGGGTCTAGATCCCAAGATTGTGGAACATCGGATACCGACAAGGCCTGAATGTCCTCCTGTCAAGTAGAAATTGAGAAGGTCTCGTCCAGACATGGCTCTTAAGATCAAGGCTGAGGTGCTAAAGCAGATTGATGCGGGTTTCCTCATGACAGCTGAATATCCTGAGTGGATTGCCAACATTGTACCAGTACCAAGGAAAGATGGGAAAGTTCGAATGTGTGTTGATTACAGAGATTTGAATAAAGCCAGTCCGAAAGATAACTTCCCATTGCCTCATATTGATGTGCTTGTTGACAGCACTGCTCAATCCAAAGTGTTCTCCTATATGGATGGTTTCTCCGGGTATAATCAGATACGGATGTCACCTGAAGATAGAGAAAAGACGTCATTCATCACTCCATGGGGAACGTTCTGTTATAAAGTGATGCCATTCGGCTTGATAAATGATGGTGATACCTATCAAAGAGGTATGACTACTCTGTTTCATGATATGATTCACAAAGAGATTGAAGTATATGTTGATGACATGATTGTGAAGTCAAGTGATGAAGAGCAGCATGCGGTGTATTTGAAAAAGATGTTTGAAAGATTGAGAAAGTACAAGATGCGTTTGAATCCTAACAAGTGTACATTCGGTGTAAGATCTGGAAAGTTGCTAGGCTTCATTGTCAGCCAAAGAGGCATTGAAGTTGATCCCGACAAGGTCCGAGCTATCAGAGAAATGTCGGCCCCTCAAACTGAAAAGCAAGTCAGAGGTTTTCTCGGACGCCTGAACTACATTTCAAGATTTATATCTCACATGACTACCACCTGTGGACCAATTTTCAAATTGCTCAGAAAGAATCAGCCTGTTGTATGGAATGATGAATGTCAGAAAGCTTTTGATAGCATCAAAGAATACTTGTTTGAACCACCTATCCTTGTCCCGCCAGTGGAAGGAAGGCCTCTGATTATGTATCTGTCAGTGTTAGATGATTCAGTGGGTTGTGTTCTCGGTCAACAAGATGAGACTGGAAAGAAAGAACATGCTATCTACTATCTGAGCAAGAAATTCACCGACTGCGAGACTCGGTATACGATGCTTGAAAAGACTTGTTGTGCTCTAGCTTGGGCTGCCAAACGCCTGCGTCATTACATGGTGAATCATACAACTTGGTTGATATCCCGAATGGATCCAATCAAGTACATCTTTTAAAAGCCTGCTGTTACTGGGAAGATTGCGCGTTGGCAAATGTTGCTGTCTGAATATGATATTGTGTACAAAGCTCAAAAAGCAATAAAAGGAAGTATCCTTGCTGAGCATCTCGCTTGTCAACCTCTTGATGATTACCAACCAATTAAATTTGATTTCCCTGATGAAGAGATTATGTATCTGAAGGCAAAAGACTGTGAAGAACCACTGATCAATGAAGGGCCGGATCCCAATAGCAAGTGGGGATTGGTATTTGATGGTGCTGTCAATGCTTATGGTAAAGGAATTGGTGCCATCATTGTAACTCCACAGGGGCACCACATTCCTTTCACTGCACGAATAACTTTCGAATGCACAAACGACATAGCTGAATATGAAGCATGCATCTTGGGCATTGAAGAAGCCATTGATATGAGGATTAAGCACCTTGACATCTATGGAGATTCCGCACTTGTTATTAATCAGATAAAAGGTGAATGGGAGACTCATCATGAGAAGCTGATCCCTTACCGTGACTATGCAAGACGACTGTTGACATACTTTACAAAAGTTGAGCTACATCATATCCCTCGGGATGAAAATCAGATGGCTGATGCTCTTGCTACTTTGTCTTCCATGTTTCGTGTAAATCACTGGAATGATGTGCCCGTAATCAAGGTGCAACGTCTTGATAGGCCTGCTCATGTATTCGTTGTTGAAAATATGCCAGATCAAGCTGATGAAGATGTGAATGATAGAAAGCCTTGGTATTATAACATCAAACAATTCTTGCAGAATCGTGAATATCCACGTGGTGCTTCCAACAGGGATAAAAAGACCTTGAGGAGATGGGCTAGTAGATTCCTTCTGGACGGATAAATCCTATACAAGAGGAACTGTGACATGGTCCTGTTGAGATGTGTTGATAAACAAGAAGCTGAGAAATTGATGCATGATGTACATGATGGTACTTTTGGGACCCATGCCGCGGGCCATACCATGTCAAGAAAACTGTTAAGAGCCGGCTATTACTGGATGACTATGGAGCGTGACTGCAACAAATATGCCAAGAGATGCCACAAATGCCAAGTCTATGCTGATAAAATTCATGTGCCTCCACATTCTCTCAATGTTATCTCTTCCCCATGGCCTTTCTCTATGTGGGGCATTGACATGATCGGAAGAATTGAACCGAAAGCTTCCAATGGGCATCGTTTCATCTTAGTGGCAATTGACTGTTTCACCAAGTGGGTTGAGGCTGCTTCCTATGCAAATGTGACCAAGCAGGTGGTCGTCAAGTTTATCAAGAATAACATCATTTGTCGATATGGTGTTCCCAGTAAGATCATCACTGACAATGGTTCCAATCTGAACAATAGCATGATGCAAGCTTTATGTGAAGAATTCAAGATTGAACATCACAACTCTTCTCCTTACAGACCTCAAATGAATGGTGCAGTTGAGGCCGCTAACAAGAACATCAAGAAGATTGTTCAGAAAATGGTCACAACTTACAAAGACTGGCACGAAATGCTCCCTTTTGCCTTGCATGGTTACCGTACTACGGTGCACAGTTCAACAGGGGCAACTCCTTTTTCTCTAGTATATGGCATGGAAGCAGTTCTCCCTCTGGAAGTGGAGATTCCATCTCTTCGAGTGATCATGGAAGCAAAGTTAACTGAGGCTGAATGGTGTCAAAGTCGGTATGACCAGTTGAATTTGATTGAAGAGAAACACATGGATGCTATGGCTCATGGATGCAAGTGGACACCTAATTATGAAGGTCCTTATTTTGTCAAGAAGGCTTTCTCTAGTGGTGCTTTGATTCTTACACACATGGATGGTGTTGAACTTCCGAATCCTGTAAATGTCGATATAGTCAAGAAATACTTTGTCTAAAAAGAAAAGAACAGCGTGGTAGGTCGAAAACCCGAAAAGGCGGCCTAGGCAAAAATGCGCTTCCCGGTGGATTGAAAACCCGAAAGGGCGATCCAGGCAAAAGTTAGGGACAAAAAAAAAATATGAAAAAGCTCGCTGAGATTGTACCAACTCAGGCAAAAATGAGCGCCTCGATGAGCCAAAAACCCGAAAGGGCGGTTCATGCAAAAATGAGGTTGATAACAAAAGACAAGTAACTATATCTGGCAAATCACCATCACCCCTTGGGGCATCTGCAACTGTCAATGATCATCTTCATCAGAAGCTTCTCTACTTGTGAATTCAAAATTTCTATGAAATGTAGCGGTCATCGTGTTCAATGTACCAACAACCAATAAAATTACCATTTTCCAAGCTTTGTAAATCTGTGAAGTTATGCCTTTGACTGACTTTCACTCTTATACATCAATTTGAGCCTGTGCTTTTGTTTGAAATTCTGTTTCCTTTCTACTTTCAACGCTATATACAAAATATTTTCTTTCTATTTGATAATGTCAATGTATGAAACAAACATCTTTGAAAACTGAAAAACCTTTTTCTGTCTATTTTGAAAGCAAGCCTGAGCAACAGGGTACATTCCGTTGAAACATGCATGAATAAATAAGTGTCAATGTCCATTTCAATACACATTACAAGCTGGTTGTTCCCCGGGATGATCTGTGGTCAATGGCAAAAATGAAAAAACAGAATGAAAAATGAAAATGAAAAGCTCGCTAAGTTGAAAACCCGAAAGGGCGGCTTAGGCAAAAATGAGCACCCCGCTGGTTGACAACCTGTGAAGGCAATTCAGCCAAAAATGGGGCAATGAAAAGAATATCTCCCCGGTGAATCGAAAACCCGAAAGGGCGGTTCAGGCAAAAATGGGATTGAAAAATGAAAGAATGAAAAATGATAAAAAAGCATTGACCACAGATGCGAACATCCAATGTTTACCCAGCACTGACACACCTAGCAACGGCAACCTATATCCAAGAACCTTCCGAGGTCCCTTCTCTACAAGTTATGGTCTTGATACATCTTTCAACGACGGTCTCTCCAAAGAGGATTTCCATGTGAATATGTTATAGCACGAGCCACCACGTGCCCAATCTTCCAATGTTTCGTCTGTCTGTGTGAAACTTCTCTGTCAAACTACAAACCAATCATGCATTTCCAAGCATTCATACATGCATAATCATGCATTCTATGTGCTCATACATTTGATAATCTTGTTATACCATACATACATGTTGCTTTTCCAATCCCAGTTTCAATTCAACTCAAACTCAATTTCCAATTCAATTCAATTTCAACTCTCAATTCAATTCCAATGCCTATGTCTATGTTAAACTCTCAATTCAATGTCTATGTCAATGTCTTTGTCTATGCCTCTGTTAAACTCTCAATTTCAATTTCCAATTCAACTCAATCTTCAACTTTCAATTCAACTCAATTTCAATTTCCAATTCAAGCCAATTTCAACTTTCCAATCCAGTGTCTATGTCTCTGACTATTTTCAACTTTCAATGTCTCTTTCAATATCAACTTTCAAATCAATTCAAATCAATGTTAATTCACTCTCAATTTGCTTTTGGGCCAACAAAAATGGTCATGTCTATTTTCAAATCAAGTCAATATCAACTTACTCTCAATTTGTATCTTTCCAAATCAAACTTCCAATTTGTATCTTGTTATCGGTCAAGTGGCCAGTTCGATCCAAAGAACAGCTTGTACCTGCTTACATGCCTACGCTTCCGGTCAAACGGCAAGTTCGATCCAAAGAACAGTTTGTACCCTGCTTATGTTTTGTTATCGGTCAAACGGCAAGTTCGATCCAAAGAACAGTTTGTACCCTGCTTATGTTTTGTTATTGGTCAAACGACAAGTTCGATCCAAAGAACAGTTTGCACCTACCCACATGTTGTGATAGTCATCAAGCAGCAAGTTCGATCCAAAGAACAGCTTGTATCATCCTTTTGTCTATGCCTCTAGGTCAAACGGTGAGTTCAATCCAAAGAACAGTTTGTACCTGCCTATCTGTTTGAATTTTCAATCAAGCAACAAGTTCGATCCAAAGAACAGCTTGTATCTGCCTATATGCCTATGTCTCCGGTCAAGTAGCAAGTTCGATCCAAAGAACAACTTGTACCTGTCTCGTATTTCTATTCCCAGTCAAGCGGCAAGTTCGATCCAAAGAACAGCTTGTACCCATCTCTTATTTGTATCTCTTGGTCAAGTGGAAAGTTCGATCCAAAGAGCAGCTTGTACCTCTCTTTTGTCCCCTGGTTTGTCTACCCTGTCAATGTTTACCTAGATCCCCAGTGATACGACATGCCCCGTAGACTCCAGTTGCTTGTCTTGCATTCATAATCAAAATGTTGCATGGCATTCATATTTTTGAAAAAAGTGAGAAACGTATTTTTATGTCCAAAAACAGTGCAAATGTTAATATTTAAGTATCTTCGTCCCGTCAAATCAAAGACTTCGTCTCTTGACTCTCCGGACAAAGAAACTTAAATAGGGGCAGCTGTTATACCCTAATTTTGGACCTAAAAATACTAGCTCAATTCTTTTTTGCATTTTAAGTCACTTAAAATATTTTTCTTGCATTTCAAGTTATTTGAACTGCCTTTGATCAATTGCACCTTCCTCTGCATCTTATTTCAATGTTATTTGCAAAATTCATGAAAAAGGGTATTTCAGTCATTTCCTGCATTCAAATTCATTTTAGTCCTTGAAAATTGTTTGTGTCTTTTCATTTGATTTGTATCAGTCCTTGCTTCACTCTCATGTTAAAATCCATTTCAAAATCACATTTAAAGTCATTTTGAGTCAGTTTAGCCCCTAGGGGCATTTTAGTCATTTCCAGTGTTAAAACTCTGTTTAATCTCTAAAAATTGTCTCTGAGACTTTTAATTTGCTTGTATAAACTCTTGCTTCAATTCCCTGTTAGAAAACCATTTAAAATTGCATCTGAGACACTTTGAGTCAGTTTAGTCCCTAGGGGCATTTTGGTCATTTCACACGAAATTTTGACAGAGAGAGGTTACTTTAAAGTACCTCATTTAAGTAATTTGTTCATTTTAGTCCGTTTTGTTATTTTTAATCGTTCCACTTTACGTTATTTTCCATTTACCAATTTTAAATTCAATTTTAGTTTAATTTTCATTTTAGTCCCAAAAATTTCTAAAAATTGCATTTTTAGTCCTCTTGTCTCATTTTATTTCTTTTTTAGGTCTTTTAATTTGAATTTTAGTCCTTTAGGTCAAATTTTTGTTTTAAGGTCAATTGCATTTCAGTCCCAAAGACTTTTTTCTATTTTACAGACTAGTCCTTCAATTTTCTCATTTTGCAGATAGGTCCCTAAGTCCAAACAGGTCTAATTTTAGTCCAAGATTACGTGGCAGTCCCACATTGGTCCAAAATCACACATGTCAGCTTATAAATACAGCCACATCACCAATTACACAGGATCACCATTCATTCATTGACACATCATCATAGAAAGTTCTAACAAACTCTCTCTCTCTTCTCCAAACCCTAACCACCGTAACAAACCATTCCACCACCACTTCCTCCACCGTAACAGAATCAAAAACCACCATAAACTCTAAAATTCATACCAATTCTCAATCAAGTTCATCATCAAACATACGAAATCAATACAGACTTTCAGAAGATCAAAGCAAAATGTGTTCATTTCAGCAAACTTAGTTCGAATTTGCAGAAGATTCTCAGTGATTTTCTGTGGAAATCATCATCATCGAATCTTCACCTTCGCAATTCAAGCAAGTATTCGTCAATTGCAAAGACGAATTCCTTGCGATCACGAAGGATTTGGTGAAAGAGAGAAGAAGGGAGATTGAATTCGAAGTGAACCAGAGAAGAAGAAGACGAACAACAACGAAGCTCTTACCAGAAGAATCAAAGGCTCTCTTGAGGATCTTTGTTCAAATCTCCGTTCAAATCCAGGTATAACTCAAGGAACCTTCTCATTTTTCGTTCTAATCATCATCGAAGGTTCACAATCAAAAATAAACGGTGAAACAAAGTGGATCAACAAGTCCTAGGACTTGTTCGTTCGAAAAGTTCGAAACAGATTGAAAAAGCTTGAAAACCGAAACCCTAAAATGTAAAATCCATGAAGATTCACCGTTTATTTACGAAAACAGAGTCCAAATCTGGAACCAGTGTAGAAAATAGGTTAGATTAGGGTTCAGTTTCAAGAAGATTCGAAAAAGATTTGAAACCCTAGAAACCGTGAGTTTAAACTTCGATCTGCGTCGTTTCAATCACAATTTCACAAAAATAGTCTTAGATCCGTAAACTGGGGAGGAAGACGAACATTTCTGGGTAATTAGTTTAAAAAGTTAGCATCAGTTCGTCGGAGAAGATGAAGATTCCGATGAATCTTCATCTTCCTCCACCGTCCTCCGCCGTCCTCCCCAGGCGAGGTTAGTGTTCAGAGAGAAGAAGAGAGAAGAACGAGTGAAGAGAGAGAATGAGAAGTGAAGAATGAATCAGACCGGTCTCCAGGCATTTATATAAGCCTTTGAACCGGTCTGGTTCAACTGGTTCGCTCCTCTTCGCCCCCTGACCATTGGATCTAGGGCTGATCCATCTGGATCAATCCAACGGTCCCTGAGGCTCCCTGGTGATCCAGGATCCATGTGTGTGTGGGTTGGGCCTGTTGTTTGTACTGGATTTCATTTCCCTTCATTTTCTTGCTATTTTGACACTGTTTGTTGATGTTTACACCCCCTGCCTTGCCTAAAATTCTTGTAAAAATTCCATAAATTTTTTCAGATGTTCTTGATATTTTTCTTGACCTTTTTGTGATGTTGTTATGTGTTAAATCTTGATTAAAAATATGTGTGGTATTTTCTTATTAATTGTTTACCATTTTTGTTAAAATTTGTGAAGTTTTATATGTTCTTAAGCTCAAAAATCCCTTAAAAATTCTAAAAATTTTCATGTATGTTTCTTCTTATTTTTGTGATGTTTCTATGCATTTTGCTTACTGAAAATTTTGTTAAAAAAATATTATCACATTTTCTTGCATTATTTCTTGATTTTATGTGAAAAAACCTCTAAAGATTGCTCAATCCCACTCTATGTTCTTGATGATTGTTTGATACACATGTTATATGATTCTATGAATCTTTGGCTACTGTTTGTACATGATTTTGATGCTTGTGTGTGAATCTTGATTGGTTGCTTGGTTTACAAGTTACATTTGTGAATAAATAATGCAAATATGCCTAAGTTTACTTTGTAAATGTCAAGTTCATCATGTTGCCTTAATTTTCATCTTAAAACCTGATTCTAAACCTTTGAAAAATGTATTAGAATGTGAGAATTTTAGGCAATAAGATTCTTGCATTTTGTGAGCAAATTTTAGTTATATTTTTGCACTTTTTGGCTTTATTTTGTGAAGTTTTCTTATGCTTTTTTATTGATATTTTACTTGCTTTATTTTTCTTTGATATTACCCTATGCTACTAACATTCTCTTGTTTCATGTTTCATACATCATAAGCATATTCTCCATCACACTTCCTCATCTCATTTCTTTACTTTTCTTTTGCTTTTAATTCATTTTATGTGGGATTAAGTCCTCACAAGGAAAGTAGTTTGTATTTAGGCCAATGATGTAAAGGACAATGGACTCTAATGATGTACACCGACACAAGCACCGACACATGCACACACACCACTTGGTTACTTTAGATGTATGGCTAGGATATGCATGTTTAGATGTATGTTTAGGATTGAATGTTAGATGTATGCTTAGGTTTTACACTTAGGAAAAATCAATTCTCCAAAAATATGAACAACATCACTCAAATCTTTTTCCTAATAAACTTTGGGATCAAAATCCCATTGATTTTCCTTTTATTTTCTTAAACAAAATTTTAATGAATTTTTAATCATACTTAGACTTCTTTTGCAAAATAACTAATTCCACCTCACCTTTTCTAAATCTCATGCCCTTGAGGCCTCTTTCTATTCTTCAAAATCCCATTTTCAAACTTAAAATCAACCAACAAAAAAAAAACATTTTTTGGAAGAGAACTACGACGGATTTGATCCCTTAAAAGGGTACGTAGGCAAGGAACCAATATTCCTTCAATTCAAATAAAACAACAATTCAAACATTCTTCTCCCTTCAATTCTTCACTTAGTAAACCCTTAGGTGTAAATATCATTTTTCAAATAGCATTTAAAAACAAAGCGCGCGCGTAGAAATTAAAGACGGTTCCTATAGGATACTATAGTCGTTATGGGTGCCTAACACCTTCCCGTAGCGAAAACAACTCCCGGACCTCGATTCTCAAGGGTTTTGCTTATTTTTTCCCTTCCCAAGAAAAAATGAGATATCAAAGGTTAAAAAGGTTCAAACATAATCAATGTTTGACACCCGAAAACCAAGATAAAACATGATGCAGGATGAATTTGAAATGAGCATGATGGGAGAGCTGAAGTTCTTCCTGGGCATTCAAATTAATCAATGCAAAGAAGGAGTCTATGTTCATCAATCAAAGTATACAAAGGAGCTTCTGAAGAAGTTCAAGCTTGAAGATTGTAAAGTGATGAACACTCCAATGCACCCTACGTGCACCTTAAGCAAAGAAGATTAAGGAGCTAAAGTTGATCAGAAGCTGTATAGAGGTATGATTGGTTCTTTGTTATACCTCACTGCATCTAGGCCAGATATTTTATTCAGTGTATGCTTATGTGCAAGATTCCAATCAGATCCTAGAGAATCTCATATGACTGCTGTCAAGAGAATCTTCAGGTATTTGAAAGGAACAACTAATCTTGGACTCCTTTATAGGAAATCCTTAGATTATAAGCTAATTGGATTCTGTGATGCTGATTATGCTGGTGATAGGATTGAAAGAAAGTCAACCAGTGGCAATTGTCAATTTCTGGGTGATAATCTTATATCCTGGGCTAGCAAAAGACAAACAACTATTGCTATGTCTACAGCAGAAGCAGAATACATTTCAGCTGCGAGTTGTTGTACACAACTACTTTGGATGAAAATCAGTTGGAAGACTATCAGATAACTGCTAACAGTATTCCCATTTATTGTGATAATACTGCTGCTATTTGTTTGTCTAAAAATCGAATTTTGCATTCGAGAGCTAAGCACATTGAAATCAAACACCATTTTATCAGAGACTATGTTCAAAAAGGAATTTTAGATATACAATTCATTGATACTGAAAATCAATGGGCTGATATATTTACTAAGCCTTTAACTGTTGAAAGATTTGATTTTATAAAGAAAAATTTGAACATGCAATTTGTGTCTGATTAAATGTTTGCTTGCTCCTGAATAGGATTTTAGGTTCTGAAGTTAGTTCAGAAGCAGTAGTCCATCAGAAGCTCTTTATTGAGGTTCTGAGGAAAACTCGCTTCTGATGATGACTTCAGCATCTGAAGTCTAGAAGCTGGATTTTATGCTTCTGAATAGTGGAGTTAGTGGAAATGTTGGGACTTACTTTTTATGGTAACTTCTGGCCCACTAACTTGGTAGTTACTCTGAGAACTTCTGACGTGGCCTATATGTATTGGTGTATAACTTAAAAGGGCAATGATGATTTAATAGCTTTGAAAATACTTTTCACGCGCCCCCAATTTTGTCATTAATGTTATGTTTGTTTGTCTCTTTTGAATTGCAAACGTTTTTACTCTTAACACTTTGTCAATTCACACACTATTCACTCACAACAAACACATTTGCTCTCAAACCTATTGCGAAGTAAGCGCATTCTCTCAATCCTAGAACCCTAAAATCATCATCTTCTTCAAATCTTCTTCAATCAATCAAATGGCATCATCAAGCTCAAAAGTTTCAGAATCTACTTCAAGCATGCAAGGCGCATCAGAATCTGGGTCCGTGTACAAAGAGAAGACTATGGATATTCCATGGAAATCCTTAATAGTTCAAATAGAATCACCGGTGGACTTCGCTTCACTTAAGAAGTATGAAGTGGACATGGAAGGTTTGGTAGATATTCAGAAGCTATCTGAGTACTTCAAGATGTTGAATGGGCCAACTTATGTGAACTTGGTCAAGGACTTTTGGTTAAGGGCTGAGGTGTACAACGGAAAGCCTGCAAAGGTCATAGGTAAATAAGCTGGGTCAAAGAAAGGGAAGATGACAGTGGATATGAATCCTACCTCTTTTGATAGCTTAGAAATAAGGTCTGAAGTGATGGGCATTCCTATAACCATCACTGAGGACGTTATAGCTAAAGCTTGTAGAGTGGATGCAGAGGGAAGATTCCAAGAAATAGTCAAGAAGGAAGATGTCCTGCTAAAGAGCTACTATAACTCGCTTCTGGGTGGGAACAAAGATGCCAAGCCTTCTGAAATGGAGATTCACAACAGGATGTTGGTGAAATTCAGTAATGATTGCTTCTTTCAAAGAGCAGGAGGGTCTGATCAACCCAACAATCAACAGAAGCTAGCAATTTACTTCATGGCTATTTTTGATAAGATAAATTTCCCAAGATATGTCATGGATCATCTCTGCTGGGCTATAAATGAAGGCACTGTTAAAGGAAGGAAACAAGTGCCCTATGGAAGATTGCTATCTAAAATCTTTTATCAAGGAAGAGTGCTGGATTTCCTGAAAAAGACAAGGGATGCTTCTGATAAATGCTTCAAAGTTTCTACTGCAGAAAGGACTATCAGTAGCAGGAGCTTATTTTCTATGAACTTTATCAAGAAAACCCCTGAAGATGAGAAGTGGATAGAGATGACTACTGCAGAAACTGAGATTATCAGGGACTTTCCTTCAATCTTTGAGGAAAGTAATCCTGAAATCTTGGCTAAATCAGTAGCTGAGTATGTCTTGGAGGAAGATGCAAGCACTCGGGAAGAAGCTGCTCCTATTAAGGGAAAGAAAGTCAAGGGTGCTACTGCATCAGAAGCAGCCACTGATAAGGGCAAGCAAAAGAAGGATGCTAAGAGAAAGCGAGGGAAAGCTGAAACTGTTTATCACAAAGTAAAATTGGATGAAGCTATGGATGAGCTGGAAAAAGAAGAAGCTGAGCCCAAGCTGAAGAAGAAGACACCTGTTGATATGAAAATCTCTATGGTTGAAGTAACTCCTGCCAAGGCCAGAATGGCTAAGGAATATGCTGCTAATGAGATAAGAGATAGAAAGGAGAAGAAGAGAATTGGGGCCGCTTCTATTCCGATGAAAAGAAGTAAAGGTAGATCAGAGTCCATCATCACAAAAGAGCATCTGGATAAAGCTCTTGATGGGATAAAGGCAAAAGAGCACAAGCCCAAGAAGAAGGCATCTGAACTAACCTTCACTCCAATGGTTGTAGTGACTTCTGATATGAAGAAAGAAGCTGATGAGCAAGCTATTCAGATGTTAGCTGAACTTAAAAGGAAAGAAGCTCAGTACAATCTAGAGAGGGATCAAAGGCTTAAGGCTTCAGGACTAGAAAAATGTGATGAATTCTTCAAGGAGAAGTCTGTCGAAGTCAAGGAAGTGGCTGATAAAGCTTCAGAAACGGTTCTAAAAGCACCAGGTGCTACCACTTCAGAACCTGGAATTACAGTCAAGGTATGTCAGATTCCAGCCCCCTCTACCCCCATCTCATCCTTTTCACCACCAGCAACTGAGCAAGAAGAAGATACTTCAGTCTTAGAAAATCTTGCTCTCCACTACTCTGGTGAGTTACCAGAAGATGTTGAACCCAACTCAGAGAAAGCCTCGGAAGCAACTCCAGAAGCAGCTGCTTCTGAAAATGTTGTTTCAGAAAGCCCCCATCAACAATCAACTGAACCACACAAACCCACATCACCTCCACAACCACAATCACCAGTTGCTAACATTGACCCCCAACTCAACATCCAAACACCAACTTCACCACAACAACCACCAACTGTTACTGAAACCAACTCCCCACTTAACCAACAACCAGAACAAACTTTTTCCAAACCAACTCCCATGGATATTGACAATTCTCAAGTCAATGTCCAAGCCTCAACCACAAACTCACAAACTGCTTCTGACCAGCCATCACTCTCAACTCCATCTCAACAAATCACCATTCCAGAATCCAACCATGTTCAAGACTCTACTCTTAGTGATTCTAACCTTGAAACCCTTGAACAACCACCCCTGGACATCCTGGAATCTGAACATATTGACAATGAGCTACTCAAGATCCTTTCTAAAATGCATGATCTGATGGATAAAAGAAGGACAATTGATCTCACCAATGCATATGAAGAAGCATGGACATCACTTCAGAACAGAGTTGCAGAGTTAATAGAAGCTGTAAAGGACAAGTGCATCAGAATCAAGGAAGCTTCTGTCAGAAGATTAATGGAGAATCTGAAGCAAAGATTTAGAGTTGAACATCCCAGATTGCTTCTGACAAACAAGCCATTCTTCTCAGAAGTGGATTATTTGACAAGAGAAGTTAGAATGTTCAAGCTTCTGAGGCGGCAGATGGCACAGCAATCGCAAGAAGCTAAGGCAAGGGAATTGGCGCTTCTCCAGAAGCAACAACTTCTTGAAGATCAGTTGAAGAAGCAAGCTGAAGAAATGGAGAAGATGAGGAAACAACTTCAAACCAAACCTTAGTTGCACACCTTAGTGTTTATTTTTGTTTGTTGTTTGTTTTAATCCTTTTCTATATACTGCTTCTAAATTCCTAATGGTTCTGATTCTTGAATGCCTGAATACTTTGTTTTGTTCATATATATTTTTTCATTGCTTAGTTACTTATATTTTTGATGAGATAGATTATAGGTTCTGATTCTTTGTTATACTCTCTTATTGTTTGAGTTTTTCTCAAATCTTTTGGTCTTGGTTGCTTATTTTTTTTGATAATGACAAAAGGGGGAGTATATGTGATAGTATTTAAAGGCTCTGAGCCCCATTAATGATATTTGAAATTTTTTGAAAAACTTATATCTTTTTGTCTTACCTAAAGAGAGGTGTATCAAAAAGGGGGAGTATCAAATTTTCAAATAAAATTAATTGAATCACTCTTCTCATCTATAACTCATTTCATTTTAAGCTCTGAGATTATTATTGCCCGAAAAATGAATTTAATTAACTTGGATAGAACTTAGGGGGAGCTTACAAACCTCACCTTAAAGACTATCAGACTTAGGGGGAGTTTGAGCTTACAAACCTCAGATTCTGAGCTTACAAACCTCCGAACTCCAAAGTCAACTTGTTAATTAGATTAACAACAATTGATCAATTTTAAATACTATTGTTTGTCATCATCAAAAAGGGGGAGATTGTTGGAACAAAATGTGTTTAACAATGAACCTTAAAGAGTTTTGATGATAACAAGGTATTAAAAATTGTAAATTGGACTAGCTAATATTTGTTCAAGTGTACAGGACCTTAATTAAAAAGTTACATCAGTTATTGGTTCTGAATGAGCAAATAAAGAGCAAAAGGAATCAACAAAATTGAAGCTTAGTGATTCTGAAGGCAACTCGCTCCTGAAGAGAAAAGCGCTCCTGAAGTAAAGCCGCTCCTGAAGTTAGTAAAGTACTTCTGAAGAATAGTGCTCCTGAAGACAAGAGATCCAGAAGCCACATCATCAGAAGTTGTGTTATCAGAAGCTGTATCATCAGAAGCTGCATCATCAGAAGCTGCGTTATCAGAAGCTGCCTCATCAGAAGTCATTTCACCAGAAGCTGAAGATCAACTGGATTTGCAAAAGATTCAAGGATTGAAGAATCATCACTGCAAAAGTTGTCTATTGGATTCGAAAACACAACAAAAGATTGGTGGAATTTTGCAACGGTCATTTCAAAGGTGTTTGAAGGCATGTGCTTGCAATTTGGACGAAAGCGTTGACATTGTACTTTGTACGAACTGTACAACCACCTTCTCCACTACTCTGTTTTGTGTCCACGCTACAAGACAAGAAAACAGCTCCAGAATACAGCTTTGCCTGCATAGATGTTCCTTTGGATAAGGAATGGATTTCAAATTGGTTCTTCATAGGACAACAACCAAATCAGGCAAAAGATCATTGGTGAAAGATCAAGCTTCAACAACGACTCTTTGATGTGCTGGCAATTTCACAACGTCTCTTTCACACCTCTATATAAAGGAGTGAATACTTAGAGAATTGGCAATGCTGAACAAAAGACTTACAACATTTTTACAAGTGCCAAACCTCTGCTAAAATTGTTCTGCATTCACTTAGAATTTCTGTGTCTCATATTCATATCTTAGAAATTATTAAGTCATTGAGTCTGTATCTGATTTGTATTGTGAGCACCTCTGATTGTATATAAAGTGTTCAACCTTAAACAATTTTCTGTGTGATTTTGTTTAGTTAGAAGTCTCTTGCAGTTGTGCTTGAGTAGGGAAGTCTCTTGATTGTGTTGTTGAGCAAAGGAAGTCTCTTGCTTGTGTGCTTGAGCAAAGGAAGTCTCTTGCTTGTGTGCTTGAGCAATTGTAATCAGATATTACTCTTAGTGAAATCTCCTTGGAAGTGCAAGGGGGACTGGACTACTTCTGGTTTGTGGAAGGAACCAGTATAATTGCTTTGTGTCGTTCTTCTTCTTTCTCTCTGTTTTATTCCGCTGCATTTAGATTCTGATAACCACTTCAGAAGCTGTTTCACTTAGCTTCTGACCAGTATGTTCAGTTTTTAGGAGAAACGAAGAATTTTCCAAAACACAATTCAACCCCCCTTCTTGTTTTTTTCTCACCTTCAATAACTTCATTAAATCTGAAAATCTTGTGGCTTCACTTAACTCTTTACCAATTTACTTTCCATCTCGTGATTTTACATCCACTTTATCCATTCCATAAGCCAAAACCTTAAAACTGTTGACCTAGGCTCTTCGTCAGCTCTTGCCACGTTAACTTCTAATGTTACCTTAAACCGGATTGATTCTGTTAATACTTCTCCATGCATTTTCTTCCTTAGAAATCATAGGGTGTGATGTGCATTCGATACTTGGTGTTATAGAGAGTGTTTGTTGCATAAAAGATTGTGAAAACAACCCCCAATAGCTACTAAGGCCCTAGAGACGAAATGACAGTTTTCGGAAAAACTGGAAATTTCGCCCCAGGTTCACTATCAGCGAAATCCTCTAGAGTAATTTCGCTCATAGCGAAAATTTCGCTATTGGCGAGTTTCTTCAGCTTAGTTTTCCAGAAATCATATTTTACATAAAAAAAATCTTATTTCCTCAAGTAATCCAATGCATATCATTCCTTCCAATCATGTTAAAAACAATTTTATAACTTTTTTCATGGCAAGCATTAACATCAATCGGTTCAACTCACGGCACATTAAAAACTAATGTCTTGTTTATCATGGCACTTAACATAAAACTTCCACATAAAACCTTAACTTCGTCCGCTAAGAACGACTTACCTTATTTCTCTGTCAACTCATTCATCATTCATTGTTAGAACCTTATTCACACTGAACATATAGATCTTTATCTTCGTCCTCATGTTTTAATCCCTGAGAGCTTACTGATTCCATCATCACATGTTGACTTCTCTTATTCTTGTAGCCTTGCACTCCCGTAGAACTCATACTTATACTTGCTTAGTTCACCGGCCACCTATTGGCACGTTAAAACTCTTACTATAACTCACTCTGAGTTCTTACTTATCAGTTCATCTTCAGCACATACTTCGTTCCTCCTGGATCCTCTTCAGATCTCAGGCATCGGTTCTAATTGTCGAATGTTAAATTGAGTTGATCAGGCTCAACTAACAACGACAATTAAAACATTTTCCCGGAACCCAATGGTCCCACTACCTTAGTTGTAATTTAATGACCCATGGAACGATCTGAATCGACCTGCTCTGATACCAAATTGTAACACCCATACTAGACGTATCTAGAAAGTCTAGCATGTGCGTTAGTTTAGTACTGGATACATTAAACATTTACAACATAAAAACTTCGAATGAATATTATATAAAACATCATGCATTCGTACAATGATAATTCTACTCATCATTTCTAATAATTACATCCTCGAATATCCTTAACATCCTGCTGCGGGTACGAACGATCACTTGTCGTAACATCCATTCGGCTACTAGCTTGCCATCCAACCTGTTTATCTGAAACAAATAAGGATTGGGATGAAACATAATGTCTCAATGAGTTCCCCTAAATCCTAGGCTATAGGCAACCTCAAGGGGAAACCTACGATCACCTCGTGTCTACAATATAACCTGAGGGTTGATTATACGTGTGTGGGGACTTGCATACTAGATGGTCGTGCATGCTAGGGCCGTCATAGTCTCATCTTTACTTGTTATAGGCTTCACTTCCTATACATGTCATGGCAGTTAAGGGGAAACTAAAACCGCATTGCCAAGAATACGTACCACGTATCGAGGCCTAAGCATAGCATAATCATGACACAATTCTAAACCGGATGATTAGGAGAAACCTAAGATCATCATCGGCATAACATTCTTTACTTGTTCTATACATAACACTTGTCTTATAGCATCTCATGCTCTTGCTCTTAACTTAATCTTACATGAAATCATACTTGCATAAACATAACATACATGGTCGTGCATAAGTTCATTCATTAGGCTAGTGTTGAACAAACAATCATTATCTTGCTCTTAACTTAACCCCAAGAACAATCCCATACATGACCGATGTACGTACATCAGACTCCCTCGGTGTCGTGCGGGTCCCTTACAGCTTGAACTGTTCCCCTTAGATCAAGAACCTCTCGTATCCCCCTGGCGTGGATAACAAGAGACACGAACACCTACATCTTGTAATAGTCTTGTTCTTATACATACATGAAAGGTTAAACTATTCGAGATAATTCCTTATCTCGGGATCCCTGCTCGATCCTTTGTTGGTGAACTACATACTAGTTCATTCTTGTTCATGAGCGTAGAAAATATTACTAGCATCTTAACACACATAAATATTCATGATCATCATTCTAATTCTCGACAACTATGTCGAGGCTCTAGTTCCATTCCCCCTGTTAATACATCACTAACCGGATGTATTGCATAGCCTATCATAACATCTCATGTGCTATTCGTCATTGAAATTCATGATGTTGTTAATGCATTTCTTTACCAATATCCTTAGGTGAAAAGTGCAATGATAACTTGACTTTGAGGGGTGTTTAAAGTTATAAGAGACTGCAGGTAAAAGCTTGGTCGAAACCACTGCATTTCATGAATTTTCTTGTAAAAAGTGATGTGCTGTGAAATCTCGCTTGAGCGAGATTCATCATGCTTGAGCGAGATTCCAAGCGAAATTTTAATTCGGTTCTGCCTTGATCTCGCTTGAGCGAGATTCATCTCGCTTAAGCGAGGTTCTTCAGTACCAGACCTGCAGAATTCGTAATTTTGACCTCTAAACCTCAAAATATGTTTCCAATGCACACAAACCACTTAGAATACATAGAAAATAGCTTAGAACAAATACATAACAACAAACAACATAATTTCAATGACTAATGGTGTAACAGCCCGTTTTTCGCTAGATTTATTTTATTATTTATTTATGTGTGTTCTATGTGCTCTTATGTGATTAATTGCCTCTGTGTGTGTCTTGGTTGGGATTCGTAGAATTCGGTGTTAGAAGGGTATTTTAGTCATTTCGGACTTAGGGATATTTTGGTCATTTTGAGGGCAGGGGTAAATTTGTAATTTTTGCCTAAGGTTATTTTTAGTGCTTAGTGAGGGTTTTATTTTACTAAGTGTTGGAGAGTGGGGTAATTATTTTATTTACCGTTAAGTGACCGTTAGTGTTATATTTTACCGGTAAGTGAGTAGTAACATTTTGAGGTTGAATTAGAAATGGGTTAGGCCCATTAAGGTTTGAGAGATAAGCCCAATTGAGTAGAGTATATATAAACTTTAGTTGTTGGTGAGAATTAGGTTTACAAACATTTTCATTTCATTTCATTTGAGAAGAGAAGAGATAGAGGCTAGAGGGAAGAACAAGGGTTAGAGCTTGAGGAGGGGATTCATCATCTAGGAGCTAAATTGAAGCTTGGGTTAGAGAATCTTGGTGCTAGAGGTAAGAGGGTTAGAATTCAACCATAATTCATAACTTTTTCTTTCTTACCCATTTTTGTGAGATTGATGAATTGAATCTAATTGTTGTAAAATTCGTGCATGATTGTTGTTGTTATGTTTGAGAACATGATTTACATGATAATTGTATGTTAGTATGTGAATTAACATGTTTAAATGCATAGTTGTTGGTGCTTTGTGTTCTTGAGCAAGTTTGATGAGAATTGAAGTTGTAGTGTTGAATTGTGCATGAATTTATGTTCAAATGTCGTTGTTGTTATCTTGACATTTGTCGTTGTTGGATTGATGCAATGGGTATCATTGAAATGGTGAATTGGTGATGAATATGTTGTTGTTGTTGAAAGTTGTGGAAATTGATGAATTGGTGAATTTTGATGAGATTAAGTTGAATTGTAGTGTCAATGATTTTTAATGAATGAAACAAGTTGATTATGATGAGTTATGGTATAATGATTTTCTGTTTTTGGTTGTTGTTTGGTAATGAGAAATGGATTGGGAGAAATCGGGATTTTCATATGAAATTGAGTGTTAACCGTTTTGAAAAATGAGTGTGATGTGAGGTTATGGAAAATGATTTTTGGGATGATTGAAACTTGAATTTTTCTATACATTATGATAGAGCTAAGTGTTAGGAGAATATAGGCGAAAACGGAACTGAATTTGGGTTAACGGTCGAGATTTTACGAACGAAATGGCGAAACCAGAAAACCGGGACTGCACAGAACCGCAGCTCAGCACACTGGCTGCTGCCCATTTGCGCCTGGGCGCAGGAAGCCATGCCTGGGCTTGGCTTGGCAGCCCCTCATGGGTGCCTGCCTTGTTGTGTTGTGCTGGGGTGCTTTGGGGCCAATTCCGGACTTCCAAAACCGATTCTTTCGATGTTTTCACTATTTTCTAGACTTTCTAAACCTATGGAAACATCAAAAGAATTGAGTTGAACTTGACTCCTTGGATTTAATCAAGCTTATTGTTATTGTTCAAGGAATGTTCAAGAACGCTGATTTTCTGAAAACTTGTTTTCTCAAAAGAATGAAGTAGGGTTAAGTATGTATGACGTTTATATGACTTCTAAAAATGGTTGTGAATGGTTCCATCAAGTTTAGACTTGTTTTGCTTTGAAAATGAGAATTTTTGTGAAATGTGAAAAAGGAGACGAACTTTGTGATTTCCATGAATTCGTCGTATTTGGCCGGTGAAACGCCAAGGCATCCTCTACTGCACTCATATGTGGCCTAGAGGTATGCTTAGTTGAGGCATTGAAACTTGTTTACTCGATTTTGGCTTCAATGCCCAATTATTTTTAAGTTATGACTTGGAGAAACGAACTTGACTAAAGATGACTTTTGAGAACCAATTGATTGTGAATCCTTTATGGGGAATTGTTATATGATATGTGAAGATGATTGGTGGTGCATTTATGTGACAACTTTATGTTGTGTGATTTTTGATGTTGTTGGTGATTGTATATGTGTTAATTGGTGATGAATTGTTGATGATTGCATATATACATGTATTGGTGATGGTGAGGTGATTATTGTTTGTGTGAACATATGCATTTGTAGTTGAGTCATATGTTCATGCATTCATGACTGATGGTGGTGGATTTTATATCCAAGACTGATGGTGGCGGATTTTATATCCAATTGAAGTGAGTACGATGTTTTTGTTGCATCGAAGGTGACGACCTTGAGGTGTTTTGGTACCACATGCATCTAGAGAAGAGTCTAGAACATTGCATGCATTTGAATAGTTGATGAGTTGTGTCATAATTGAATATATGACTTGGTGAATTGTGTGTTGGTGAAATTTGGTGAATGTTGTGATTGTGTGGATTGATGTATAAGTACATTGGTGGATTTTGTGGATGGTTGTGAATAATTGATTTATGCTCTAATTGCATGTCTTATTTGTTTGTACTTATACACTTGGTGAATCTATTTGATGATAATTGATTGGATGATAATGATGAGGTGAGAATTGTATATGTATATACATAAGATGTGGTGATTTCTTTGATGATGATGATTGATTGCTTGTAACTTGAAATGATGAATTGTACTTGTTGAATTAAGCATGCTGAATTGAGTAATGAGGTAAGTGATGTGATCATTGATTGATGTTGATAAATGATGAGCTTTTGTTGATGACTTGATTAGAGGTTGAATATGCATGCTATGCTATGATAATAATGTGATAGCTTGAAATGTAAGTGATGGGGATAATAATAATCATGTGATGCTAGTATTCTAGGAGGGAGGGTTATGTATAGGTGATACGTGTATGATACACTTGTGGAGATAAAATTGGAATGATAATATGCATGTGTTGTGATTACTTATGAATATATGTATGGATTGTTATTCTAGAATATATTCTTTCATTTTCATGACAAATGTTTTTCGTGGATTATGATGATGTAATGCTAACCCTCAGTGGTCTGTGGTGGACCGCCTACCTCTCTGTATGGATGGGTAGACGGCGTGCAGGATGCTTAGTTGTTTGCTTGATGATGCCGAGGAGTGGAGTTCCTCTTTTATATGCAAGTGTCTAGATTAGGGCTCTGATCTAGGGTAGTTCTTGCAAGTTGGTTTTTATTTTTGGACCATGTATTTTGGAGTTGAGATGTTATTTGTTATTTGAGATTTGGAGAATACAATTGTATTTTATTTGAGATCTGGAGATGTTTTATGATTTTTAAGTATGTTCGCTGCTATGTTGTGTAACATGATCTTTATGCATGTATGATTTGTGGTTTATTTGGAGACGTAGCATCTATTTCTAGAATACGTTTGTATATTCGCGCGTTTTACCGCTTAATAGAAATAGGGTGTTACAAATGGCAAAAGGGGTACTAAAACCCTAACTTACATACTAATACAAATCATGTTTTCTCATAAGAATTGCACAACCCAAAGGTAGGAGAAACTATCTAAGAACTCACCTAAACATGTTTCTTGCAACTTCTCAAGCATCAAGCATCAAACCCTAGCTTCCTCTTCATTCTTGATCTTTAGCTCTTTCCACCAAACCATGCTTTAATCTCTTCATCCACTTGTATCTTGCTTGATAAGCTACCTTAATCCATGCTTGATCATGTTTTGGAGGAAGTTTGGATGCCTTTAAAGAGAGAGGGAGGACGCAAGTCTAGAAAGAAGAGGGAGAGAAATATTTCCACAAAACCTAGAGAGAGAAATGAAATGGGAAAATGAGTATTTGGTGCCCAAACATACTTATATACTCCCTTGTGCGAAATTACTTAAATGTCCTTTGTCTCGGTCGCATTTAGCCTGACACTGATACATAAATCCTTGCTTGACTGATATTACATAATATTATCTTCCGTCGTACTTAACATTTTCATCACACTCGCTTTCCATGAACCTTAGTCCTCTGATACATTTAATAGATAAAATTTCCATTAGCTGACGAGCGGGATATTACATCAGGACTATTATGATGGTAAAATTATTACAGAAAGGCTACATTTCATTCATTTTCAACCTTTTTTCATTACAACTCTACACACACATGAAACAATACGATAGCATGGACAAAGCCATCTCCATCAATCTTGTCTTTCTTCCATGACCAGCACCAATTTCATTGTTTTAAAGTAACCCAGTTCTTCAACTTCATCAACCCAGACAAAAAATTCACAATTTCAACATCATCTTGTACAAAACAAAATTCAGAATCAATAAGGTGTTGATCACACCATTCTTATGTCACACAAGAATGGTTAAACAAACCTTTGGCAGAGGGCAAGCATAGAAAGACCTTTCTAGGTTTTTGAGAGTGTTGGCTTTTCTTACAGCACAAATTCTACCAAACCAACATTCAAGCACTCTCACATCACCATTAAACATGGATCTTGAAAATAGAGCTTAACTTTAATAACTCTTTTTGCCCATATGCCCACCCCCCATCATTTCAGATTAAATTTGAACAGTTTTGCTTTAAGAAATTTTGGAGATTCTGGTTTTCGGATTCAATAAAAAAAAGTTAGGGTTTGGACTTTTTTGAATTAGGGAACAACATTACCACTAATTATTGGAAGAAATTTTGGGGATTTTGGAGTGTGGGTTAAAGATTGTAAAATTAGAGTTCCAATTTTATTGGGGAAGAAAGAGTCGTTGGGGAAGAAAGAAAGAGCCGTTGGGGCATTTTCTGCAAATCAATAAATTTCGTCCTTGAAAATTTTGGTCACTATCGGCCAAATTAGTCCCTGCTTATGTGGCATCTAACATGTGAGAGGTTAACGGCCACGTCTGCACCATTAACATTTCAATTGGACAGAGGGACTAAATTGATTGACAATTTACAAATTCACGGACTATTTTGATATTTCGTTAAATTGGGGGACGAAGTTGATTATTCACTCAAAAATTAATGTATTTGGTTAAAAATCTATATCAAATCCATCGGCTTATAATGTCTTATTTTTGCTTATATCTTAGGACGAAGGGGTGTTGACATTAATTGCTCGTTCTTCTTTTTCTCTTGAAAATTTCATTCAAAAGCTTTTTATATCAATAATATTTATCCTTTTACGGCTGGCCTCTATCATCATGATTTGTTACACGGATTGTTTTTATGTTTCGTTCCATATAAAAATGAAATTTAAACATTGTAAGAATTAAAACAACAAACATATCATAACGTGCAAAATTAATAGAACGAGTAATGTATGAGTCAAAATCACCACACCCATGTACATGCATACTTTATTAAAATCCAGACTTACATCGTAGAAATACAATTTATTAATTGGAAACAAAGGTTGTTGTTTTTAAAGTAATGCATGATAACATGCATGGTTTCTTTCATTTTTTTGGAGGAGGATAACATGCATGGTTGATTTTTAGTTTTTGAGACATATCATTCTTAGGTGGCAATTTCCAAAGCCGTCTTCAAGTAGTCTTTTTCAATAGTGTCCGAAACTATTTTCAGAGTGACTGGCATATACCGTCAAAATTGTATCCGATGTCGCCGAATCTATTTACACAAGTACACTCTCCGATGTCGCCGCAAGCATTCAACGATAATCGTGAACAACGCTTACCTTCGGATGGACATACCCCTGCTTCAATGTTCTTCGTCTGAAAGATTACTGCAAATGGCAAAGGAAGTTAAAGTTGGAACCAATACACATCTATGCATATAATTAACGTATATATTTAGGAAAGTTTGGCATTAAATTGAGTATGTAGTATAATTTTTTTTCATTGATTAAGAATAATTTTTGAGTTCCTAAAATATAAATATATCGGTGAGAAAGATGAACACAATGTTAAAAATTTATACATACAGAATATGGTGAGCATGAAGACAGCCAAAGTAGCAAGCTTAACATAAGTCATTGTTTGATCAAAAGAAAGAATAAGCTGAAATTATTTGTTATCAACTTAGCTTAGTGTTGCATTAGTTCATTGTTACATGCAACATTTTATAGAGAGGTGCATATACTAGCAGACACTATAGCTCCCTACGTTAATTGTTAGGAAAGGTGAAATGGCTATATTTAATAATTTATAGAGAGGTCCATATACTAACTGACACTATAGCTCCCTTATTAAATTGATGGTGATATTTAATAATTTTGTGGTATCATCATGAAATTAAAATTGTTTCATTCCCTTTCATCAACAATAAATATTCACTTCCTGTACAATAATGGAGCTGCTTGATGGTGTTTGACAATGTTTATATAATCTCTTTTCGGCGTATTTACCTCTTAGAACTGAAAAGGCAAGGCTTGTAAATAATGACATTATTTTTACCTTTTTAACTAAAAAAAAAAACCTTGTAAAAAAAAACTATAAAAACATCATTCAATCGAATACAGCTAACTACACAAATTCAAAATCATTAAAACCGAGCTCAATCATTGGTCAGATTTTACTTATCTCTCGATCGAATTCAAATTATCAATGTCTCTTTTTCCTGTGAATTTTACGGTTGCACAAACAAAATCAGTAAAACCAAAATAGATGAATTTACAAACTTATTTACAACATCTAGGTTAATAGAATATAGCACCGTATATGAAAGTTAATAACTAGCAAAAATACAATTTTTTCCTAATATTTTTTAGCAAAAATACAGCATCTGATTTATTTATAAAATCTCTAAAAAGAATCTCTAAATTATTGAATGTCAAAATATTTTTTATTCTAATCCGTAACGAACAGAGCCTACAAGGTTTGTTATAGTTTTTAGGGTTAAATATGTTTTTGATCCATATAAAATTGGGAACTTCTAAGTTTAGTCCTTACTTAATTTTAATAGCTTTTTTAGCCCCTACAAAAAAAATTACTTTTAATTTTAGTCCCTGCTAAAACAAAGTTTGTTTAATTATCCTTAAATTCTTAAATTTTTGAACGATTTTTTCAGGCAAGTTTAGAACACTATGAAATGTTCATATACTAAAATTTAGAATTTTTTAATATGAAACGAATTAAATATGAATTTTTTAAAAAGACAAAAGTTAAAGATAAAAGTAATAAAATTTGGACGTAAAAATCATATTTTGCGATAATTTTTTCCGGATGAACTTTTAGTAATGTTCTTAACACGTCTACAAAATATTGTTCAAAAACTTTAGATTTAAACATAAATTTAACAAATTTGAATTGAGCAGAGACTAATACCGAGTGCATATTTTTTTGCAGAGAGTAAGAGAACTATTAAAATTAAGTAATGACTAAACTTAAAAAGTCTCAGTTTTATAACTCGTGGAACTTCTTTATAATGGCTACGTTCCATGCATCGTTTCATAGGTAAATTCATATACATATACAAAATCATTAAAACTGAGCTCAATTATTAGTCAGATTTTACTTATCTCTCGGCTGAACTCATATTATTGATGTCTCTTCTTCCATTGAATCGGAGGGTTACACATAAAAAAATCATTAAAACCAAAAAAAAATATGAATTTAAAACATATTCACAACATCCAGGTACATAGAATATAGCAGCGACATGTTTACGAATGTGACAAAGACTACAAATATGACTATTAAAGTGTTTGGAAGATTCATGCATCAGGATCTTTAATGTTAGTGACATCAAAGTCATTAAGTTTTTTTTCGATAAGCCAAGAGCAAAATGACATAAAAAGAATAGTGTCCAACTCAAAAGTACAAAATGACTAATAATTTTCCTTGTTAATTCTGTTTCCTTGGTATTGCCTTATTTTTCTTTAAATAAAAACGGTCACTAGATTGTGCATATATATATGAAATTAGTGGCCATGCAATAGTGTGTATTCACACACCTAAACTTTCAAAACGTGGAATGCCATTTTCTTGGTCACAATTTTACTTCATATTTTTCCTCTCCTTCCAACAATTGAGTTCTCTGGGTTACATCTTCCTGAAAATAATTTTCCTTGTTAGTTCTGTTTCCTCGATTATACATTGAGAAGGGTCTGTTAAATCCTGGGGGATTAGCGTATAATTACGCGGAAAATCCTTAAGGACAGTGCGATCAGCACGCCTCAGACTATTTCCACTATTTGTTCATCTTGCAGTTCTCTTATTGAATTGATGAATAGAGATGGTGATTGATGAGTTATGTCGGTGGTCAACAATCTCAACACAGATAAGTTTCCTTAAAATATTCCTTGATTATTCATATTAACATAAATTGATTTTTATATTTATTTGTTGATTATTATTTATAGATATTCTTATCCCTAATTTTACAACACTGAGTGCGTGCGTGTTGCAGAAATTACTGTTAGCCATTGTGATTCTGACAAACTCACCATGAATCTAAACATTCATAAAAAGACTCAAGTTTTCTGTTTTTCAATTTTCATTTTTAAATTCCAATTTTTTTTTTCCTTGAGGTGACAATATCAACTATTCATGACATAACAAGAATAAATGAAGCACAAACACGCACCTTAGACATGACATTGACACATTAACATATGTAATAATTTGAGAAAATAAAAGAATTGAGTGCAACTACATGCATCGCTGCTGTGTCAATATTAAACACTAACATGTGTCTAACAATGAACAACCTTCAATTTGAAGTATCAGCGCTACATAGAAAAATTTCTTAAAATCATCAATTCTATAGAAGATTACTTACTAGGATTGTAAACCTCATACAGGATTGCTAATAGGGTGACCGTATCTGTTGGCTTTAGGGATAAGCCATTTATTACCCAAGAAAATACTTTGAAGTTTAGTTTAGATGCATCTTGTATCACCACTACATGTTTTTGTTCAATGGCCATGATTTATTCTGGTTCAACCTTAGAATAGTTATAATGAATCACTAGCTTCACATAAGAACCCTAACATAGAGTCTTGCATAAAAAAGCATTAGTCTCTAGTTATAAGAGAGACATGTAGGAGACAAGTATGAATATACTAAGTGTGATGGTATTATTGCATTTTAACATATGTCAATATAACATTTCTTGTGCATATCAAGTATCCTATGTAAATGTTCCTCTTAATGTAACGGATGACTGATGCAAATGATTCTTTTTGGAAAAATCTAAGCTTGTTATTATCCTACAAAAACCATTGTCTTTTTTTGAGGTTGTCATCATAGACATAGAACAAGGTATTTACTAAGCTGTCAATGAGAACAAAGCATTTCTTGGTGTTGTGAAACTACCTATAATTGCCTGAGATTCCAAAGCCCTAATATTCCAGCCACATGCACAATGGTCAGTGGATGAAGCCTAAATAGACCGGACAAGGATTCTATTTTGTATTTATGTATTGAAGCGATAATGAATCTTATATAACTATTTTGGCAAAAGGTTGTATTGCCCGTGTAAAGCTCAAGAAGTAAAACCAAATAGCTTTGTTCGGTACAAAATTGTGTCTTCACAAAAAAAGACATGACAAATAAATCTTATATAACTATTTGGGCAAAAAAATAAAAAATAAGATGGCCAACCTAATAGTGTCGGCATTTTCAGTTAAGCTGGATCTTTTTATTTTTTATTTTTATTGAGGGAAGCTAAGCTGGATCTTATAAACTTATTGAATTCTCTTTCACATGAGGATTTTAAGTATTAAAAAGAATTAAATAATAATATTAAATTATTTAACACTTGTGTTGTTTTTTCATGTTATCCTTCATAATATGCTCCTTTCTGAGGTTGCAGAAATAATATCCTTCATAATAGTCTTTTCATCACCAGATTCAGAGGTTGTAGAAGTTTTAGTTATGCAGAAGGGTTTGGAATTTGCAAAAGACATGTCCTTTCTGAATCTTATAGCAGAATAAGATGCTTCTAATGTGGTTTTAGCGTTGAATGCTCACCAACAATCTTCATACTATGTTGGATCAATTATTCGAGATTGTATTACTTTTAATGGTAGCTTTCGTAGTTTAAATTTTTCGCATGTTAGGCGTGAAGCCAACCAATGTGCTCATTATTTAGCAAAATATGCTCTTAAGAATTTAGATTGCATGTGGATTGAAGAAACTCCGCCTTGTATTTCTGCAGTCTCGGCATTTGATTTATTGCCAGACTTTCATTAATGAAATTGTCTTTAACGTCAAAAAAAAAATGTTATCCTTCATAATATAGCTGTTTATTTCAATAAAAAATATCAATTATTTATTTATTGGTTACAAAAAGAAGTATTAATCACGAATACTTTGATATTAAAAAAAAAAATTAATATTGTTGGAAAATTGAAGGATCATATAAATAGTGGAAAATATTCTAAAATTTTCAAGAGGATGATTGATTCTCTTTTGATATCGTTAGTATTTCATTATTAACGTATTATTAAAATTCCAAGAAATAGGAGCATGTCCAAACAAAATTTTGGGTCAGAAAGCCAAGAACCAACACCTGTTGAGTTGGTGGTGGAGATATAGCTAGAGAATTGGCTGAATTTTTGAGCCATAGGTTGGTCTTTAAAGTTATGTAAATATTTATCTCTTGAAATATACCTACACAATTGAAAACCAACCTATGATTCAGAACTTCGGATTAACAAATATGTCCAAGTCGAACACTGATTCCAATACATTCAAGAACACGTAACGAAACTAAAATTACACCCTATGAATAAATTCTTCTTAAAAGTTGTATATGTAGAGCTTGCAACACATATAGTACTACATTGACCAAATAAGAATATATACTGCTTTTATAAAGGATAGGTTGCGAGTTCAATTGTATAATTTTACATGATTATGGCTCCTATTTCTTGCCCTGCTCCTTTGTTGATGATTTCCAAAATAATGGAATCACTGTAGAATCAAAAGTTGTAACTTTTCATGGGAATCATTCATATACATTGAAACTTTTCGCAAAGAGGGGCTTAATGAACATTTGCATTGATTCAAGTGTATATGATTATAACCTTTGGCAAAGGGGTGCTTAATGAACCTTAGCATTGATTCAAGTGTGTATCATCATAACATTTGGCAAAAGGGTGCTTAATGAACCATAACATTGATTCAAGTCAAAGTGGTGCTTTCACTCATGTGAAGGGTCATATAATGCACTATAAATGTTTGACATTTGGGCATTAGTTTGACAGACACAAAACAGGAATTTTGTTGCATTAACAACATAATTCTCCCGCATTCTCTTATTCTAAATCATTCATCAATTCTCTAATGCATGAGTGAATTGCTGGAACCATAAATTTGTAAAATACTGTTAGAAGATACGCTTGGTGTGGTTGTGCAATACACGTCAAGGAACTCATAGTATCCTGAAGGGGATTCGTCGGTCATTCCTTATTGCATCCAATATACAGTTATTGGTGGAGACGAATCGAACCTAAAGGTTAGTGTGGCAACCCCATGCGCTTTGAGTTTTACATTCATAACCATTCAAACTTTTTTAGATTTCAAGTGCAACAACCTCTTCCCATCAATCAAGATATACAACAATCTTTGGAATTTATGTGCACACTTCATCATGTTCATCTTCATCATCTTCTTGATCAAGTTATTGCAACAGACCCCCAACACAAGATCTAACATCCTTGTCACTAATTATGGCTAACAACTTTTGATGCATGATGAAGGAAAATGATGTCAGGCACCAACATCACTTAAGTGTCATTGATGTGTTTTTCAAATTATTGGTTCCTGTTTATGCATGTTTTGATCTGGAACACATTTAGCTGTCGTTGAATAGCGAACGACACTTAACTATTAACGGGGGTATTTTGATCATTTTATGGTGCCTGATGGGATTATTTTGAAGCTTAAAGTTCAATTTTTCAAAAAAAAAATTATGGTCCTCATTCTAGATTATACAATCTGAAGCGTGTTTTGAATTTTTCCAATTTTTATAGCAGAAATCTAGCAAAACGTAGAAGACCTAGAATTTTTTTCATTATATCATAATGTCAACAAAGTTATTTATTGGTTATATACAATCCTAAAAAATATTTAACATCTACATACATTTCAGGTTATGCAATTTGAATCGTGTCGAACCTCCTCAAGATTAGTTTTTAACCACACTTGGATTCATTATATTGATGTATTTTGTATTCTATAAACTAAATGTGTTAAATACGTATTTGACTGGTAGAATTTGAAATAGAATATAGAACAAATAGATTGACTTGCTGCAATCTAACATTAGAACATATGTTCTGAGAAAAACTCATCACACATCAAAACATAACAAATCATAAGATAATGGCAACACACATCAAACCATAACCCAAGTAACAAATAGTTGACAATGTGAAACATAATATTATGCATCTTAACGAAACATCCAAAAATACAAAATATTCAAACGAAAATATCCATATATACAAAGTAAGCCCTACTAGGTAGCACACCCCATAGCCTCATTAAAGATATGCTTCAAACCCTCGCAGAATGGGGTCCCTTTTTGCACATGACCATTTTCCATCAACACAGTTCTTATTGTGATGATGCCACTACTACAAAATACCCCCTTTAATAACATTCATTTTAGCATTTAATAGCGCTTTTGAAGCGCTAAGAAAGCCCCCGCTATTATAGGTCAGAACCCCTATAATAGCGCTTTCAGAAAAGCGCTAACATAACCTTATTTTTGTGCTATTTTAAACAGATGTTTCTTAGCGTTTTTGAGAAAGCACTATCTTAATTATCCCCCCTTTATTAGCGCTTTCAAAAAAGCGCTAATAAAGGTGTGCCATTATAAGTTTTATTTTTATTAAATCCTTCATTCGAAAGTTCAATATTGCAGCGAATTAGCAAATCAATCAAACATCTCATTGCATCCATTGATAAATAATAAACACTAGTAATATGTTCATCAGAAACTTGGTTACAAAATAAATCTCATATTAATCAATCCTAGAGAAGGACATCTAATTTACAAAACTAAAAAAAAAATTGTAAGGCCAGTGCATATATAGCAAAAGTAGTCGCAACCAACAAAAAAAACCCCAACTGCAATGGTACTCTCATGACAAGCGATCCAACGTTTAGTGGTTAAAGCTACCTCTAACAAATGATTTCCTGTGTCATATGGAAGGAAATTTTAATTATGTACTGTTTGATTTCCAGCATAGAACACATATGCCCAAGATTTTATCTCTACCTTAATTAAAATGACAGAGTGAACTAATCTGATTCATGAGAGATGAGGAGTCAACGCAAATGCTCAGTGCAGAATTGGCAGAAAAATTCAGAAGCATGAGATATTCTACAAGCACAAGTAAACCAACAAAAAAATAAAAACATGAACTCGGTTTAGATTTATCAAAGTTAAGGATAAATAAAAAAAACCAGTAAGTTGTGCTTAACTTTTCTTTATAATACACAAAGGAACTACAAATAATGATCATTGATATAACTTCAAATAGTTCCTCTAAAAACAGAACGAGCACTTTTGTATGTTTGAATTGGATGTTCGATCTGAACATAATAATGTGAAGTTCAGAAAATTAATAAAAAGCAACACATTATTTAGTAGGGAGAATGTTGACAGTCCAATACCTGATCACACTTTATATACAGCTCACCGGAAAGAGGTGCAAAAGAGGCAAAAGAACAACTCCATTACACACAAACATGCCTACTCATTATGCTAAAAACATGCCTACTCATTATGTTAAAAAAATGCATTAATTCTGCAGGAAAACAACATCCTACCTATTACCAAAACACAATATTTGTAAATCTCAGCCTGCCAAATCATCGAATTCCACCAGTCTGTGAGATCTCCACCATGTTACCCTTGCTTTCAAAATAGACTAAAAGATCATACCCAACAATTCACCTATGATTGGACTGCACTAATGTAAAAAGGCCAACCCAAATAGTGTTGCAAACATGCAAAATATTATGCAGAAGACCAGTCTCCTAACAATACACTTGTGTTCGGATTTCACAAATGCACACTACCTCAGTTGGAGTTCACAGACAAATGTACACACACATGCAAACTACTAATCATATCAGGTCTACGATAGAATAAAAAAGAAATATAAAAGAAACTAACATTGATTTTGAATAAAAAAGAAACTAACACTCATTTTGAATAAAAAATAAACTAACAAGGAGAACTTGAATCAAAATCATACAGTTTGTTCATGATAGTAGATTTGCCAACTAGGATGAGGTTCACTTGGCGGCTTTCGACACACTACACAGCCTTCGTCAAACTTCTTCGCGTGCATGTGTGGCTACGAAGTTAAATTATGAAGTTTGAGGAATCAAGCTATTTGTTCTCGGAACACAAAAAATAACACCTCAAAAAAGTAGGCTCATGATGATATGGTATGCTAGTTATGCAAAGGCACTTGCACTTGTTCTCTACCTTTGTATAATGCATAATTACAATCATTGGTGGAATATCAATAATTAGGATTGTGATAAAACAAGTACTTGAAAGCCAAATTGTCTTATTTGATTTTTATAATCAAATGCTATGATTCTGCATTATACCCTCCAAAATGCAGCTCTCATTATGGCTAAAAGAGGAACTACATTATATTTGTTTTTATATCCTTAGACTGTAAAGGGGAAAAAAATTAAAATAGACGTATTAGATTGATATACAAAATATGTGCTGACATAAGTAAGGAAATAAAGGACACACAAATAGTAAAAAGTCCAAACTCAATATCATGACTAAGACCCAAGTCTACAACCGGGTTTCCCGCCTCTTTAGCCACAATCTCTGCAAGTACCATCTTCACTTGGTCTTGATGAGTCAATAATTAGCGTTTTTAATATAATATTTGAGTCCGTTTTATTTAGATTTGATTCTGTTTTATTTAATATTATTTCTGTTTTAGAACTATTTTACTTCAATTGCAAGTTATTTAATTTCAGGAACAAATAATTGAAAGATTGAGTCTTGGAGCAAAAGAAAGAGGATTTGGAGCTGATTCGGGTCAAAAATACGAAGATTGAAGTCAAAAATACAATTTCCCCAAGTTAGAAGCTTGGCACGGCCCGTGCCACCAGCCACACGGTCGTGCCACCTCCCAGGACACTCTTTTGCTGCTTTTTCTTCAAGGACAAGCTACCTATTAGTTTATTTTATGACCTAAAAGCCCATGGTTTCTTATGGAACATTCTAGTGATGTATTGCTTAGGTTTTAAGTCGTTATAGACTATAAATAGAGTAGCTAGCTATCATAACAATTCATCTTTTGTTCTTGGAATTCAATAGTGACAATTGTTATCTCTTAATAAAAGTTATCCTTTTTATTATTTTATTTTATGTTCTTCTTCTTCTCCTCTTCTATGTCGACGATGAACATGAGTGAGTAGTGGGTAAGTCTAAATGGCATAACCCTAATCAAACCAAGCCTTGAACCCTAATTTTATATAAATCTACTTTCTAATCTAATTTCATTGTTATCATAATGAATTAACAAATATCAAACTCATGAAGCGAAAGTTGAGGGTTAGTATTTGTTAATTCATCATCTCAAATATCAATTCATAAAGCGAAAGTGGAGTTTTGATATTGGAACAAGTGAAATTAGACAAAGATTGCAAAACATGAGAATAGTCTAGCAAACCTTGAGACAAATAAAGTTTCGTTCTTCAAGGATTTCAAAGGCAATCAACCATGAGAATAGGCGTGATTGCTAGAGGAACATGTTGGAACAAAATGTGTTTAACATTACCCTTTAGAGTTTTGATGATAACAAGGTATTAAAAATTGTCAATTGGATATGCTAATATTTGTTCAAGTGTACATGACTGTTGACAAAAACTTTGGTATCTTATAAGGTTCTGAAGGAACAAAGGAGAGCAAAGGAATCAACAAGAATGAAGCTTGAAGCATCTGAAGAAAAGTGCTCCTGAAGTCAAGGGCTCCTGAAGTTATGACGTCGTCAGAAGCAAGTTTATCAGAAGCACCTCATCAGAAGCAACATCACCAGAAGCTGAAGTTCATCAGAAAATGAGAGACTTGAAGCTTCAAAGGCTGTTCAAAGGATTTAATCACGCCCAGCATTGCAGAAGACCAGGAGAGTGAAGCAGCGACTATTTTGAAAGGATTTGAAGGCATTGGATGCTTGTTCTTTGAAGAGCGTTGACAAAGTACAATTGTACGAAGTGTACAACCACTACCTCCACTACTCTATTTTTGTCTCTGCTATAGGACAAGAATAACAGCTATGCCTGCAACGATGTTCCTTCATACTTGGAATGAATTTGAAATTGATCCTTCAAAGGACAATAACCATATCAGGCAAAAGATCATTGGTGATTGATCAAAGCTTCAAACGACTCTTTTTTGATGTGTTGGCAATCAACAACGTCTCTTTCACACCTCTATATAAAGGAGTGAAGACTTGAAGATTTCCAAGAGACTCACAACAATTTACCAGTGCCAAAACTCTGCTGAAATTGTTCTGCATCAAAAGTTCACTTGGAATTTCTTAACAACTTTCATATCTTAGAAATTCTAGAGTCGTAAGAGTCTGTATCTGATTTGTATTGTGAACACCACTGATTGTATATCATGTGTTCAACCTCAAACATATTTCTTTGTAATTCTGTTTGAATAGAAGTCTCTTGCAGTTGTGCTTGAGCATAGGAAGTCTCTTGATTGTGTTCAGGAGCATAGGAAATCTCTTGCAGTTGTGCTTGTGTAAGTTTGAAGTCTCTTGCAAAGTTTCGCAGTGAGTAGTTGTAATCAGATATTACATTTTAGTGAACTCTCCTTGGAAGTGCATGGGGGACAGGACTGCTTCTAATTTGTGAAAGGAACCTGTATAATTGCTTTGTGTCTTTCTTCTCTCTCTCTCTCTCTCCCTCTCTCTCTGTTGTTATCCGCTGCATTTAGAATCGGAACATATCTTCAGAAGCTGAACTCTATCAGCTTCTGATCAGTGACTTCAGTAGGAGAAAATGAAGAAAAATCTAACACAATTCAACCCCTCTTCTTGTGTTTTTCTCACCTTCATATAATGCCACTATAATGCCTTCATTTTACAAATCACCACGATCATGAATCTTCTACGTTATGTAACCACTATAATGCCTCCAATCCTCAAGCTCCTTTAAATTAAAGATTGCATGCTAGCTTGATCTAAATCCCAAGGTCTTCAGATCAAGCTAGCATGCAATATTTTTATCTTCTTACTTAAGAAATCTTCTTTACTATGACTCTGCTTCGATCCTCATCAACCTTGATTGTTTAAGAAACAACCCCCACAACCACCTTTTTCTTTGATGCTCCACCAATATACTTGATTGAAACCAAAATTACAAATATCTTATAGCAACCTATTGATCTAGATCTCAAATCCTAAAAGGTTCTTAGAAAAAGTATTTAATCTAAAGATGTTAGAGAAAATGAGAAAGAGAAGATTAAGAGAGTGTTTGCAAACTAGTTCAATGAGTAGTGGAATGAGTGAAGACAACAATATATAGGTGATCAAGGTAGGAGCAAGTCTGACTACAAATTTAATTTAAAAGCATTGCTTGATTCGAATAAAAGAATGTGTGATTCGAATCAAATAGTGTAGTTTTGAAATCTGAGATGTGATGAAGATTGATTTGATATTCATGAACAGTGATTCGAATCAAAGTTTCTAGATGAAGGGTGATACGAATTAGCAAGATTTTGATTAGAATCATACTTCCAGAAAGGAGTAATGATTTGAATCATTTTTCCTTTTAAACTGAGTTGATTCGAATCAAATACATAAAAAGAAAAACCCGAAGGTCAAAATGATTCGAATCAAAATATGCAACAAGTTGTGGTGCAATATATTCAAAGTCAATGTAAGAGGAACAACAGTACGCATCAACTAAGAAAAATGACGTTGAGTGTAACTTAGTATGTAATTTGGAAAGAAAGAAATGCCAGAATATTTCAAAAACATCATCAGTCAGCTCAAGAGCTCCTTCACTCTACGAGATTGTATGCATTATTATAGGTTTGAAAACTAATCAAATGAAGAGTCTAATGTTAAGATTGTGAGGTTGTGGCCTTTTCTTGGGTTTGTACGAGCTTAGATCTTGTTTCTTTGTTGTCGTGTTCGTGTTGTCATGTAGTTTGTAATAATTGGTTTTAATTAATAAAAGTTATCTCTTTTTATAAAAATAAAAAATAAAAAATAAAAGATAGATCACAAAGTCATGTGCGTAAATTCTAGGCCACAAAATCGAACTTTTTTTTCCTTTTAAACAAGCCCACAAAATTAAACTTATCAGCAAAGTTCCCATTAAAAAAATGGATTTTCATTTAAAATGTCTTTTCGGTAAAAATGGCTTCCTTCACTTTAGAAATATACAATGAGTGTTATCGTAAGCTTACCTCATATATATATATATATATATATATATATATATATATATATATATATATATATATATATATATATATATATATATATATATATTTGGTTTTGCTAGAAGCCACCCATGAAAGTGTCTTTTAGCAAGTCACACCACAATGTGTGATTTCCACTTTTTAGTTATAACTTTGCTAAAATACGACTTCATAAAAATTAATTGGTATCTTTTAACAAATGCTCATAGAATAATTTGCTAAAAGACACCTTCATAAAAGGTGTCTTCTACCAAAACCCATATATATATAATGAGTTTAAATTCTCATTATAGTCTCAACATAAAACGCCAATTTAAATTTTAGTGGCAATAAAGTCCGATGAAAATTTAAACATCGAGTATATCATGTCTGTTTTTTTCGAAATTCAGTAAAAAAATCGTTTTGAAACTCCAACATTTTATATAACCATTTAGTTATCATCAATGAAGTACTAGAAACAACTTTTCATTGGGCTTAGGCCCCTTTGTTTCCCAAAAAAAAAAAAAAAACTTTTCATTGATTAAATCACGCAGAATTTAGCAAATTCTAAAATCAACAAATAACAAGTTCGAAAGTATAGTTGGAAGTATTATATATTATTATAAATAAAAAAGAGAAGTCTCGCTAAATTAAGTTGACAGTTCGGGTGATCTTGGTTTATGGCTGTTAGTAGAAATCATTCAGGTTTTTTTTGAACAAGCAAAAATGGATTATGTTAATACTGCACAGATGATCTCTTTAGCACAAGGTGTGCCAAGAAACCACCAAGAAAGAACAGTTCACAAAGATAAAAAAGAGTCTAACCAATGCCTAAACATGACATAGGACTAGACCACCACATATGATCACCAAATACAAAACAAGCCTTTTTAGCTTTCAACCACCACAAAGAATAATACTTCACTTTGTCTAGTAGCTGATCTATAGATGACTCTTTATGATTAAAAACTCTAGCATTTCTTTCATTCCATATGATCCAAACGGTCAGAAGCCAAATAAGCTGAAGAAAAGACCGCCTTGATTTCATAACACCTGTATAGTGAGTAAACTGAATAAAATGATCAGAAACATCTTGATGATCAACACCATCGAAACCAATCCATGACCGCACTAAAGGCCACAGTGACCCAAAGCAAGAGCATGAGAGAAACAAATGACGAGCATCCTCCACCTGGCCACACCCCGAAACACACCTAGAATCCTCCACATTAATAACACCACGTAATGCCAAATTAGATTTTGTAGGAAGGCGATCACGTAGTAACCACCAAGCGAAGACTGACACCTTTAGGGGAACCTGTTTAAGCCAAACTAAATCGACATTCTGAGTAACCTGGGGGACCTCCTGAGTTGTGAGCATAGCATACACAGAACGAACCGAGTAACCGCCTGTGGGATCCGGTAACCACTGCCACACATCATAAGAAAGAGGCTGCAAAGAAACATTAAAAAGTAATAGCCTACACTCCTCTAAAAGATCCTCCTCCCACACCCACAGCCTCCTACGCCACTTCCAAGCCTCACCTCCATCCCCCCACCCTCGTAAAATCATATCTTTAACCGTTATTGATTTATGCATCGCTAAATCATATAACCTACTAAAGCGCTCCCTAAAAGGAACATCACCACACCATCGATCATGCCAAAAAAACGTTGATTCCCCATCCCCCACACGACGCACCACACACCCACTGAACCACCCTTCACCGCCCCCTACCCCATCTCTAATCTTCACCACCTCCTTCCACCATAAAGAACCACTCCGGCCCCCATCCTCCAACCTCCCGTCCTCCTCACCATATCTAGCCACCAACACTCTATACCAAAGGCTATCTCTATCAACTAACAGAGAATAAGTACTAACTACTAGGTTGAGGGAAGAAGTACTAACTACTAGGTGTTGATGATGAACTAGTATAAATCTATTGTGTTGATATTCTCTTACTCTTGTCTCTTATATATATATATATATATATATATATATATATATATATATATATATATATTGGAATTTATATTATATTTCAAAGGATTTTATAAACTACTATCTCCATCTTAAAATATAAGAAAAAATTTATAAAGAAAATTAACGAGTAAATCATCAACTATGTCCCTGAATTTGTACGAATCGGCCAAATTCGTCCCCCAATTTAATGAAATATCAAAATAGTCGCTGAATTTGTCAGGCTTCCATCAAAATGGTCCTTTCGTCCAAATGCTCTGTTACATGTTGTGTTGTCTTGTACATATGTCAACAAGGAAGCTACGTGTGCAAGGACCAATTTGATGGAAACGATGAAAATGTCAGTTTTCACTTTTCAACTTCAATTTTTTCTATTTTTCCAATTTTACCCCTCTTTTACCCTTACCTTCTACCTTCAGATTTCACTATTTTCACATCAAACACGTCCTTGACCTTTCTCCTTCCCGCTTAAACCTTCACCATCTTCACATCTCCAAAACCATCATCATCTTCGGTGATCAACGTTGGATATTTGAAGGAAGAATTCGTATATGGTTAAGGTAACATCGTTCCTTTTCCTTTTCATTTTCTCTGTTCATTTTCCCCCATTTTTTTATCTATTTTTTTATTTTTGTTTTCAATTTTTATCATTTCGTTTTCAACTTTAAACTTCATTTGAAGCTTGCTTTGTTGTTTGTTTGTGAGTGTTGTGTTTTTGAGACGGTTGTTTAGATTATTCATTTTAGGGTTTTCAGTTTAAGACTTAAAAATTTGATTTTTTTTTCTGGTTGGTTATTACTAAAATTGATGAAGATTAACTTAGTAATGAAGGAAATTACTGATTGATTAAAACAATATCTGAAAATGGTTTGCATTTTAGGGTTTGCATTTTGATGTTATTTTGTTTGTGATTAAGACTAATATTTCCAAAATCCATACGATGGAAGACAATATTACGTTAATTATGCGTCACGGTGGTGGTTTAGAGCGAGATGAGTATCAGAGGCTGCAATATGCTCATGGTGAATTCTATGTTTGGGAAAAAAATGGATGTTGATGAGTTATGTTTGTGGGACATTGCAGATGCTACTTTAAGGATCAAATTGATTTCTTTTTATATAATTCAAAGACTTATTTGATGTTTTTTTTAATATAACGTAGGGATCGATTTGATAGTTAAACAAATAATTTAGGTGTAACACCCATACTCGACGTATCTAGAAAGTCTAGCATGTGCGTTAGTTTAGTACTGGATACATTAAACATTTACAACATAAAAACTTCGAATGAATATTATATACAACATCATGCGTTCGTACAATGATAATTCTACTCATCTTTTCAAAAGTGTAATAATTACATACTCGAATATCCTTAACATCCTGCTGCGGGTACGAACGATCACTTGTCGTAACATCCATTCGGCTACTAGCTTGCCATCCAACCTGTTTATCTAAAACAAATAAGGATTGGGATGAGACATAATGTCTCAGTGAGTTCCCCTAAATCCTAGGCTATAGGCAACCTCAAGGGGAAACCTACAATCACCTCGTGTCTACAATACAACCTGAGGTTTATTATACGTGTGTGGGGACTTGCATACTAGACGGTCGTGCATGCTAGGGCCGTCATAGTCTCATCTCAACTTGATATAGGCTTCACTTCCTATACATGTCATGGCGGTTAAGGGGAAACTAAAACCGCATTGCCAAGAATACGTACCACATATCGAGGCCTAAGCATAGCATAATCATGACACAATTCTAAACCAGATGATTAGGAGAAACCTAAGATCGTCATCGGCATAACATTCTTTACTTGTTCTATACATAACTTGCACTTGTCTTATAGCATCTCATGCTCTTGCTCTTAACTTAATCTTACATGAAATCATACTTGCATAAACATAACATACATGGTCGTGCATAAGTTCATTCATTAGGTTAGCGTTGAACAAACAGTCATTATCTTGATTCATTTTACAGAGAGCCCCGGGCGGAGTAACCCCAAGAACAATACCATACATGACCGATGTACGTACATCGGACTCCCTCGGTGTCGTGCGGGTCCCTTACGGCTTGAACCGTTCCCCTTAGATCAAGAACCTCTCGTATCCCCCTGCGTGGATAACAAGAGACACGAACACCTACATCTTGTAATAGTCTTGTTCTTATAGATACATGAAAGGTTAAACTATTCGAGATAGTTCCTTATCTCGGGATACCTGCTCGATCCCTTGTTGGTCAACTACATACTAGTTCATTCTTGTTCATGAGCGTTGAAAATATTCCTAGCATCTTAACATACATAAATATTCATGATCATCATTCTAATTATTGACAACTATGTCGAGGCTCTAGTTTCATTCCCCCTCTTAATACATCACTAATCGGATGTATTGCATAGCCTATCATAACATCTCATGTGCTATTCGTCATTGAAATTCATGATGTTGTTAATGCATTTCTTTACCAATATCCTTAGGAGGAAAGTGCAATGATAACTTGACTTTGAGGGGTGTTTAAAGTTATAAGAGACTGCAGGGAAAAGCTTGGTCGAAACCACTGCATTTCATGAATTTTCTTGTAAAAAGTGTTGTGCTGTGAAATCTCGCTTGAGCAAGATTCATCATACCTGAGCGAGATTCCAAGCGAGATTTTAATTTGATTCTGTCTTGATCTCTCTTGAGTGAGATTCATCTCGCTTAAGCGAGGTTCGTCAGTACCAGACCTGCAGAATTCGTAATTTTGACCTCTAAACCTCAAAATAAGTTTCCAATGCACACAAACCAATTAGAATACATAGAAAATAGCTTAGAACAAATACATAACAAACAACATAATTTCAATGACTAATGGCAAAAGGGGTACTAAAACCCTAACTTATATACTAATACAAATCATGTTTTCTCACAAGAATTGCACAACCCAAAGGTAGGAGAAACTATCTAAGAACTCACCTAAACATGTTTCTTGAAACTTCCCAAGCATCACGCATCAAACCCTAGCTTCCTCTTCATTCTTGATCTTTAGCTCTTTCCACCAAACCATGCTTTAATCTCTTCCTCCACTTGTTTCTTGCTTGATAAGCTACCTTAATCCATGCTTGATCATGTTTTGGAGGAAGTTTGGATGCCTTTAAATAGAGATGGAGGGCGCAAGTCTAGAGAGAAGGGGGAGAGAAATATTTCCTCAAAACCTAGAGAGAGAAATGAAATGGGAAAAATGAGTATTTGGTGCCCAAACATACTTATATACTCCCTTGTGCGAAATTACTTAAATGTCCTTTGTCTCGGTCGCATTTAGCCTGACACTGATACATAAATCCTTGCTTGACCGATATTACATAATATTATCTTCCGTCGTACTTAACATTTTCATCATACTCGTTTTCCATGAACCTTAGTCCTCTGATACATTTAATAGATAAAATTTCTATTAGCTGACGAGCGGGATATTACATTCTATCCCCCTTAAAAAATTTTGTCCTCGAAATTTAGAGATTACTTAACATTAACCGAGTTCAAAACATATCATAGTGAAGTAATCCTCATATTATCGAAATTATTCCTCCCATAATCTTGGCTTAACTTAAAACATCATGATCATATGTTATCCTTTCTGCGTATCGACTTTGTCTCTTTGGATCCATATCATACCCATTTAACATTAACCATTCATATGAGTAACTTATCATAACTAGAACACTCAGGATTTACCTTTTTAACTGGGGTCCTAATGGAAACCAGGTTTGCCATGCAGTGCTCGATTGTATTATAAACATCTTTTCATGTACACATAGTTCATATATCATCTTACTTATTGTACCTTGACACACATGTCTCTCACTTTCTTTACTTATCTTAACGATTCTACGATTCTTTCATCTCTTTCGGAGTCTTATTAAACCTTCTGATCTCATAATCATTCTCTTAGCATCCGAATTCATGGATAACTCATATAACTTGTCGTGGAGGAGTGAGATTAAATACGCCGATGCATATGTCATTCACCAACCCATCTTGTAGCTTACATGCTCTTAAAACTTCCGACTTAGACCTCTTGCATCTGAATACTCTCAACATATACTTGTGCGCCTCATAAGACTTTTCGAAAAACTTTGTTGTTTACTTCAACACATCTTACTCTCCATAGCATTCGCATACTTTCAAATGTCGCTTCTTGTTAAATAATAACGATACTCGTTCTAACATATTGCTTTAAGAAGTTTTCTAAACATGAGTATTTGGATCCTTGGAACGAATAGAGACATAATATTTTAAAAGAATTTGTGAAAAATGTCAAGTTAAAAAAAATAATTTCGTTTCCAAGTCCCTCAATACCCATTTTAAATTTAAGAGGTTTTTTTCTTTTTTAAATCATAGTTCAGAATCTTCATAGCAAGTATCGTGATCATTTAACAAGTTTGACATAAGAGGGTATGCACTTCATCGTGCATAACTCATGATTTCTATCTCCTTCCATAATGAAATTCTTGAACTTCGAAAGTAACTTCTTTCTTATTCTTTCTTGACTTACATACATATCTTGGAGACTCACATTATTGCATAACATAAATCATATAGGATCCTTGACCCTCATAACAATATCTCATTTCCTCGTTCTAAGAACAATAAACTTGAATCTTCAAAACATCATATCCGGTTACGATCACAAATTGTTACCTTCTCCTGCATGACACTTCTTCTTTTAATACCGGTTCCACACTTGATAATTCAATCATTACTTTGAGTCACAAAAAGGAACCTTTCGACTTTGACCTTTATTTCTCTTATCATAGCACATACTCTTCATTTGTTGTGACTCTAGCCTTTCCTATCTTACTTTGGTGAAGACGCATCCATTATACCTTTGCCATATCCTTCACTGTCCGTATTAATCTCTTTGCTTACTTAACATTTCGTGAGCTTCTCACTTGTCCCATATTGCTTCTCAAGAAGACTCTTACTATCAAGTTTCATGTTCCATGGTTATTGTCAAAAACTTTATCTATTAACATTCCATTGCGCCACTCTGATTCCCACCAGTTGACTTTACCAATATTCTAATCCATTGAGACGACTGAAACTTCACATTCTTTTTCCCATATGAGCATCATCTTCTAGACCTTTCTCAAAACCTTTCAAGTGGCAACCATTGCCATAAACTTGCACCTCACAATACCTTGTAAGATTGAATCTCACGGTAGACTTATCCCATTACCATATTATTTTACTTGGGGATAGACCTCACATTCCCACTGGTTGGGTTTACCTCATGACATATACTTATCATACTTAAACTTGTTTCCGAGCAATCTCGAATTCTCATGGTAGATTCATCATAAATTATACATGCCTTTCTTGATCTTGCTTCATTGCATCCTTGTATTCTCGCATACTATGTTTTGCGTAATCAACTAATGCTTGCTCGTTAATTTCTTTCTTTAAGAAAACATTATGATATAACACACGGATCATTGGCGTTGATGATTTTCCACTATAAATAAACATACACCGAACATAGGTCACAGTCGTTACTCTAAAATCACAGAACAAGTTGATAACACATATGTGCCATCAAATCTTGGTTCTAGTGAGTTTAGCCCACTCTACGCGAATCATAACAAACCGGTACCTACAAAATTTTCATTTGAATTTCAAAAATATCAATTTCAATCACCCATATGCATATATCTTTCTAAACTCGAGTAAACTTTACGATCCATCATCATAACGAGCTTTAGCAATTCAATTAAACAAAACATAGGTCCGGGGGAATACTCATAACTTCATTAAATCTGAAAATCTTGTGACTTCACTTAACTCTTTACCAATTTACTTTCCATCTCGTGATTTTACATCCACTTTATCCGTTCCATAAGCCGAAACCTTAAAACTCTTGACCCAGGCTCTTCGTCAGCTCTTGCCACGGTAACTTCTAATGTTACCTTAAACTGGATTGATTCTGTTAATACTTGTCCATGCATTTTATTCCTTAGAAATCATAGGGTGTGATGTGTATTCGATACTTGGTGTTATAGAGAGTGTTTGTTGCATAAAAGATTGTGAAAACAACCCCCAATAGCTACTAAGGCCCTAGAGACGAAATGACAGTTTTCCGAAAAACTGGAAATTTCGCCCCAGGTTCACTATCAGCGAAATCCTCTAGAGTAATTTGGCTCATAGCGAAAATTTCGCTATTGGCGAGTTTCTTCAGCTTAGTTTTCCAGAAATCATATTTTACATAAAAAATCTTATTTCCTCAAGTAATCCAATGCATATCATTCCTTCCAATCATGTTAAAAACAATTTTATAACTTTTGCATGGCAAGCATTAACATCAATCGGTTCAACTCACGGCACATTAAAAACTAATGTCTTGTTTATCATGGCACTTAACATAAAACTTCCACATAAAACCTTAACTTTGTCCGCTAAGAACGGCTTAACTTATTTCTCTGTCAACTCATTCATCATTCATTGTTAGAACCTTATTCACACTGAACATATAGATCTTTATCTTCGTCCTCATGTTTTAATCCCTGAGAGCTTACTGATTCCATCATCACATGTCGACTTCTCCTATTCTTGTAGCCTTGCACTCCCGTAGAACTCACATTATACTTGCTTAGTTCACCGGCCACCTATTGGCACGTTAAAACTCTTACTATAACTCGCTCTGAGTTCTTACTTATCAGTTCATCTTCAGCACATACTTCGTTCCTCCTGGATCCTCTTCAGATCTCAGGCATCGGTTCTAATTGTCGAATGTTAAATTGAGTTGATCAGGCTCAACTAACAACGACAATTAAATCATTTACCCGGAACCCAATGGTCCCACTACCTTAGTTGTAATTTAATGACCCATGGAACGATCTGAATCGACCTGCTCTGATACCAAATTGTAACACCCATACTAGACGTATCTAGAAAGTCTAGCATGTGCGTTAGTTTAGTACTGGATACATTAAACATTTACAACATAAAAACTTCGAATGAATATTATATAAAACATCATACATTCATACAATGATAATTCTACTCATCATTTCTAATAATTACATCCTTGAATATCCTTAACATCCTGCTGCGGGTACGAACGATCACTTGTCGTAACATCCATTCGGCTACTAGCTTGCCATCCAACCTGTTTATCTGAAACAAATAAGGATTGGGATGAGACATAATGTCTCATTGAGTTCCCCTAAATCCTAGGCTATATGCAACCTCAAGGGGAAACCAACGATCACCTCGTGTCATAATATAACCTGAGGGTTGATTATACGTGTGTGGGGACTTGCATACTAGACAGTCGTGCATGCTAGGGCCGTCATAGTCTCATCTCAACTTGTTATAGGCTAAACTTCCTATACATGTCATGGCGATTAAGGGGAAACTAAAACTGCATTGCCAAGAATACGTACCACATATCGAGGCCTAAGCATAGCATAATCATGACACAATTCTAAACCGGACGATTAGGAGAAACCTAAGATCATCATCGGCATAACATTCTTTACTTGTTCTATACATAACACTTGTCTTATAGCATCTCATGCTCTTGCTCTTAACTTAATCTTACATGAAATCATACTTGCATAAACATAACATACATGCGGGTCCCTTACGGCTTGAACCGTTCCCCTTAGATCAAGAACCTCTCGTATCCCCCTGGCGTGGATAACAAGAGACACGAACACATACATCTTGTGTAACAAATCATACTAGTAACTTATCTCGTGTAACAAGAGACACGAACACATACATCAATTTGAGATAATTCCTTATCTCGAGATCCCTGCTCGATCCTTTGTTGGTGAACTACATACTAGTTCATTCTTGTTCATGAGCGTAGAAAATATTACTAGCATCTTAATATACATAAATATTCATGATCATCATTCTAATTCTCGACAACTATGTCGAGGCTCTAGTTCCATTCCCCCTCTTAATACATCACTAACCGGATGTATTGCATAGCCTATCATAACATCTCATGTGCTATTCGTCATTGAAATTCATGATGTTGTTAATGAATTTCTTTACCAATATCCTTAGGTGAAAAGTGCAATGATAACTTGACTTTGAGGGGTGTTTAAAGTTATAAGAGACTGCAGGGAAAAGCTTGGTCGAAACCACTGCATTTCATGAATTTTCTTGTAAAAAGTGATGTGATGTGAAATCTCGCTTGAGCGAGATTCATCATGCTTGAGCGAGATTCCAAGCGAGATTTTAATTCGGTTCTGCCTTGATCTCGCTTGAGCGAGACTCATCTCGCTTAAGCGAGGTTCTTCAGTACCAGACCTGCAGAATTCGTAATTTTGACCTCTAAACCTCAAAATAAGTTTCCAATGCACACAAACCACTTAGAATACATAGAAAATAGCTTAGAACAAATACATAACAACAAACAACATAATTTCAATGACTAATGGCAAAAGGGGTACTAAAACCCTAACTTACATACTAATACAAATCATGTTTTCTCACAAGAATTGCACAACCCAAAGGTAGGAGAAACTTTCTAAGAACTCACCTAAACATGTTTCTTGCAACTTCTCAAGCATCAAGCATCAAACCCTAGCTTCCTCTTCATTCTTGATCTTTAGCTCTTTCCACCAAACCATGCTTTAATCTCTTCATCCACTTGTATCTTGCTTGATAAGCTACCTTAATCCATGATTGATCATGTTTTGGAGGAAGTTTGGATGCCTTTAAAGAGAGAGGGAGGGCGCAAGTCTAGAGAGAAGAGGGAGAGAAATATTTCCACAAGTGTGGGATCTGGTACCCAAACCTCAACACAAGAACATTATTGGAACAAAATGGGTATTCAGAAACAAGTTGAATGAGCAAGGAGAAGTAACAAGAAACAAAGCAAGACTTGTTGCACAAGGGTATAGTCAACAAGAAGGCATTGATTACACTGAAACATTTGCTCCAGTTGCAAGATTGGAAGCAATCAGGTTACTTCTTTCCTATACAGTTAATCATGGCATAATATTATATCAAATGGATGTCAAGAGTGCAATTCTTAATGGTGTCATAGAAGAAGAAGTGTATGTCAAGCAACCTCCAGGATTTGAGGATATTAAATATCCTGACCATGTTTTTAAACTGAAGAAATCACTATATGGCTTGAAACAAGCTCCCAGAGCTTGGTATGATAGACTAAGTATTTTCTTAATCAAAAATGATTTTAAAAGAGGGCAGGTTGATACAACACTCTTCAGAAGGACTCTTGGGAAAGATATTCTTGTTGTGCAAATATATGTTGATGATATAATATTTTGTTCTACTAATGCATCTCTTTGCAAGGAGTTCTCTAAGTTGATGTGTTATACCCTAATTTTGGACGTAAAAATACTAGCTCAATTCTTTTTTGCATTTTAAGTCACTCAAAATATTTTTCTTGCATTTCAAGTTATTTGAACTGCCTTTGATCAATTGCACCTTCCTCTGCATCTTATTTCAATGTTATTTGCAAAATTCATGAAAAAGGGTATTTTAGTCATTTCCTGCATTCAAATTCATTTTAGTCCTTGAAAATTGTTTGTGTCTTTTCATTTGATTTGTATAAGTCCTTGCTTCACTCTCATGTTAAAATCCATTTCAAAATCACATTTAAAGTCATTTTGAGTCAGTTTAGCCCCTAGGGGCATTTTAGTCATTTCCAGTGTTAAAACTCTGTTTAATCTCTAAAAATTGTCTCTGAGTCTTTTAATTTGCTTGTATAAACTCTTGCTTCAATTCCCTGTTAGAAAACCATTTAAAATTGCATCTGAGACACTTTGAGTCAGTTTAGTCCCTAGGGGCATTTTGGTCATTTCACACGAAATTTTGACAGAGAGAGGTTACTTTAAAGTACCTCATTTAAGTAATTTGTTCATTTTAGTCCTTTTTGTTATTTTTAATCGTTCCACTTTACGTTATTTTCCATTTACCAATTTTAAATTCAATTTTAGTTTAATTTTCATTTTAGTCCCAAAAATTTCTAAAAATTACATTTTTAGTCCTCTTGTCTCATTTTATTTCTTTTTTAGGTCTTTTAATTTGAATTTTAGTCCTTTAGGTCAAATTTTTGTTTTAAGGTCAATTGCATTTCAGTCCCAAAGACTTTTTTCTATTTTACAGACTAGTCCTTCAATTTTCTCATTTTGCAGATAGGTCCCTAAGTCCAAACAGGTCCAATTTTAGTCCAAGATTATGTGGCAGTCCCACATTGGTCCAAAATCACACATGTCAGCTTATAAATACAGCCACATCACCAATTAAACAGGATCACCATTAATTCATTGACACATCATCATAGAAAGTTCTAACAAACTCTCTCTCTCTTCTCCAAACCCTAACCACCGTAACAAACCATTCCACCACCACTTCCTCCACCGTAACAGAATCAAAAACCACCACAAACTCTAAAATTCATACCAATTCTCAATCAAGTTCATCATCAAACATACGAAATCAATACAGACTTTCAGAAGATCAAAGCAAAATGTGTTCATTTCAGCAAACTTAGTTCGAATTTGCAGAAGATTCTCAGTGATTTTCTGTGGAAATCATCATCATCGAATCTTCACCTTCGCAATTCAAGCAAGTATTCGTCAATTGCAAAGAGGAATTCCTTGCGATCATGAAGGATTTGGTGAAAGAGAGAAGAAGGGAGATTGAATTCGAAGTGAACCAGAGAAGAAGAAGACGAACAACAACGAAGCGCTTACTAGAAGAATCAAAGGCTCTCTTAAGGATCTCTGTTCGAATCTCCGTTCAAATCCAGGTATAACTCAAGGAACCTTCTCATTTTTCGTTCTAATCATCATCGAAGGTTCACAATCGAAAATAAACGGTGAAACAAAGTGGATCAACAAGTCCTAGGACTTGTTCGTTCGAAAAGTTCGAAACAGATTGAAAAAGCTTGAAAATCGAAACCCTAAAATGTAAAATCCATGAAGATTCACCGTTTATTTACGAAAACAGAGTCCAAATCTGGAACCAGTGTAGAAAATAGGTTAGATTAGGGTTCAGTTTCAAGAAGATTCGAAAAAGATTTGAAACCCTAGAAACCGTGAGTTTAAACTTCGATCTACGTCGTTTCAATCACAATTTCACAAAAATAGTCTTAGATCCATAAACTGGGGAGGAAGACGAACATTTCTGGGTAATTAGTTTAAAAAGTTAGCATCAGTTCGTCGGAGAAGATGAAGATTCCGATGAATCTTCATCTTCCTCCGCCGTCCTCCGCCGTCCTCCCCAGTTTCAGGCGAGGTTAGTGTTCAGAGAGAAGAAGAGAGAAGAACGAGTGAAGAGAGAGAATGAGAAGTGAAGAATGAATCAGACCGGTCTCCAGGCATTTATATAAGCCTTTGAACCGGTCTGGTTCAACTGGTTCGCTCCTCTTCGCCCCCTGACCGTTGGATCTAGGGTTGATCCATCTGGATCAATCCAATGGTCCCTGAGGCTCCCTGGTGATCCAGGATCCATGTGTGTGTGGGTTGGGCCTGTTGTTTGTACTGGATTTCGTTTCCCTTCATTTTCTTGCTATTTTGACACTGTTTGTTGATGTTTACACCCCCTGCCTTGCCTAAAATTCTTGTAAAAATTCCATAAATTTTTTCAGATGTTCTTGATATTTTTCTTGACCTTTTTGTGATGTTGTTATGTGTTAAATCTTGATTAAAAATATGTGTGGTATTTTCTTATTAATTGTTTACCATTTTTGTTAAAATTTGTGAAGTTTTATATGTTCTTAAGCTCAAAAATCCCTTAAAAATTCTAAAAATTTTCATGTATGTTTCTTGTTATTTTTGTTATGTTTCTATGCATTTTGCTTACTGAAAATTTTGATAAAAAAATATTATCACATTTTCTTGCATTATTTCTTGATTTTATGTGAAAAAACCTCTAAAGATTGCTCAATCCCACTCTATGTTCTTGATGATTGTTTGATACACATGTTATATGATTCTATGAATCTTTGGCTACTGTTTGTACATGATTTTGATGCTTGTGTGTGAATCTTGATTGGTTGCTTGGTTTACAAGTTACATTTGTGAATAAATAATGCAAATATGCCTAAGTTTACTTTGTAAATGTCAAGTTCATCATGTTGCCTTAATTTTCATCTTAAAACCTGATTCTAAACCTTTGAAAAATGTATTAGAATGTGAGAATTTTAGGCAATAAGATTTTTGCATTTTGTGAGCAAATTTTAGTTATATTTTTGCACTTTTTGGCTTTATTTTGTGAAGTTTTCTTATGCTTTTGTCTTGATATTTTACTTGCTTTATTTTTCTTTGATATTACCCTATGCTACTAACATTCTCTTGTTTCATGTTTCATACATCATAAGCATATTCTCCATCACACTTCCTCATCTCATTTCTTTACTTTTCTTTTGCTTTTAATTCATTTTATGTGGGATTAAGTCCTCACAAGGAAAGTAGTTTGTATTTAGGCCAATGATGTAAAGGTCAATGGACTCTAATGATGTACACCGACACAAGCACCGACACATGCACACACACCACTTGGTTACTTTAGATGTATGGCTAGGATATGCATGTTTAGATGTATGTTTAGGATTGAATGTTAGATGTATGCTTAGGTTTTACACTTAGGAAAAATCAATTCTCCAAAAATATGAACAACATCACTCAAATCTTTTTCCTAATAAACTTTGGGATCAAAATGCCATTGATTTTCATTTTATTTTCTTAAACAAAATTTTAATGAATTTTTAATCATACTTAGACTTCTTTTGCAAAATAACTAATTCCACCTCACCTTTTCTAAATCTCATGCCCTTGAGGCCTCTTTCTATTCTTCAAAATCCCATTTTCAAACTTAAAATCAACCAACAAAAACAAAAACATTTTTTGGAAGAGAACTACGACGGATTTGATCCCTTAAAAGGGTACGTAGGCAAGGAACCAATATTCCTTCAATTCAAATAAAACAAAAATTCAAACATTCTTCTCCCTCCAATTCTTCACTTAGTAAACCCTTAGGTGTAACTATCATTTTTCAAATAGCATTTAAAAACAAAGCGCGCGCGTAGAAAGTAAAGACGGTTCCTATAGGATACTATAGTCGTTATGGGTGCCTAACACCTTCCCGTAGCGAAAACAACTCCCGGACCTCGATTCTCGAGGGTTTTGCTTATTTTTTCCCTTCCCAAGAAAAAATGAGATATCAAAGGTTAAAAAGGTTCAAACGTAATCAATGTTTGACACCCGAAAACCAAGATAAAACAGCTGGCGACTTCACTGGGGAAATTCGAGAGTTACGCCTAGTCTTTATTTTTATGCTTGCGCTTGTATTTTTACTTGCTTCTTTTACTTGCTTTCTTATGTGAATAAATGTTTACTTTCTTGCAAACGTGTGGGGGTGAGAATATCAAAGCCCTACACCCGGGCTGAGTGAACTTAGGATTTAGGAGGGATATAATCGACAATTCTTTCCGGGGGTTTCCTCGTGTTTTGGATTATGCGATCAATCCCACATAGCTGAGGCATTTTGGGGGTGATGTTGTCGGCGCGTGTTGTCGCGTTTAGGCACTTTACTTCTAATTGTTCTATGACGCTATGAACTGTAGATTACCAAACCCATCCATGGCCATTTTCTAGGATGTAGTGCGGAGGCTAAACCGGGTGTTTTCTCGAGTTTTAGTCGTCACGCGATACTACACTCAAGTTAGACCTTCTTACGGATAATCGTGGAGCGAGTGTTGTCTCGTGACACCATGATATACGTCGGAGAGGTTGCAACTTGGGAACCTTTATAGAACCCGGTTACTATTACCTAAAGCCCTAGTTTCACCGGACGTCGTGTCCACCCATGACTCCTTGACTTTGAATCTTAACCCTCCATGTTTTCTCCGTACTTGAAAGTGAACATACATGCATACATGCATACATGCATAAATCTTTTTCCATGCATTTATCGAAGGGCTTAGACAAATTGAATTTGTAAAACATTGTAGGAATGGGGAAGACTAAGTCCTACAAGTTCAAGGAAGTGGATTTGGCTAGTTTGAGAGATTTGGCACTCAAGATTAAGGATCCAACCGGTTTCCAACATCGTTATGGGGACTTACTTACTATTCTCCAGACTAATGTGGATGAGAAGCTTGTGCACACTCTAGTGCAATTCTATGATCGGGACTATCGGTGCTTCACTTTCCCTGACTTTCAGTTGGTACCCACACTCGAGGCTTATTCTTGCTTGATGGGTCTATCTATTGCTAAGGGGGTACCTTTCACGGGTCTTGAGCATCCTCCTACTTCATTGGTTATTTCTAAGGATCTCTATCTCAAGATCTCCGATGTTTCCAAGAATCTTGTCACTAAGGCTCGCATCCGAGGGTTCACTTCGAAGTATCTACTTGAGAAGGCCAATCTTAAAACCACTTGTCAGGACACTCTTGAGGCTATTTTTGCACTACTCATCTATGGGCTTATCCTCTTTCCAAATCTTGATGACTTCGTGGATATGAATGCTATTATGATCTTCCGCTCCAAGAATCCAGTTCCTACTTTGTTGGCTGACACATATCATGCTATTCACGATCGATCCGGCAAGGGTCGTGGATACATTCTTTGCTGCATACCTCTCCTCTATAGGTGGTTTATTTCGCACCTTCCAAATTCTTTCCATGATAATCCAGAGAATTGGACTATTTTACAGCGGATCATGGCTCTCACTCCTAATGACGTGGTTTGGCTCACTCCTGCTGCTAGAGTCAAAGAAATTATCTTCGGTGGTGGAAAGTTTCTTAATGTACCTCTTCTTGGTGCCCGGGGTGGAATCAACTATAACCCGGAGCTCGCCTTGCGACAATTTGGTTTCTCGATGAAAGAAAAGCCCATCAATCTTGCTACATCTCCTTACTTCTTCAATTACTCTAATGCTCCCACGGGAATAACAGAAGATTTCATGGATGCTTGGTCCAAGCTTCGGAAGAAAGAGGTGAAGCATATGGGTGTGAGATCTGGTATTGCTCATGAGGCCTATACTCAGTGGGTGATAAACCAAGCTGAGAAGATTGGCATGCCTTACCCCTCCATGAGATATGTGTCTGCATCTACTCCATCCATGCCTTTGCCTTTACCTTTGCCTACTCAGGAGATGTATCAGGAGCATCTAGCTATGGAGAGTCGGGAGAAGCATCAGTGGAAGACTAGATACTATGAGGCTGAGAACTTGATCATGACTTTGGATGGAAAAGATGAGCAGAAGACTCATGAGGTCTTGACACTGAAGAAAGAACTGGCTAAAGCTAGGAAAGAGATTGAAGAAAAGGATAGGTTGCTTATGAGGGATTCCAAGAGGGCTAGGGGTGCCCGTGACTTTTATGGCCGATACTGCAGCTATGAATCTGAGTCTGAGTCTGAGGATGATCCTTCCACTTCCTATGCTTGAGGATTTCTGTTGTTGTTTCCAGTTATTGCTTATGTTGTTTTACATTTCAAAGTCTAATCCCTTGGCTTAGTATTTCAAAGGGAATCATCTTGTAAAACCTTGTGATGTTTACTTGTGTCGTCTGGATGTGTTAGTTAATGTTTCAGTTCTTTAGTAATGTTTACAGATTTCTAGTTTGTCTAAAACCCTTCGATAACACAAAAAGAGTCTTTTTGCATATGCATTAACACATTTCATGCATCATATGCATTCATTCGCCATAAAAAACTCCTCTCGTGCTCTTTACCTCCTGGTTCTTCTGCCGCAGTCTGAAAGGTGGCTCGTGCTCGTAAGATTTACCAACCAGATAGAGTTCATCACACAAGATTGTACAAGAGAAGAAACATGGATAACTTTGAAGAAGAAAATGCTCAGCTCCGTGCCGAATTGGCTGCTATGAAAGAAGACTTGGCTAAGGCTCATGACACTATGTCTACTCTGATGGCTGCACAAGAACAACCGATCACATCCGTTCCGGTCCTTACTGAAGTAGTGCCATCCATCCCACTATCTACTGTGACTTCTGATGCTCGGTTTGTCATGCCCAACGGGCGTCCCTATGGACTCTCAGCTTTCTATGCTCTTAATACTGCAGCTGGTATCTCTGGTGTTGGCAATCAAGGACCTATTCCTACAACAACTTTTTTTGCTACATCTACCTCTATGCCTCAAGTGACTACTGTTACCGATCCTGTCATACACACTGTACGACAGGTAATTGATGTTGACACTCCGTGTGGACAAGACCCTATAATGGAGGCTATGAGGGAACAATTGAGAGAGCTAACTGGAGAGCTCCGTGAGGTCAAAGCCAGCCGTGGGAACGGTGTTGCTGCTAAGACCCATGATCTATGCTTGGTATCCCGATTTGAGGTTCCCAAGAAGTTCAAAGAGCCAGAATTTGACAAATACAATGGAACTTCTTGTCCACACAACCATGTCATTCGGTTCGTCCGAAAGATGGCTAACTACGCAGATAATGATGCACTGATGATCCACTGCTTCCAGGATAGCTTGGCAGAAGATGCAGCAGACTGGTACACTGGTTTGAGCAAAGACAATATCCATACTTTTGAGGAACTTGTCGCTGCTTTTGAAGGTCATTACGAGTTTAACACTCGCTTGAAGCCGAATAGGGATTCTCTTAAGTCTTTGTCTCAGAAATCAGATGAAACCTTCCGTGAATATGCTCAGAGATGGAGAGGGGCAGCTGCCCGTGTTTCTCCTCGGCTTGATGAGGAAGAACTGACACAGACGTTTTTGAAAACCTTGAAGAAAGAATATGTTGAAAGAATGATAGTCTCTGCACCAAACAACTTCTCCGACATGGTTACTATGGGCACTCGTCTAGAGGAAGCTGTCAGAGAGGGTATCATTGTTCTTGAAAAAGGTGAGTCCTCATTTGGTGCACCGAAGAAGTATGGTAATGGCCACCATAAGAAGAAAGAATCTGAAGTAGGGATGGTGTCCGGTAAACAGTCTACAGCTGCTGTCGCTCCTATCAACGCTACTCAGTTACCTCTACCCTACCAATATATGCAGTACTCTCAACATCCTTTCTTCCCACCATTCTACCAACAATATCCTCTGTCACCGGGTTAACCACCAGTGCCCGTAAATGCCATTGCTCAGCAGGTACAACAACAACCTCCCATTCAACAGCAACAGCAGCAACAACAGGGTCCTCGGTCCAGGACTTATTTTCCACCAATACCAATGCGGTATGCTGATTTACTCCCAACTCTACTCGCTAAAGGACACTGTGTCACCAGGCCAGGCAAACCTCCGCCTACGCCCCTGCCTCCAAGGTTCCGACAGGATCTTACATGTGAATTCCATCAAGGCGCTCAAGGCCATGATGTCGAGGGTTGCTATGCTCTGAAGTATGTTGTGAAGGATTTGATAGACAGAGGACAATTGACTTTTGAAAATAGTGTTCCGCATGTTCTTGATAACCCACTTCCAAACCATGCTGCTGTTAACATGATCGAGGCTTTCGAAGGAGTTCGTATTCCTCAAGAGGCTCCCATTTTGGATGTCCGTAATGTTGCTACTCCTTTGGTGCCACTACATGTCAGACTTTGCCAAGCTTCTTTGTTTAAACATGATCATGCTTCTTGTTCAGAGTGCCTTCAGAATCCTATGGGTTGTGGTGTGGTGCAAGGTGACATACAAAGCCTAATGAATAGCAAACACTTGATTGCCAGTGATGTTTGTGTGATTGTGCCGATGTTTCATGATTCTCCTGCTAAAAGTGTACCTCAGACAAGGGAAGTGGAACCCCTAGTGATCAGGCTACCTGGCCCGATATCTTATGCTTCCACTAAGGCAATCCCTTACAAGTATGATGCAACTATGATTGAAAATGGGGTAGAAGTGCCTCTGGTTTCCCCAGCTACGGTTGATAATGTTGCCGGAGAAGTTACAACTCTGAGAAGTGGAAAGATCCGTCCACCCTTGTTCCAGAAGAAGGTGGTCACACCTGTTGCCACAATAACTCCACCAGTTGCTCCTCCTGTTAACAAGAACACCAGCCCATCAGGCCAGTCTATTGAAGAGTCTAATCTGGACGAAATTCTGAGACTTATCAAAAAGAGCGATTATAAGATTATAGACCAGCTGCTGCAAACTCCGTCAAAAATATCCATCTTGTCTCTGCTCCTGAGCTCAGAGGCTCACAGGGAAGTGTTAATGAAGGTACTGGAACAGGCTTACGTTGATCATGAAGTCTCCGTGGATCAGTTCAATGGAATAGTGGGTAACATTACTGCTTGCAATAACTTGGGGTTTGGTGATGACGAACTCCCCGAAGCAGGGAAACACCACAACTTAGCTTTGCATATCTCAGTACACTATAAGTCTGACATGATATCCAATGTGTTGGTGGACACTGGATCATCCTTAAATGTAATGCCTGAGTCTACATTGAGACAGTTGAGTCATCATGGAATTTCTCTAAGGGGAAGTAGCTATTTGGTTAAGGCTTTTGATGGATCTCGCAAAGATGTCCTTGGAGAAGTAGATCTGCCAATCGCCATTGGCCCTGAGACATTCCAAATCACTTTCCAGGTCATGGAAATCAATGCTTCTTACAGTTACCTCCTTGGAAGACCGTGGATTCACGACGCTGGGGCAGTAACTTCTACTCTGCATCAGAAACTCAAGTTTGTGAGGAATGGTAAGCTTGTCACTGTACATGGTGAAGAAGCGTATCTGGTTAGCCAAGTGTCATCTTTCTCTTGTGTTGAAGCAGGGTCTGCTGAAGGAACGTCATTTCAAGGCTTGACTGTTGAAGGTGCAGAACCCCGAAGAGGCAATGCTACTATGGCTTCATTGAAAGATGCCCAGAAAGCTGTTCAAGAAGGGCAAGCTGCTGGCTGGGGCAAAGTGATACAGATTTTGGAGAATAAGCGCAGAGATGGTCATGGGTTCTCCCCGACCTTGGGCGTTTCAACAGGAACTTTCTACAGTGCTGGGTTTATCAATGCTATTGTCGAAGGTGCTGCTGGAAGTAGTTATGGGCCTACATTTGTTGTACCAGGAGGCACCGTGAGGAATTGGGAGGCCATTGATATTCCTTTAGTCATGCATGCTTCCGTGTAATGTGTCTTGTTGCTCATGTTTTTCTTTGTTTTCAAAATAACAATCCTTTCGCTCTGCCCAAGGCGAAAGTGATGTCTTCGTAAGGGCATGTTTGTTTCAGCATTGCCGTTATTAATAAAAGTTGTCGTCTTTTCCGCGACTCTTTGTTTTTCTTTTTAGTGCTTTTTTCCTTGGAAATAACGGTAATGCAAGAAAAAACCAAAACATCTGTATTTTCTTATTAATTTCAAAAATCTGCATGAAAAACCTTTTTCCTAAAATCATCCCAATCATATTATGCAGATTGAACCATAATAAACCCGTTGAACACAGTGACCCTATGGTTCCTCCAAATCTTGAATTCCCGGTATACGAAGCCGAAGACGAAGAGGATAATGAAGAGATACCGTATGAGATCACTCGACTGCTTGAGCAAGAAAGAAGAGCCATTCAGCCTCACCAGGAGGAAATTGAGCTTATCAACCTGGGCACTGAAGAGAACAAGCGGGAAATCAGAATTGGTGCTGCACTCGAGCCAGAAGTGAAAAAGAAAATCATTCAGTTTCTCTATGATTATCCAGATGTCTTTGCATTGTCCTATGAAGATATGCCGGGTCTAGATCCCAAGATTGTGGAACATCGGATACCGACAAGGCCTGAATGTCCTCTTGTCAAGCAGAAATTGAGAAGGTCTCGTCCAGACATGGCTCTTAAGATCAAGGCTGAGGTGCTAAAGCAGATTGATGCGGGTTTCCTCATGACAGCTGAATATCCTGAGTGGATTGCCAACATTGTACCAGTACCAAAGAAAGATGGGAAAGTTCGAATGTGTGTTGATTATAGAGATTTGAATAAAGCCAGTCCAAAAGATAACTTCCCATTGCCTCATATTGATGTGCTTGTTGACAGCACTGCTCAATCCAAAGTGTTCTCCTATATGGATGGTTTCTCCGGGTATAATCAGATACGGATGTCACCTGAAGATAGAGAAAAGACGTCATTCATCACTCCATGGGGAACGTTCTGTTATAAAGTGATGCCATTCGGCTTGATAAATGATGGTGATACATATCAAAGAGGTATGACTACTCTGTTTCATGATATGATTCACAAAGAGATTGAAGTATATGTTGATGACATGATTGTGAAGTCAAGTGATGAAGAGCAGCATGCGGTGTATTTGAAAAAGATGTTTGAAAGATTGAGAAAGTACAAGATGCGTTTGAATCCTAACAAGTGTACATTCGGTGTAAGATCTGGAAAGTTGCTAGGCTTCATTGTCAGCCAAAGAGGCATTGAAGTTGATCCCGACAAGGTCCGAGCTATCATAGAAATGTCGGCCCCTCAAACTGAAAAGCAAGTCAGAGGTTTTCTTGGACGCCTGAACTACATTTCAAGATTTATATCTCACATTACTACCACCTGTGGACCAATTTTCAAATTGCTCAGAAAGAATCAGCCTGTTGTATGGAATGATGAATGTCAGGAAGCTTTTGATAGCATCAAAGAATACTTGTTTGAACCACCTATCCTTGTCCCGCCAGTGGAAGGAAGGCCTCTGATTATGTATCTGTTAGTGTTAGATGATTCAGTGGGTTGTGTTCTCGGTTAACAAGACGAGACTGGAAAGAAAGAACATGCTATCTACTATCTGAGCAAGAAGTTCACCGACTGCGAGACTCGGTATACGATGCTTGAAAAGACTTGTTGTGCTCTAGCTTGGGCTGCCAAACGCCTGCGTCATTACATGGTGAATCATACAACTTGGTTAATATCCCGAATGGATCCAATCAAGTACATCTTTTAAAAGCCTGCTGTTACTGGGAAGATTGTGCGTTGGCAAATGTTGCTGTCTGAATATGATATTGTGTACAAAGCTCAAAAAGCAATCAAAGGAAGTATCCTTGCTGAGCATCTCGCTGTCAACCTCTTGATGATTACCAACCAATTAAATTTGATTTCCCTGATGAAGAGATTATGTATCTGAAGGCAAAAGACTGTGAAGAACCACTGATCAATGAAGGGCCGGATCCCAATAGCAAGTGGGGATTGGTATTTGATGGTGCTGTCAATGCTTATGGTAAAGGAATTGGTGCCATCATTGTAACTCCACAGGGGCACCACATTCCTTTCACTGCACGAATAACTTTCGAATGCACAAACAACATAGCTGAATATGAAGCATGCATCTTGGGCATTGAAGAAGCCATTGATATGAGGATTAAGCACCTTGACATCTATGGAGATTCCGCACTTGTTATTAATCAGATAAAAGGTGAATGGGAGACTCATCATGAGAAGCTGATCCCTTACCGTGACTATGCAAGACGACTGTTGACATACTTTACAAAAGTTGAGCTACATCATATCCTTCGGGATGAAAATCAGATGGCTGATGCTCTTGCTACTTTGTCTTCCATGTTTCGTGTAAATCACTGGAATGATGTGCCCGTAATTAAGGTGCAACGTCTTGATAGGCCTGCTCATGTATTCGTTGTTGAAAATATGCCAGATCAAGCTGATGAAGATGTGAATGATAGAAAGCCTTGGTATTATAACATCAAACAATTCTTGCAGAATCGTGAATATCCACGTGGTGCTTCCAACAGGGATAAAAAGACCTTGAGGAGATGGGCTAGTAGATTCCTTCTGGACGGAGAAATCCTATACAAGAGGAACTATGACATGGTCCTGTTGAGATGTGTTGATAAACAAGAAGCTGAGAAATTGATGCATGATGTACATGATGGTACTTTTGGGACCCATGCCGCGGGCCATACCATGTCAAGAAAACTGTTAAGAGCCGGCTATTACTGGATGACTATGGAGCGTGACTGCAACAAATATGCCAAGAGATGCCACAAATGCCAAGTCTATGCTGATAAAATTCATGTGCCTCCACATTCTCTCAATGTTATCTCTTCCCCATGGCCTTTCTCTATGTGGGGCATTGACATGATCGAAAGAATTGAACCGAAAGCTTCCAATGGGCATCGTTTCATCTTAGTGGCAATTGACTGTTTCACCAAGTGGGTTGAGGCTACTTCCTATGCAAATGTGACCAAGCAGGTGGTCGTCAAGTTTATCAAGAATAACATCATCTGTCGATATGGTGTTCCCAGTAAGATCATCACTGACAATGGTTCCAATCTGAACAATAGCATGATGCAAGCTTTATGTGAAGAATTCAAGATTGAACGTCACAACTCTTCTCCTTACAGACCTCAAATGAATGGTGCAGTTGAGGCCGCTAACAAGAACATCAAGAAGATTGTTCAGAAAATGGTCACAACTTACAAAGACTGGCACGAAATGCTCCCTTTTGCCTTGCATGGTTACCGTACTACGGTGCACAGTTCAACAGGGGCAACTCCTTTTTCTCTAGTATATGGCATGGAAGCAGTTCTCCCTCTGGAAGTGGAGATTCCATCTCTTCGAGTGATCATGGAAGCAAAGTTAACTGAGGCTGAATGGTGTCAAAGTCGGTATGACCAGTTGAATTTGATTGAAGAGAAACACATGGATGCTATGGCTCATGGACAGTTGTATCAAGTGCGAATGAAGAATGCTTTTGACAAGAAAGTCCGACCTCGAGAATTCAAGGAAGGCGAACTTGTATTGAAAAGAAGGATAAGTCAGCAACCCGACCCAAGGGGCAAGTGGACACCTAATTATGAAGGTCCTTATGTTGTCAAGAAGGCTTTCTCTAGTGGTGCTTTGATTCTTACACACATGGATGGTGTTGAACTTCCGAATCCTGTAAATGCCGATATAGTCAAGAAATACTTTGTCTAAAAAGAAAAGAACAGCGTGGTAGGTCGAAAACCCGAAAGGGCGGCCTAGGCAAAAATGCGCTTCCCGGTGGATTGAAAACCCGAAAGGGCGATCCAGGCAAAAGTTAGGGACAAAAAAAAAATATATGAAAAAGCTCGCTGAGATTGTACGCAACTCAGGCAAAAATGAGCGCCTCGATGAGCCGAAAACCCGAAAGGGAGGTTCATGCAAAAATGAGGTTGATAACAAAAGACAAGTAACTATATCTGGCAAATCACCATCACCCCTTGGGGCATCTGCAACTGTCAATGATCATCTTCATCAGAAGCTTCTCTACTTGTGAATTCAAAATTTCTATGAAATGTAGCGGTCATCGTGTTCAATGTACCAACAACCAATAAAATTACCATTTTCCAAGCTTTGTAAATCTGTGAAGTTATGCCTTTGACTGACTTTCACTCTTCTACATCAATTTGAGCCTGTGCTTTTGTTTGAAATTCTGTTTCCTTTCTACTTTCAACGCTATATACAAAATATTTTCTTTCTATTTGATAATGTCAATGTATGAAACAAACATCTTTGAAAACTGAAAAACCTTTTTCTGTCTATTTTGAAAGCAAGCCTGAGCAACAGGGTACATTCCGTTGAAACATGCATGAATAAATAAGTGTCAATGTCCATTTCAATACACATTACAAGCAGATTGTTCCCCGGGATGATCTGTGGTCAATGGCAAAAATGAAAAAACAGAATGAAAAATGAAAATGAAAAGCTCGCTAAGTTGAAAACCCGAAAGGGCGGCTTAGGCAAAAATGAGCACCCCGCTGGTTGACAACCTGTGAAGGCAATTCAGCCAAAAATGGGGCAATGAAAAGAATATCTCCCCGGTGAATCGAAAACCCGAAAGGGCGGTTCAGGCAAAAATGGGATTGAAAAATGAAAGAATGAAAAATGATAAAAAAGCATTGACCACAGATGCGAACATCCAATGTTTACCCAACACTGACACACCTAGCAACGGCAACCTGTATCCAAGAACCTTCCGAGGTCCCTTCTCTACAAGTTATATTGCCCTCAGCCATGGTTTTGATACATCTTTCAACGAAGGTCTCTCCAAAGAGGATTTCCATGTGAATATGTTATAGCACGAGCCACCACGTGCCCAATCTTCCAATGTTTCGTCTGTCTGTGTGAAACTTCTCTGTCAAACTACAAACCAATCATGCATTTCCAAGCATTCATACATGCATAATCATGCATTCTATGTGCTCATACATTTGATAATCTTGTTATACCATACATACATGTTGCATTTCCAATCCCAGTTTCAATTCAACTCAAACTCAATTTCCAATTCAATTCAATTTCAACTCTCAATTCAATTCCAATGCCTATGTCTATGTTAAACTCTCAATTCAATGTCTATGTCAATGTCTTTGTCTATGCCTCTGTTAAACTCTCAATTTCAATTTCCAATTCAACTCAATCTTCAACTTTCAATTCAACTCAATTTCAATTTCCAATTCAAGCCAATTTCAACTTTCCAATCCAGTGTCTATGTCTCTGACTATTTTCAACTTTCAATGTCTCTTTCAATATCAACTTTCAAATCAATTCAAATCAATGTTAATTCACTCTCAATTTGCTTTTGGGCCAACAAAAATGGTCATGTCTATTTTCAAATCAAGTCAATATCAACTTACTCTCAATTTGTATCTTTCCAAATCAAACTTCCAATTTGTATCTTGTTATCGGTCAAGTGGCCAGTTCGATCCAAAGAACAGCTTGTACCTGCTTACATGCCTACGCTTCCGGTCAAACGGCAAGTTCGATCCAAAGAACAGTTTGTACCCTGCTTATGTTTTGTTATCGGTCAAACGGCAAGTTCGATCCAAAGAACAGTTAGTACCCTGCTTATGTTTTGTTATTGGTCAAACGACAAGTTCGATCCAAAGAACAGTTTGCACCTACCCACATGTTGTGATAGTCATCAAGCAGCAAGTTCGATCCAAAGAACAGCTTGTATCATCCTTTTGTCTATGCCTCTAGGTCAAACGGTGAGTTCAATCCAAAGAACAGTTTGTACCTGCCAATCTGTTTGAATTTTCAATCAAGCAACAAGTTCGATCCAAAGAACAGCTTGTATCTGCCTATATGCCTATGTCTCCGGTCAAGTAGCAAGTTCGATCCAAAGAACAGCTTGTACCTGTCTCGTATTTCTATTCCCAGTCAAGCGGCAAGTTCGATCCAAAGAACATCTTGTACCCATCTCTTATTTGTATCTCTTGGTCAAGTGGAAAGTTCGATCCAAAGAGCAGCTTGTACCTCTCTTTTGTCCCCTAGTTTGTCTACCCTGTCAATGTCTACCTAGATCCCCAGTGATACGACATGCCCCGTAGACTCCAGTTGCTTGTCTTGCATTCATAATCAAAATGTTGCATGGCATTCATATTTTTGAAAAAAGTGAGAAACGTATTTTTATGTCCAAAAACAGTGCAAATGTTAATATTTAAGTATCTTCGTCCCGTCAAATCAAAGACTTCGTCTCTTGACTCTTCGGACAAAGAAACTTAAATAGGGGCAGCTGTTATACCCTAATTTTGGACCTAAAAATACTAGCTCAATTCTTTTTTGCATTTTAAGTCACTTAAAATATTTTTCTTGCATTTCAAGTTATTTGAACTGCCTTTGATCAATTGCACCTTCCTCTGCATCTTATTTCAATGTTATTTGCAAAATTCATGAAAAAGGGTATTTCAGTCATTTCCTGCATTCAAATTCATTTTAGTCCTTGAAAATTGTTTGTGTCTTTTCATTTGATTTGTATCAGTCCTTGCTTCACTCTCATGTTAAAATCCATTTCAAAATCACATTTAAAGTCATTTTGAGTCAGTTTAGCCCCTAGGGGCATTTTAGTCATTTCCAGTGTTAAAACTCTGTTTAATCTCTAAAAATTGTCTCTGAGACTTTTAATTTGCTTGTATAAACTCTTGCTTCAATTCCCTGTTAGAAAACCATTTAAAATTGCATCTGAGACACTTTGAGTCAGTTTAGTCCCTAGGGGCATTTTGGTCATTTCACACGAAATTTTGACAGAGAGAGGTTACTTTAAAGTACCTCATTTAAGTAATTTGTTCATTTTAGTCCGTTTTGTTATTTTTAATTGTTCCACTTTACGTTATTTTCCATTTACCAATTTTAAATTCAATTTTAGTTTAATTTTCATTTTAGTCCCAAAAATTTCTAAAAATTGCATTTTTAGTCCTCTTGTCTCATTTTATTTCTTTTTTAGGTCTTTTAATTTGAATTTTGGTCCTTTAGGTCAAATTTTTGTTTTAAGGTCAATTGCATTTCAGTCCCAAAGACTTTTTTCTATTTTACAGACTAGTCCTTCAATTTTCTCATTTTGCAGATAGGTCCCTAAGTCCAAACAGGTCCAATTTTAGTCCAAGATTACGTGGCAGTCCCACATTGGTCCAAAATCACACATGTCAGCTTATAAATACAGCCACATCACCAATTACACAGGATCACCATTCATTCATTGACACATCATCATAGAAAGTTCTAACAAACTCTCCCTCTCTTCTCCAAACCCTAACCACCGTAACAAACCATTCCACCACCACTTCCTCCACCGTAACAGAATCAAAAACCACCATAAACTCTAAAATTCATACCAATTCTCAATCAAGTTCATCATCAAACATACGAAATCAATACAGACTTTCAGAAGATCAAAGCAAAATGTGTTCATTTCAGCAAACTTAGTTCGAATTTGCAGAAGATTCTCAGTGATTTTCTGTGGAAATCATCATCATCGAATCTTCACCTTCGCAATTCAAGCAAGTATTCGTCAATTGCAAAGACGAATTCCTTGCGATCACGAAGGATTTGGTGAAAGAGAGAAGAAGGGAGATTGAATTCGAAGTGAACCAGAGAAGAAGAAGACGAACAACAACGAAGCTCTTACCAGAAGAATCAAAGGCTCTCTTGAGGATCTTTGTTCAAATCTCCGTTCAAATCCAGGTATAACTCAAGGAACCTTCTCATTTTTCGTTCTAATCATCATCGAAGGTTCACAATCGAAAATAAACGGTGAAACAAAGTGGATCAACAAGTCCTAGAACTTGTTCGTTCGAAAAGTTCGAAACAGATTGAAAAAGCTTGAAAACCGAAACCCTAAAATGTAAAATCCATGAAGATTCACCGTTTATTTACGAAAACAGAGTTCAAATCTGGAACCAGTGTAGAAAATAGGTTAGATTAGGGTTCAGTTTCAAGAAGATTCGAAAACGATTTGAAACCCTAGAAACCGTGAGTTTAAACTTCGATCTACGTCGTTTCAATCACAATTTCACAAAAATAGTCTTAGATCCGTAAACTGGGGAGGAAGACGAACATTTCTGGGTAATTAGTTTAAAAAGTTAGCATCAGTTCGTCGGAGAAGATGAAGATTCCGATGAATCTTCATCTTCCTCCGCCGTCCTCCCCAGGCGAGGTTAGTGTTCAGAGAGAAGAAGAGAGAAGAACGAGTGAAGAGAGAGAATGAGAAGTGAAGAATGAATCAGACCAGTCTCCAGGCATTTATATAAGCCTTTGAACCGGTCTGGTTCAACTGGTTCGCTCCTCTTCGCCCCCTGACCATTGGATCTAGGGCTGATCCATCTGGATCAATCCAACAGTCCCTGAGGCTCCCTGGTGATCCAGGATCCATGTGTGTGTGGGTTGGGCCTGTTGTTTGTACTGGATTTCATTTCCCTTCATTTTCTTGCTATTTTGACACTGTTTGTTGATGTTTACACCCCCTGCCTTGCCTAAAATTCTTGTAAAAATTCCATAAATTTTTTCAGATGTTCTTGATATTTTTCTTGACCTTTTTGTGATGTTGTTATGTGTTAAATCTTGATTAAAAATATGTGTGGTATTTTCTTATTAATTGTTTACCATTTTTGTTAAAATTTGTGAAGTTTTATATGTTCTTAAGCTTAAAAATCCCTTAAAAATTCTAAAAATTTTCATGTATGTTTCTTGTTATTTTTGTGATGTTTCTATGCATTTTGCTTACTGAAAATTTTGTTAAAAAAATATTATCACATTTTCTTGCATTATTTCTTGATTTTATGTGAAAAAACCTCTAAAGATTGCTCAATCCCACTCTATGTTCTTGATGATTGTTTGATACACATGTTATATGATTCTATGAATCTTTGGCTACTGTTTGTACATGATTTTGATGCTTGTGTGTGAATCTTGATTGGTTGCTTGGTTTACAAGTTACATTTGTGAATAAATAATGCAAATATGCCTAAGTTTACTTTGTAAATGTCAAGTTCATCATGTTGCTTTAATTTTCATCTTAAAACCTGATTCTAAACCTTTGAAAAATGTATTAGAATGTGAGAATTTTAGGCAATAAGATTCTTGCATTTTGTGAGCAAATTTTAGTTATATTTTTGCACTTTTTGGCTTTATTTTGTGAAGTTTTCTTATGCTTTTGTATTGATATTTTACTTGCTTTATTTTTCTTTGATATTACCCTATGCTACTAACATTCTCTTGTTTCATGTTTCATACATCATAAGCATATTCTCCATCACACTTCCTCATCTCATTTCTTTACTTTTCTTTTGCTTTTAATTCATTTTATGTGGGATTAAGTCCTCACAAGGAAAGTAGTTTGTATTTAGGCCAATGATGTAAAGGACAATGGACTCTAATGATGTACACCGACACAAGCACCGACACATGCACACACACCACTTGGTTACTTTAGATGTATGGCTAGGATATGCATGTTTAGATGTATGTTTAGGATTGAATGTTAGATGTATGCTTAGGTTTTACACTTAGGAAAAATCAATTCTCCAAAAATATGAACAACATCACTCAAATCTTTTTCCTAATAAACTTTGGGATCAAAATCCCATTGATTTTCCTTTTATTTTCTTAAACAAAATTTTAATGAATTTTTAATCATACTCAGACTTCTTTTGCAAAATAACTAATTCCACCTCACCTTTTCTAAATCTCATGCCCTTGAGGCCTCTTTCTATTCTTCAAAATCCCATTTTCAAACTTAAAATCAACCAACAAAAACAAAAACATTTTTTGGAAGAGAACTACGACGGATTTGATCCTTTAAAAGGGTACGTAGGCAAGGAACCAATATTCCTTCAATTCAAATAAAACAACAATTCAAACATTCTTCTCCCTTCAATTCTTCACTTAGTAAACCCTTAGGTGTAAATATCATTTTTCAAATAACATTTAAAAACAAAGCGCGCGCGTAGAAATTAAAGACGGTTCCTATAGGACACTATAGTCGTTATGGGTGCCTAACACCTTCCCGTAGCGAAAACAACTCCCGGACCTCGATTCTCAAGGGTTTTGCTTATTTTTTCCCTTCCCAAGAAAAAATGAGATATCAAAGGTTAAAAAGGTTCAAACATAATCAATGTTTGACACCCGAAAACCAAGATAAAACATGATGCAGGATGAATTTGAAATGAGCATGATGGGAGAGCTGAATTTCTTCCTGGGCATTCAAATTAATCAATGCAAAGAAGGAGTCTATGTTCATCAATCAAAGTATACAAAGGAGCTTCTGAAGAAGTTCAAGCTTGAAGATTGTAAAGTGATGAACACTCCAATGCACCCTACGTGCACCTTAAGCAAAGAAGATTAAGGAGCTAAAGTTGATCAGAAGCTGTATAGAGGTATGATTGGTTCTTTGTTATACCTCACTGCATCTAGGCCAGATATTTTATTCAGTGTATGCTTATGTGCAAGATTCCAATCAGATCCTAGAGAATCTCATATGACTGCTGTCAAGAGAATCTTCAGGTATTTGAAAGGAACAACTAATCTTGGACTCCTTTATAGGAAATCCTTAGATTATAAGCTAATTGGATTCTGTGATGCTGATTATGCTGGTGATAGGATTGAAAGAAAGTCAACCAGTGGCAATTGTCAATTTCTGGGTGATAATCTTATATCCTGGGCTAGCAAAAGACAAACAACTATTGCTATGTCTACAGCAGAAGCAGAATACATTTCAGCTGCGAGTTGTTGTACACAACTACTTTGGATGAAAATCAGTTGGAAGACTATCAGATAACTGCTAACAGTATTCCCATTTATTGTGATAATACTGCTGCTATTTGTTTGTCTAAAAATCCAATTTTGCATTCGAGAGCTAAGCACATTGAATTCAAACACCATTTTATCAGAGACTATGTTCAAAAAGGAATTTTAGATATACAATTCATTGATACTGAAAATCAATGGGCTGATATATTTACTAAGCCTTTAACTGTTGAAAGATTTGATTTTATAAAGAAAAATTTGAACATGCACTTTGTGTCTGATTAAATGTTTGCTTGCTCCTGAATAGGATTTTAGGTTCTGAAGTTAGTTCAAAAGAAGTAGTCCATCAGAAGCTCTTTATTGAGGTTCTGAGGAAAACTCGCTTCTGATAATGACTTCAGCATCTGAAGTCTAGAAGCTGGATTTTATGCTTCTGAATAGTGGAGTTAGTGGAAACGTTGGGACTTACTTTTTATGGTAACTTCTGGCCCACTAACTTGGTAGTTACTCTGAGAACTTCTGACGTGGCCTATATGTATTGGTGTATAACTTAAAAGGGCAATGATGATTTAATAGCTTTGAAAGCACTTTTCACGCGCCCCCAATTTTGTCATTAATGTTATGTTTGTTTGTCTCTTTTTAATTGCAAACGTTTTTACTCTTAACACTTTGTCAATTCACACACTATTCACTCACAACAAACACATTTGCTCTCAAACCTATTGCGAAGTAAGCGCATTCCCTCAATCCTAGAACCCTAAAATCATCATCTTCTTCAAATCTTCTTCAATCAATCAAATGGCATCATCAAGCTCAAAAGTTTCAGAATCTACTTCAAGCATGCAAGGCGCATCAGAATCTGGGTCCGTGTACAAAGAGAAGACTATGGATATTCCATGGAAATCCTTAATAGTTCAAATAGAATCACCGGTGGACTTCGCTTCACTTAAGAAGTATGAAGTGGACATGGAAGGTTTGGTAGATATTCAGAAGCTATCTGAGTACTTCAAGATGTTGAATGGGCCAACTTATGTGAACTTGGTCAAGGACTTTTGGTTAAGGGCTGAGGTGTACAACGGAAAGCCTGCAAAGGTCATAGGTAAATAAGCTGGGTCAAAGAAAGGGAAGATGACAGTGGATATGAATCCTACCTCTTTTGATAGCTTAGAAATAAGGTCTGAAGTGATGGGCATTCCTATAACCATCACTGAGGACGTTATAGCTAAAGCTTGTAGAGTGGATGCAAAGGGAAGATTCCAAGAAATAGTCAAGAAGGAAGATGTCCTGCTAAAGAGCTTCTATAACTCGCTTCTGGGTGGGAACAAAGATGCCAAGCCTTCTGAAATGGAGATTCACAACAGGATGTTGGTGAAATTCAGTAATGATTGCTTCTTTCAAAGAGCAGGAGGGTCTGATCAACCCAACAATCAACAGAAGCTAGCAATTTACTTCATGGCTATTTTTGATAAGATAAATTTCCCAAGATATGTCATGGATCATCTCTGCTGGGCTATAAATGAAGGCACTGTTAAAGGAAGGAAACAAGTGCCCTATGGAAGATTGCTATCTAAAATCTTTTATCAAGGAAGAGTGCTGGATTTCCTGAAAAAGACAAGGGATGCTTCTGATAAATGCTTCAAAGTTTCTACTGCTGAAAGGACTATCAGTAGCAGGAGCTTATTTTCTATGAACTTTATCAAGAAAACCCCTGAAGATGAGAAGTGGATAGAGATGACTACTGCAGAAACTGAGATTATCAGGGACTTTCCTTCAATCTTTGAGGAAAGTAATCCTGAAATCTTCGCTAAATCAGTAGCTGAGTATGTCTTGGAGGAAGATGCAAGCACTCGGGAAGAAGCTGCTCCTATTAAGGGAAAGAAAGTCAAGGGAGCTACTGCACCAGAAGCAGCCACTGATAAGGGCAAGCAAAAGAAGGATGCTAAGAGAAATCGAGGGAAAGCTGAAACTGTTTATCACAAAGTAAAATTGGATGAAGCTATGGATGAGCTGGAAAAAGAAGAAGCTGAGCCCAAGCTGAAGAAGAAGACACCTGTTGATATGAAAATCTCTATGGTTGAAGTAACTCCTGCCAAGGCCAGAATGGCTAAGGAATATGCTGCTAATGAGATAGCAGATAGAAAGGAGAAGAAGAGAATTGGGGCCGCTTCTATTTCGATGAAAAGAAGTAAAGGTAGATCAGAGTCCATCATCACAAAAGAGCATCTGGATAAAGCTCTTGATGGGATAAAGGCAAAAGAGCACAAGCCCAAGAAGAAGGCATCTGAACTAACCTTCACTCCAATGGTTGTAGTGACTTCTGATATGAAGAAAGAAGCTGATGAGCAAGCTATTCAGATGTTAGCTGAACTTAAAAGGAAAGAAGCTCAGTACAATCTAGAGAGGGATCAAAGGCTTAAGGCTTCAGGACTAGAAAAATGTGATGAATTCTTCAAGGAGAAGTCTGTCGAAGTCAAGGAAGTGGCTGATAAAGCTTCAGAAACGGTTCTAAAAGCACCAGGTGCTACCACTTCAGAACCTGGAATTACAGTCAAGGTATGTCAGATTCCAGCCACCTCTACCCCCATCTCATCCTTTTCACCACCAGCAACTGAGCAAGAAGAAGATACTTCAGTCTTAGAAAATCTTGCTCTCCACTACTCTGGTGAGTTACCAGAAGATGTTGAACCCAACTCAGAGAAAGCCTCTGAAGCAACTCCAGAAGCAGCTGCTTTTGAAAATGTTGTTTCAGAAAGCCCCCATCAACAATCACCTGAACCACACAAACCCACATCACCTCCACAACCACAATCACCAGTTGCTAACATTGACCCCCAACTCAACATCCAAACACCAACTTCACCACAACAACCACCAACTGTTACTGAAACCAACTCCCCACTTAACCAACAACCAGAACAAACTTTTTCCAAACCAACTCCCATGGATATTGACAATTCTCAAGTCAATGTCCAAGCCTCAACCTCAAACTCACAAACTGCTTCTGACCAGCCATCACTCTCAACTCCATCTCAACAAATCACCATTCTAGAATCCAACCATGTTCAAGACTCTACTCTCAGTGATTCTGACCTTGAAACCCTTGAACAACCACCCCTGGACATCCTGGAATCTGAACATATTGACAATGAGCTACTCAAGATCCTTTCTAAAATGCATGATCTGATGGATCAAAGAAGGACAATTGATCTCACCAATGCATATGAAGAAGCATGGACATCACTTCAGAACAGAATTGCAGAGTTAATAGAAGCTGTAAAGGACAAGTGCATCAGAATCAAGGAAGCTTCTGTCAGAAGATTAATGGAGAATCTGAAGCAAAGATTTAGAGTTGAACATCCCAGATTGCTTCTGACAAACAAGCCATTCTTCTCAGAAGTGGATTATTTGACAAGAGAAGTTAGAATGTTCAAGCTTCTGAGGCGGCAGATGGCACAACAACCGCAAGAAGCTAAGGCAAGGGAATTGGCGCTTCTCCAGAAGCAACAACTTCTTGAAGATCAATTGAAGAAGCAAGCTGAAGAAATGGAGAAGATGAGGAAACAACTTCAAACCAAACCTTAGTTGCACACCTTAGTGTTTATTTTTGTTTGTTGTTTGTTTTAATCCTTTTCTATATACTGCTTCTAAATTCCTAATGGTTCTGATTCTTGAATGCCTGAATACTTTGTTTTGTTCATATATATTTTTTCATTGCTTAGTTACTTATATTTTTGATGAGATAGATTATAGGTTCTGATTCTTTGTTATACTCTCTTATTGTTTGAGTTTTTCTCAAATCTTTTGGTCTTGGTTGCTTATTTTTTTTGATAATGACAAAAGGGGGAGTATATGTGATAGTATTTAAAGGCTCTGAGCCCCATTAATGATATTTGAAATTTTTTGAAAAACTTATATCTTTTTGTCTTACCTAAAGAGAGGTGTATCAAAAAGGGGGAGTATCAAATTTTCAAATAAAATTAATTGAATCACTCTTCTCATCTATAACTCATTTCATTTTAAGCTCTGAGATTATTATTGCCCGAAAAATGAATTTAATTAACTTGGATAGAACTTAGGGGGAGCTTACAAACCTCACCTTAAAGACTATCAGACTCAGGGGGAGTTTGAGCTTACAAACCTCAGATTCTGAGCTTACAAACCTCCGAACTCCAAAGTCAACTTGTTAATTAGATTAACAACAATTGATCAATTTTAAATACTATTGTTTGTCATCATCAAAAAGGGGGAGATTGTTGGAACAAAATGTGTTTAACAATGAACCTTAAAGAGTTTTGATGATAACAAGGTATTAAAAATTGTAAATTGGACTAGCTAATATTTGTTCAAGTGTACAGGACCTTAATTAAAAAGTTACATCAGTTATTGGTTCTGAATGAGCAAATAAAGAGCAAAAGGAATCAACAAAATTGAAGCTTAGTGATTCTGAAGGCAACTCGCTCCTGAAGAGAAAAGCGCTCCTGAAGTAAAGCCGCTCCTGAAGTTAGTAAAGTACTTCTGAAGAATAGTGCTCCTGAAGACAAGAGATCCAGAAGCCACATCATCAGAAGCTGTGTTATCAGAAGCTGTATCATCAGAAGCTGCATCATCAGAAGCTGCGTTATCAGAAGCTGCCTCATCAGAAGTCATTTCACCAGAAGCTGAAGATCAACTGGATTTGCAAAAGATTCAAGGATTGAAGAATCATCACTGCAAAAGTTGTCTATTGGATTCGAAAACACAACAAAAGATTGGTGGAATTTTGCAACGGTCATTTCAAAGGTGTTTGAAGGCATGTGCTTGCAATTTGGACGAAAGCGTTGACATTGTACTTTGTACGAACTGTACAACCACCTTCTCCACTACTCTGTTTTGTTTCCACGCTACAAGACAAGAAAACAGCTCCAGAATACAGCTTTGCCTGCATAGATGTTCCTTTGGATAAGGAATGGATTTCAAATTGGTTCTTCATAGGACAACAACCAAATCAGGCAAAAGATCATTGGTGAAAGATCAAGCTTCAACAACGACTCTTTGATGTGCTGGCAATTTCACAACGTCTCTTTCACACCTCTATATAAAGGAGTGAATACTTAGAGAATTGGCAATGCTGAACAAAAGACTTACAACATTTTTACAAGTGCCAAACCTCTGCTAAAATTGTTCTGCATTCACTTAGAATTTCTGTGTCTCATATTCATATCTTAGAAATTATTAAGTCATTGAGTCTGTATCTGATTTGTATTGTGAGCACCTCTGATTGTATATAAAGTGTTCAACCTTAAACAATTTTCTGTGTGATTTTGTTTAGTTAGAAGTCTCTTGCAGTTGTGCTTGAGCAGGGAAGTCTCTTGATTGTGTTCTTGAGCAAAGGAAGTCTCTTGCTTGTGTGCTTGAGCAAAGGAAGTCTCTTGCTTGTGTGCTTGAGCAATTGTAATCAGATATTACTCTTAGTGAAATCTCCTTGGAAGTGCAAGGGGGACTGGACTACTTCCGGTTTGTGGAAGGAACCAGTATAATTGCTTTGTGTCGTTCTTCTTCTTTCTCTCTGTTTTATTCCGCTGCATTTAGATTCTGATAACCACTTCAGAAGCTGTTTCACTTAGCTTCTGACCAGTATGTTCAGTTTTTAGGAGAAACGAAGAATTTTCCAAAACACAATTCAACCCCCCTTCTTGTTTTTTTCTCACCTTCAATAACTTCATTAAATCTGAAAATCTTATGGCTTCACTTAACTCTTTACCAATTTACTTTCCATCTCGTGATTTTACATCCACTTTATCCGTTCCATAAGCCAAAACCTTAAAACTGTTGACCTAGGCTCTTCGTCAGCTCTTGCCACGTTAACTTCTAATGTTACCTAAAACCGGATTGATTCTGTTAATACTTCTCCATGCATTTTCTTCCTTAAAAATCATAGGGTGTGATGTGCATTCGATACTTGATGTTATAGAGAGTGTTTGTTGCATAAAAGATTGTGAAAATAACCCCCAATAGCTACTAAGGCCCTAGAGACGAAATGACAGTTTTCGGAAAAACTGGAAATTTCGCCCCAGGTTCACTATCAGCGAAATCCTCTAGAGTAATTTCGCTCATAGCGAAAATTTCGCTATTGGCGAGTTTCTTCAGCTTAGTTTTCCAGAAATCATATTTTACATAAAAAAATCTTATTTCCTCAAGTAATCCAATGCATATCATTCCTTCCAATCATGTTAAAAACAATTTTATAACTTTTGCATGGCAAGCATTAACATCAATCGGTTCAACTCACGGCACATTAAAAACTAATGTCTTGTTTATCATGGCACTTAACATAAAACTTCCACATAAAACCTTAACTTCGTCCGCTAAGAACGGCTTACCTTATTTCTCTGTCAACTCATTCATCATTCATTGTTAGAACCTTATTCACACTGAACATATAGATCTTTATCTTCGTCCTCATGTTTTAATCCCTGAGAGCTTACTGATTCCATCATCACATGTTGACTTCTCCTATTCTTGTAGCCTTGCACTCCCGTAGAACTCATACTTATAATTGCTTAGTTCACCGGCCACCTATTGGCACGTTAAAACTCTTACTATAACTCACTCTGAGTTCTTACTTATCAGTTCATCTTCAGCACATACTTCGTTCCTCCTGGATCCTCTTCAGATCTCAGGCATCGGTTCTAATTGTCGAATGTTAAATTGAGTTGATCAGGCTCAACTAACAACGACAATTAAAACATTTGCCCGGAACCCAATGGTCCCACTACCTTAGGTGTAATTTAATGACCCATGGAACGATCTGAATCGACCTGCTCTGATACCAAATTGTAACACCCATACTAGACGTATCTAGAAAGTCTACCATGTGCGTTAGTTTAGTACTGGATACATTAAACATTTACAACATAAAAACTTCGAATGAATATTATATAAAACATCATGCATTCGTACAATGATAATTCTACTCATCATTTCTAATAATTACATCCTCGAATATCCTTAACATCCTGCTGCGGGTACGAACGATCACTTGTCGTAACATCCATTCGGCTACTAGCTTGCCATCCAACCTGTTTATCTGAAACAAATAAGGATTGGGATGAAACATAATGTCTCAATGAGTTTCCCTAAATCCTAGGCTATAGGCAACCTCAAGGGGAAACCTACGATCACCTCGTGTCTACAATATAACCTGAGGGTTGATTATACGTGTGTGGGGACTTGCATACTAGATGGTCGTGCATGCTAGGGCCTTCATAGTCTCATCTTTACTTGTTATAGGCTTCACTTCCTATACATGTCATGGCGGTTAAGGGGAAACTAAAACCGCATTGCCAAGAAAACGTACCACGTATCGAGGCCTAAGCATAGCATAATCATGACACAATTCTAAACCGGACGATTAGGAGAAACTAAGATCATCATCGGCATAACATTCTTTACTTGTTCTATACATAACACTTGTCTTATAGCATCTCATGCTCTTGCTCTTAACTTAATCTTACATGAAATCATACTTGCATAAACATAACATACATGGTCGTGCATAAGTTCATTCATTAGGCTAGTGTTGAACAAACAATCATTATCTTGCTCTTAACTTAACCCCAAGAACAATCACATACATGACCGATGTACGTACATCAGACTCCCTCGGTGTCGTGCGGGTCCCTTACGGCTTGAACCGTTCCCCTTAGATCAAGAACCTCTCGTATCCCCCTGGCGTGGATAACAAGAGACACGAACACCTACATCTTGTAATAGTCTTGTTCTTATACATACATGAAAGGTTAAACTATACGAGATAATTCCTTATCTCGGGATCCCTGCTCGATCCTTTGTTGGTGAACTACATACTAGTTCATTCTTGTTCATGAGCGTAGAAAATATTACTAGCATCTTAACACACATAAATATTCATGATCATCATTCTAATTCTCGACAACTATGTCGAGGCTCTAGTTCCATCCCCCCTCTTAATACATCACTAACCGAATGTATTGCATAGCCTATCATAACGTCTCATGTGCTATTCGTCATTGAAATTCATGATGTTGTTAATGCATTTCCTTACCAATATCCTTAGGGGAAAAGTGCAATGATAACTTGACTTTGAGGGGTGTTTAAAGTTATAAGAGACTGCAGGTAAAATCTTGGTCGAAACCACTGCATTTCATGAATTTTCTTGTAAAAAGTGATGTGCTGTGAAATCTCGCTTGAGCGAGATTCATCATGCTTGAGCGAGATTCCAAGCGAAATTTTAATTCGGTTCTGCCATGATCTCGCTTGAGCGAGATTCATCTCGCTTAAGCGAGGTTCTTCAGTACCAGACCTGCAGAATTCGTAATTTTGACCTCTAAACCTCAAAATATGTTTCCAATGCACACAAACCACTTAGAATACATAGAAAATAGCTTAGAACAAATACATAACAACAAACAACATAATTTCAATGACTAATGGTGTAACAGCCCGTTTTTCGCTAGATTTATTTTATTATTTATTTATGTGTGTTCTATGTGCTCTTATGTGATTAATTGCCTCTGTGTGTGTCTTGGTTGGGATTCGTAGAATTCGGTGTTAGAAGGGTATTTTAGTCATTTCGGACTTAGGGATATTTTGGTCATTTTGAGGGCAGGGGTAAATTTGTAATTTTTGCCTAAGGTTATTTTTAGTGCTTAGTGAGGGTTTTATTTTACTAAGTGTTGGAGAGTGGGGTAATTATTTTATTTACCGTTAAGTGACCGTTAGTGTTATATTTTACCGGTAAGTGAGTAGTAACATTTTGAGGTTGAATTAGAAATGGGTTAGGCCCATTAAGGTTTGAGAGATAAGCCCAATTGAATAGAGCATATATAAACTTTAGTTGTTGGTGAGAATTAGGTTTACAAACATTTTCATTTCATTTCATTTGAGAAGAGAAGAGATAGAGGCTAGAGGGAGAACAAGGGTTAGAGCTTGAGGAGGGGATTCATCATCTAGGAGCTAAATTGAAGCTTGGGTTAGAGAATCTTGGTGCTAGAGGTAAGAGGGTTAGAATTCAACCATAATTCATAACTTTTTCTTTCTTACCCATTTTTGTGAAATTGATGAATTGAATCTAATTGTTGTAAAATTCGTGCATGATTGTTGTTGTTATGTTTGAGAACATGATTTACATGATAATTGTATGTTAGTATGTGAATTAACATGTTTAAATGCATAGTTGTTGGTGCTTTGTGTTCTTGAGCAAGTTTGATGAGAATTGAAGTTGTAGTGTTGAATTGTGCATGAATTTATGTTCAAATGTCGTTGTTGTTATCTTGACATATGTCGTTGTTGGATTGATGCAATGGGTATCATTGAAATGGTGAATTGGTGATGAATATGTTGTTGTTGTTGAAAGTTGTGGAAATTGATGAATTGGTGAATTTTGATGAGATTAAGTTGAATTGTAGTGTCAATGATTTTTAATGAATGAAACAAGTTGATTATGATGAGTTATGGTATAATGATTTTCTGTTTTTGGTTGTTGTTTGGTAATGAGAAATGGATTGGGAGAAATCGGGATTTTCATATGAAATTGAGCGTTAACCGTTTTGAAAAATGAGTGTGATGTGAGGTTATGGAAAATGATTTTTGGGATGATTGAAACTTGAATTTTTCTATACATTATGATAGAGCTAACTGTTAGGAGAATATATGCGAAAACGGAACTGAATTTGGGTTAACGGTCGAGATTTTACGAACGAAATGGCGAAACCGGAAAACCGGGACTGCACAGAACCGCTGCTCAGCACACTGGCTGCTGCCCATTTGCGCCTGGGCGCAGGAAGCCATGCCTGGGCGTGGCTTGGCAGCCCCTCATGGGTGCCTGCCTTGTTGTGTTGTGCTGGGGTGCTTTGGGGCCAATTCCGGACTTCCAAAACCGATTCTTTCGATGTTTTCATTATTTTCTAGACTTTCTAAACCTATGGAAACATCAAAAGAATTGAGTTGAACTTGACTCCTTGGATTTAATCAAGCTTATTGTTATTGTTCAAGGAATGTTCAAGAACGCTGATTTTCTGAAAACTTGTTTTCTCAAAAGAATGAAGTAGGGTTAAGTATGTATGACGTTTATATGACTTCTAAAAATGGTTGTGAATGGTTCCATCAAGTTTAGACTTGTTTTGCTTTGAAAATGAGAATTTTTGTGAAATGTGAAAAAGGAGACGAACTTTGTGATTTCCATGAATTCGTCGTATTTGGCCGGTGAAACGCCAAGGCATCCTCTACTGCACTCATATGTGGCCTAGAGGTATGCTTAGTTGAGGCATTGAAACTTTTTTACTCGATTTTGGCTTCAATGCCCAATTATTTTTAAGTTATGACTTGGAGAAACGAACTTGACTAAAGATGACTTTTGAGAACCAATTGATTGTGAATCCTTTATGGGGAATTGTTATATGATATGTGAAGATGATTGGTGGTGCATTTATGTGACAACTTTATGTTGTGTGATTTTTGATGTTGTTGGTGATTGTATATGTGTTAATTGGTGATGAATTGTTGATGATTGCATATATACATGTATTGGTGATGGTGAGGTGATTATTGTTTGTGTGAACATATGCATTTGTAGTTGAGTCATATGTTCATGCATTCATGACTGATGGTGGTGGATTTTATATCCAAGACTGATGGTGGCGGATTTTATATCCAATTGAGGTGAGTACGATGTTTTTGTTGCATCGAAGGTGACGACCTTGAGGTGTTTTGGTACCACATGCATCTAGAGAAGAGTCTAGAACATTGCATGCATTTGAATAGTTGATGAGTTGTGTCATAATTGAATATATGACTTGGTGAATTGTGTGTTGGTGAAATTTGGTGAATGTTGTGATTGTGTGGATTGATGTATAAGTACATTGGTGGATTTTGTGGATGGTTGTGAATAATTGATTTATGCTCTAATTGCATGTCTTATTTGTTTGTACTTATACACTTGGTGAATCTATTTGATGATAATTGATTGGATGATAATGATGAGGTGAGAATTGTATATGTATATACATAAGATGTGGTGATTTCTTTGATGATGATGATTGATTGCTTGTAACTTGAAATGATGAATTGTACTTGTTGAATTAAGCATGTTGAATTGAGTAATGAGGTAAGTGATGTGATCATTGATTGATGTTGATAAATGATGAGCTTTTGTTGATGACTTGATTAGAGGTTGAATATGCATGCTATGCTATGATAATAATGTGATAGCTTGAAATGTAAGTGATGGGGATAATAATAATCATGTGATGCTAGTATTCTAGGAGGGAGGGTTATGTATAGGTGATACGTGTATGATACACTTGTGGAGATAAAATTGGAATGATAATATGCATGTGTTGTGATTACTTATGAATATATGTATGGATTGTTATTCTAGAATATATTCTTTCATTTTCATGACAAATGTTTTTCGTGGATTATGATGATGTAATGCTAACCCTCAGTGGTCTGTGGTGGACCGCCTACCTCTCTGTATGGATGGGTAGACGGCGTGCATGATGCTTAGTTGTTTGCTTGATGATGCCGAGGAGTGGAGTTCCTCTTTTATATGCAAGTGTCTAGATTAGGGCTCTGATCTAGGGTAGTTCTTGCAAGTTGGTTTTTATTTTTGGACCATGTATTTTGGAGTTGAGATGTTATTTGTTATTTGAGATTTGGAGAATACAATTGTATTTTATTTGAGATCTGGAGATGTTTTATGATTTTTAAGTATGTCCGCTGCTATGTTGTGTAACATGATCTTTATGCATGTATGATTTGTGGTTTATTTGGAGACGTAGCATCTATTTCTAGAATACGTTTGTATATTCGCGCGTTTTACCGCTTAATAGAAATAGGGTGTTACAAATGGCAAAAGGGGTACTAAAACCCTAACTTACATACTAATACAAATCATGTTTTCTCATAAGAATTGCACAACCCAAAGGTAGGAGAAACTATCTAAGAACTCACCTAAACATGTTTCTTGCAACTTCTCAAGCATCAAACCCTAGCTTCCTCTTCATTCTTGATCTTTAGCTCTTTCCACCAAACCATGCTTTAATCTCTTCATCCACTTGTATCTTGCTTGATAAGCTACCTTAATCCATGCTTGATCATGTTTTGGAGGAAGTTTGGATGCCTTTAAAGAGAGAGGGAGGACGCAAGTCTAGAAAGAAGAGGGAGAGAAATATTTCCACAAAACCTAGAGAGAGAAATGAAATGGGAAAATGAGTATTTGGTGCCCAAACATACTTATATACTCCCTTGTGCGAAATTACTTAAATGTCCTTTGTCTCGGTCGCATTTAGCCTGACACTGATACATAAATCCTTGCTTGACTGATATTACATAATATTATCTTCCGTCGTACTTAACATTTTCATCATACTCGCTTTCCATGAACCTTAGTCCTCTGATACATTTAATAGATAAAATTTCCATTAGCTGACGAGCGGGATATTACATCAGGACTATTATGATGGTAAAATTATTACAGAAAGGCTACATTTCATTCATTTTCAACCTTTTTTCATTACAACTCTACACACACATGAAACAATACGATAGCATGGACAAAGCCATCTCCATCAATCTTGTCTTTCTTCCATGACCAGCACCAATTTCATTGTTTTAAAGTAACCCAGTTCTTCAACTTCATCAACCCAGACAAAAAATTCACAATTTCAACATCATCTTGTACAAAACAAAATTCAAAATCAGTAAGGTGTTGATCACACCATTCTTATGTCACACAAGAATGGTTAAACAAACCTTTGGCAGAGGGCAAGCATAGAAAGACCTTTCTAGGTTTTTGAGAGTGTTGGCTTTTCTTACAGCACAAATTCTACCAAACCAACATTCAAGCACTCTCACATCACCATTAAACATGGATCTTGAAAATAGAGCTTAACTTTAATAACTCTTTTTGCCCATATGCCCACCCCCCATCATTTCAGATTAAATTTGAACAGTTTTGCTTTAAGAAATTTTGGAGATTCTGGTTTTCGGATTCAATAAAAAAAAGTTAGGGTTTGGACTTTTTTGAATTAGGGAACAACATTACCACTAATTATTGGAAGAAATTTTGGGGATTTTGGAGTGTGGGTTAAAGATTGTAAAATTAGAGTTCCAATTTTATTGGGGAAGAAAGAGTCGTTGGGGAAGAAAGAAAGAGCCGTTGGGGCATTTTCTGCAAATCAATAAATTTCGTCCTTGAAAATTTTGGTCACTATCGGCCAAATTAGTCCCTGCTTATGTGGCATCTAACATGTGAGAGGTTAACGGTCACGTCTGCACCATTAACACTTCAATTGGACAGAGGGACTAAATTGATTGACATTTTACAAATTCACTGACTATTTTGATATTTCGTTAAATTGGGGGACGAATTTGGTCGATTCGTGCAAATTCAGGGGCGAAGTTGATTATTCACTCAAAAATTAATGTATTTGGTTAAAAATCTATATCAAATCCATCGGCTTATAATGTCTTATTTTTGCTTATATCTTAGGACGAAGGGGTGTTGACATTAATTGCTCGTTCTTCTTTTTCTCTTGAAAATTTCATTCAAAAGCTTTTTATATCAATAATATTTATCCTTTTACGGCTGGCCTCTATCATCATGATTTGTTACACGGATTGTTTTTATGTTTCGTTCCATATAAAAATGAAATTTAAACATTGTAAGAATTAAAACAACAAACATATCATAACGTGCAAAATTAAAAGAACGAGTAATGTATGAGTCAAAATCACCACACCCATGTACATGCATACTTTATTAAAATCCAGACTTACATCGTAGAAATACAATTTATTAATTGGAAACAAAGGTTGTTGTTTTTAAAGTAATGCATGATAACATGCATGGTTTCTTTCATTTTTTTTGGAGGAGGATAACATGCATGGTTGGTTTTTAGTTTTTGAGACATATCATTCTTAGGTGGCAATTTCCAAAGCCGTCTTCAAGTAGTCTTTTTCAATAGTGTCCGAAACTATTTTCAGAGTGACTGGCATATACCGTCAAAATTGTATCCGATGTCGCCGAATCTATTTACACAAGTATCGTGATCATTTAACATGTTTGACATAAGAGGGTATGCACTTCATCGTGCATAACTCATGATTTGTATCTCCTTCCATAATGAAATTCTTGAACTTCGAAAGTAACTTTTTTCTTATTCTTTCTTGACTTACATACATATCTTGGAGACTCACATTATTGCATAACATAAATCATATAGGATCCTTGACCCTCATAACAATATCTCATTTCCTCGTTCTAAGAACAATAAACTTGAATCTTCAAAACATCATATCCGGTTACAATCACAAATTGTTACCTTCTTCTGCATGACACTTCTTCTTTTAATACCGGTTCCACACTTGATAATTCAATCATTACTTTGAGTCACAAAAAGCAACCTTTCGACTTTGACCTTTATTTCCCTTATCATAGCACATACTCTTCATTTGTTGTGACTCTAGCCTTTCCTATCTTACTTTGGTGAAGACGCATCCATTATACCTTTGCCATATCCTTCACTGTCCGTATTAATCTATTTGCTTACTTAACATTTCGTGAGCTTCTCGCTTGTCCCATATTGCTTCTCAAGAAGACTCTTACTATCAAGTTTCCTATTCCATGGTTATTGTCGAAAACTTTATCTATTAACATTCCATTGCGCCACTCTGATTCCCACCAGTTGACTTTAACCAATATTCTAATCAATTGAGACGACTGAAACTTCACATTCATTTTCCCATATGAGCATCATCTTCTAGAACCTTTCTCAAAACCTTTCAAGTGGCAACCATTGCCATAAACTTGCACCTCACAATACCTTGTAAGATTGAATCTCACGGTAGACTTATCGCATTACCATATTATTTTACTTGGGGATAGACCTCACATTCCCACTGGTTGGGTTTACCTCATGACATATACTTATTATACTTAAACTTGTTTCCGAGAAATCTCGAATTCTCATGGTAGATTAATCATAAATTATACATGCCTTTCTTGATCTTGCTTCATTGCATCCTTGTATTCTCGCATACTATGTTTTACGTAATCAACTAATGCTTGCTCGTTAATTTCTTTCTTTAAGAAAACATTATGATATAATACACGGATCATTGACGTTGATGATTTTCCACTATAAATAAACATACACCGAACATAGGTCACAATCGTTACTCTAAAATCACAGAACAAGTTGATAACACATATGTGCCATCAAATCTTGGTTCTAGTGAGTTTAGCCCACTCTACGCGAATCGTAACAAACCGGTACCTACAAAATTTTCATTTGAATTTCAAAAATATCAATTTCAATCACCCATATGCATATATCTTTCTAAACTCGAGTAAACTTTATGATCCATCATCATAACGAGCTTTAGCAATTCAATTAAACAAAACATAGGTCCGGGGGAATACTCATAACTTCATTAAATCTGAAAATCTTGTGACTTCACTTAACTCTTTACCAATTTACTTTCCATCTCGTGATTTTACATCCACTTTATCCGTTCCATAAGTCGAAACCTTAAAACTCTTGACCCAGGCTCTTCGTCAGCTCTTGCCACGTTAACTTCTAATGTTACCTTAAACCGGATTGATTCTGTTAATACTTGTCCATGCATTTTCTTCCTTAGAAATCATAGGGTGTGATGTGCATTCGATACTTGGTGTTATAGAGAGTGTTTGTTGCATAAAAGATTGTGAAAATAACCCCCAATAGCTACTAAGGCCCTAGAGACGAAATGACAGTTTTCGGAAAAACTGGAAATTTCGCCCCAGGTTCACTATCAGCGAAATCCTCTAGAGTAATTTCGCTCATAACAAAAATTTCGCTATTGGCGAGTTTCTTCAGCTTAGTTTTCCAGAAATCATATTTTACATAAAAAATCTTATTTCCTCAAGTAATCCAATGCATATCATTCCTTCCAATCATGTTCAAAACAATTTTATAACTTTTGCATGGCAAGCATTAACATCAATCGGTTCAACTCACGGCACATTAAAAACTAATGTCTTGTTTATCATGGCACTTAACATAAAACTTCCACATAAAACCTTAACTTCGTCCGCTAAGATCGGCTTAACTTATTTCTCTGTCAACTCATTCATCATTCATTGTTAGAACCTTATTCACACTGAACATATAGATCTTTATCTTCGTCCTCATGTTTTAATCCCTGAGAGCTTACTGATTCCATCATCACATGTCGACTTCTCATATTCTTGTAGCCTTGCACTCCCGTAGAACTCACACTTATTCTTGCTTAGTTCACCGGCCACCTATTGGCACGTTAAAACTCTTACTATAACTCGCTCTGAGTTCTGACTTATCAGTTCATCTTCAGCACATACTTCGTTCCTCCTGGATCCTCTTCAGCTCTCAGACATCGGTTCTAATTGTCGAATGTTAAATTGAGTTGATCAGGCTCAACTAACAACGACAATTAAAACATTTACCCGGAACCCAATGGTCCCACTACCTTAGTTGTAATTTAATGACCCATGGAATGATCTGAATCGACTTGCTCTGATACCAAATTGTAACACCCATACTAGACGTATCTAGAAAGTCTAACATGTGCGTTAGTTTAGTACTGGATACATTAAACATTTACAACATAAAAACTTTGAATGAATATTATATAAAACATCATGCATTCGTACAATGATAATTCTACTCATCATTTCTAATAATTACATCCTCGAATATCCTTAACATCCTGCTGCGGGTACGAACGATCACTTGTCGTAACATCCATTCGGCTACTAGCTTGACATCCAACCTGTTTATCTGAAACAAATAAGGATTGGGAATAGACATAATGTCTCAGTGAGTTCCCCTAAATCCTAGGCTATAGGCAACCTCAAGGGGAAACCTACGATCACCTCGTGTCTACAATATAACCTGAGGGTTGATTATACGTGTGTGGGGACTTGAATACTAGACGGTCGTGCATGCTAGGGCCGTCATAGTCTCATCTCAACTTGTTATAGGCTTCACTTCCTATACATGTCATGGCGGTTATGGGGAAACTAAAACCGCATTGCCAAGAATACGTACCACGTATCGAGGCCTAAGCAAAGCATAATCATGACACAATTCTAAACCGGACGATTAGGAGAAACCTAAGATCGTCATCGGCATAACATTCTTTACTTGTTCTATACATAACACTTGTCTTATAGCATCTCATGCTCTTGCTCTTAAATTAATCTTACATGAAATCAAACTTGCATAAACATAACATACATGGTCGTGCATAAGTTCATTCATTAGGCTAGTGTTGAACAAACAATCATTATCTTGATTCATTTTACGGAGAGCCCCGGGTGGAGTAACCCCAAGAACAATCCCATACATGACCGATGTATGTACATCAGACTCCCTCGGTGTCGTGCGGGTCCCTTACGGCTTGAACCGTTCCCCTTAGATCAAGAACCTCTCGTATCCCCCTGGCGTGGATAACAAGAGACACGAACACCTACATCTTGTAATAGTCTTGTTCTTATATATACATGAAAGGATAAATTATTCGAGATAATTCCTTATCTCGGGATCCCTGCTCAATCATTTGTTGGTGAACTACATACTAGTTCATTCTTGTTCATGAGCGTAGAAAATATTACTAGCATCTTAACATACATAAATATTCATGATCATCATTCTAATTCTCGACAACTATGTCGAGGCTCTAGTTCCATTCCCCCTCTTAATACATCACTAACCGGATGTATTGCATAACCTATCATAACATCTCATGTGCTATTCGTTATTGAAATTCATGATGTTGTTAATGCATTTCTTTACCAATATCCTTAGGTGAAAAGTGCAATGATAACTTGACTTTGAGGGGTGTTTAAAGTTATAAGAGACTGCAGGGAAAAGCTTGGTCGAAACCACTGCATTTCATGAATTTTCTTGTAAAAAGTGATGTGCTGTGAAATCTCGCTTGAGCGAGATTCATCATGCTTGAGCGAGATTCCAAGCGAGATTTTAATTCGGTTCTGCCTTGATCTCGCTTGAGCGAGATTCATCTCGCTTAAGCGAGGTTCTTCAGTACCAGACCTGCAGAATTCGTAATTTTGACCTCTAAACCTCAAAATAAGTTTCCAATGCACACAAACCACTTAGAATACATAGAAAATAGCTTAGAACAAATACATAACAACAAACAAAATAATTTCAATGACTAATGGCAAAAGGGGTACTAAAACCCTAACTTACATACTAATACAAATCATGTTTTCTCACAAGAATTGCACAACCCAAAGGTAGGAGAAACTATCTAAGAACTCACCTAAACATGTTTCTTGCAACTTCTCAAGCATCAAGCATCAAACCCTAGCTTCCTCTTCATTCTTGATCTTTAGCTCTTTCCACCAAACCATGCTTTAATCTCTTCCTCCACTTGTATCTTGCTTGATAAGCTACGTTAACCCATGCTTGATCATGTTTTGGAGGAAGTTTGGATAACTTTAAAGAGAGAGGGAGGGCGCACGTCTAGAGAGAAGAGGGAGAGAAATATTTCCACAAAACCTAGAGAGAGAAATGAAATGGGAAAATGAGTATTTGGTGCCCAAACATACTTATATACTCCCTTGTGCGAAATTACTTAAATGTCCTTTGTCTCGGTCGCATTTAGCCTGACACTGATACATAAATCCTTGCTTGACTGATATTACATAATATTATCTTCCGTCGTACTTAACATTTTCATCATACTCGCTTTCCATGAACCTTAGTCCTCTGATACATTTAATAGATAAAATTTCCATTAGCTGACGAGCGGGATATTACATCAGAACTATTATGATGGTAAAATTATTACAGAAAGGCTACATTTCATTCATTTTCAACCTTTTTTAATTACAACTCTACACACACATGAAACAATACGATAGCATGGACAAAGCCATCTCCATCAATCTTGTCTTTCTTCCATGACCAACACCAATTTCATTGTTTTAAAGTAACCCAGTTCTTCAACTTCATCAACCCAGACAAAAAATTCACAATTTCAACATCATCTTGTACAAAACAAAATTCAGAATCAGTAAGGTGTTGATCACACCATTCTTATGTCACACAAGAATGGTTAAACAAACCTTTGGCAGAGGGCAAGCATAGAAAGACCTTTCTAGGTTTTTGAGAGTGTGTTGGCTTTTCTTACAGCACAAATTCTACCAAACCAACATTCAAGCACTCTCACATCACCATTAAACATGGATCTTGAAAATGGAGCTTAACTTTAATAACTCTTTTTGCCCATATGCCCACCCCCCATCATTTCAGATTAAATTTGAACAGTTTTGCTTTAAGAAATTTTGGAGATTATGGTTTTCGGATTCAATAAAAAAAAAAGTTAGGGTTTGGACTTTTTTGAATTAGGGAACAACATTACCACTAATTATTGGAAGAAATTTTGGGGATTTTGGAGTGTGGGTTAAAGATTGTAAAATTAGAGTTCCAATTTTATTGGGGAAGAAAGAGTCGTTGGGGAAGAAAGAAAGAGCCGTTGGGGCATTTTCTGCAAATCAATAAATTTCGTCCTTGAAAATTTTGGTCACTATCGGCCAAATTAGTCCCTGCTTATGTGGCATCTAACATGTGAGAGGTTAACGACCACGTCTGCACCGTTAACACTTCAATTGGACAGAGGGACTAAATTGATTGACATTTTACAAATTCACGGACTATTTTGATATTTCGTTAAACTGGGGGACGAATTTGGTCGATTCCTGCAAATTCAGGGGCGAATTTGATTATTCACTCAAAAATTAATGTATTTGGTTAAAAATCTATATCAAATCCATCGGTTTATAATGTCTTATTTTTGCTTATATCTTAGGACGAAGGGGTGTTGACATTAATTGCTCGTTCTTCTTTTTCTCTTGAAAATTTCATTCAAAAGCTTTTTATATCAATAATATTTATCCTTTTACGGCTGGCTTCTATCATCATGATTTGTTACACGGATTGTTTTTATGTTTCGTTCCATATAAAAATGAAATTTAAACATTGTAAGAATTAAAACAACAAACATATCATAACGTGCAAAATTAAAAGAACGAGTAATGTATGAGTCAAAATCACCACACCCATGTACATGCATGATTTATTAAAATCCAGACTTACATCATAGAAATACAATTTATTAATTGGAAACAAAGGTTGTTGTTTTTAAAGTAATGCATGATAACATGCATGGTTTTTTTCATTTTTTTGGAGGAGGATAACATGCATGGTTGGTTTTTAGTTTTTGAGACATATCATTCTTAGGTGGCAATTTCCAAAGCCGTCTTCAAGTAGTCTTTTTCAATAGTGTCCGAAACTATTTTCAGAGTGACTGACATATACCTTTAAAAGAGTGTCCGAATTTATTTACACAAGTACACTCTTCGATGTCGCCGCAATCATTCAACAATAATCGTGAACAACCCTGAGCTTCGGATGGACATTCCTTTGCTTCAATGTTCTTCGTCTGAAAGATTACTGCAAATGGCAAATGAAGTTAAAGTTGGAACCAATACACATCTATGCATATAATTAACGTATATATTTAGGAAAGTTTGGCATTAAACTGAGCATGTAGTATAATTTTTTTTCATTGATTAAGAATAATTTTTGAGTTCCTAAAATATAAATATATCGGTGAGAAAGATGAACACAATGTTAAAAATTTAGACATACAGAATATGGTGAGCATGAAGACAGCCAAAGTAGCAAGCTTAACATAAGTCATTGTTTGATCAAAAGAAAGAATAAGCTGAAATTATTTGTTATCAACTTAGCTTAGTGTTGCATTAGTTCATTGTTACATGCAACATTTTATAGAGAGGTGCATATACTAGCAGACACTATAGCTCCCTACGTTAATTGCTAGGAAAGGTGAAATGGCTATATTTAATAATTTATAGAGAGGTCCATATACTAACCGACACTATAGCTCCCTTATTAAATTGATGGTGATATTTAATAATTTTGTGGTATCATCATGAAATTAAAATTGTTTCATTCCCTTTCATCAACAATAAATATTCACTTCCTGTACAATAATGGAGCTGCTTGATGGTGTTTGACAATGTTTATATAATCTCTTTTCGGCGTATTTACCTCTTAGAACTGAAAAGGCAAGGCTTGTAAATAATGACATTATTTTTACCTTTTTAACTAAAAAAAAACCTTGTAAAAAAAAACTATAAAAACATCATTCAATCGAATACATCTAACTACACAAATTCAAAATCATTAAAACCCGAGCTCAATCATTGGTCAGATTTTACTTATCTCTCGATCGAATTCAAATTATCAATGTCTCTTTTTCCTGTGAATTTTACGGTTGCACAAACAAAATCAGTAAAACCAAAATAGATGAATTTACAAACTTATTTACAACATCTAGGTTAATAGAATATAGCACCGTATATGAAAGTTAATAACTAGCAAAAATACAATTTTTTCCTAATATTTTTTAGCAAAAATACAATATCTGATTTATTTATAAAATCTCTAAAAAGAATCTCTAAATTATTGAATGTCAAAATATTTTTTATTCTAATCCGTAACGAACAGAGCCTACAAGGTTTGTTATAGTTTTTAGGGTTAAATATGTTTTTGATCCCTATAAAATTGGGAACTTCTAAGTTTAGTCCTTACTTAATTTTAATAGCTTTTTTTAGTCCCTACAAAAAAAAATTACTTTTAATTTTAGTCCCTACTAAAACAAAGTTTGTTTAATTATCCTTAAATTCTTAAATTTTTGAACGATTTTTTCAGGCAAGTTTAGAACACTATGAAATGTTCATATACTAAAATTTAGAATTTTTTAATATGAAACGAATTAAATATGAATTTTTTAAAAAGACAAAAGTTAAAGATAAAAGTAATAAAATTTGGACGTAAAAATCATATTTTGCGATAATTTTTTCCGGATGAACTTTTAGTAATGTTCTTAACACGTCTACAAAAAATTGTTCAAAAACTTTAGATTTAAACATAAATTTAACAAATTTGAATTGAGCAGAGACTAATACCGAGTGCATATTTTTTTGCAGAGAGTAAGAGAACTATTAAAATTAAGTAATGACTAAACTTAAAAAGTCTCAGTTTTATAACTCGTGGAACTTCTTTATAATGGCTACGTTCCATGCATCGTTTCATAGGTAAATTCATATACATATACAAAATCATTAAAACTGAGCTCAATTATTAGTCAGATTTTACTTATCTCTCGGCTGAACTCATATTATTGATGTCTCTTCTTCCATTGAATCGGAGGGTTACACATAAAAAAATCATTAAAACCAAAAAAAAATATGAATTTAAAACATATTCACAACATCCAGGTACATATATAGAATATAGCAGCGACATGTTTACGAATGTGACAAAGACTACAAATATGACTATTAAAGTGTTTGGAAGATTCATGCATCAGGATCTTTAATGTTAGTGACATCAAAGTCATTAAGTTTTTTTCGATAAGCCAAGAGCAAAATGACATAAAAAGAATAGTGTCCAACTCAAAAGCACAAAATGACTAATAATTTTCCTTGTTAGTTCTGTTTCCTTGGGATTGCCTTATTTTTCTTTAAATAAAAATGGTCACTAGATTGTGCATATATATATATGAAATTAGTGGCCATGCAATAGTGTGTATTCACACACCTAAACTTTCAAAACGTGGAATGCCATTTTCTTGGTCACAATTTTACTTTATATTTTTCCTCTCCTTCCAACAATTGAGTTCTCTGGGTTACATCTTCCTGAAAATAATTTTCCTTGTTAGTTCTGTTTCCTCGATTATACATTGAGAAGGGTCTGTTAAATCATGGGGGATTAGCGTATAATTACGCGGAAAATCCTTAAGGACAGTGCGATCAGCACGCCTCAGACTATTTCCACTATTTGTTCATCTTGCAGTTCTCTTATTGAATTGATGAATAGAGATGGTGATTGATGAGTTATGTCGGTGGTCAACAATCTCAACACAGATAAGAGCCAGCTACTCGGATGAACACCAAGGGAACGCTACTGTAACAACGTCACTCAGGACTCGAGAAAATTAAAACAATTCAGGTTTCATCTTTCTGATCTTTAATTATATAACTACCTTATATTTGAGGTAATCTAAAAGCAAAATTGATGCCTTATATCTTTGGAAAAATATTTGTATGAGCTGACAGCATCATTTATTTTGGAATTGTTTTTGGTGCATATACATAATATGTGGACGATCAACTAACTGGTTATTATTCATCACTAATCTACTGTTTCAGCAACAATAGTTTGTATCTATTCTGATGGGACAGTGAGTGTAGGAGGAGTGAAAATAAGATATTAGGCAACTTAGTTCCAAATTAAATAAACAGAAAAAATAGGAGGAGTAAAACATTAAGAAAGGCAAGCTAGTTTCAATTCAGTAAACAAAGGAAGATTTAACTACTTTAGGTACCCCATGGCAGAAGTAAAGTGTAGTATTGTTAAAAGGTCACATGAGAGGGATTCTGGCAAGGAAAGTCTTGGTATTTAAGAGGTCCAAGTGACCCACCTCTCTTTCCTAGGAACCCCTTCCATGTACCATTTACTTTACGAACTGAACTAAACTGTTTAGTAAAAATATAGATAAAGACTAATAGCACTAGACCCACGTAGAAGAATGAAGATGAACAGAAGACTTAGTTCCAACTTTATGGGAGGAAACAAAGACATACAAAATAAAGTACCAAGCAAATTAGACTTCAAGTTCGTAAGAAGAAGAGAAGGAGTATAAAATAGAAGAACGAAGTAAGGCGAGCTAGTAAGGAAGTAGCGGGAGAACTTGGCTTCCAATCTAATAGAAGAGAAAAAAGGTTTAAAAGCACAAGATAATCAAATAAGAAGATTAGCAGTAGAATGAAAAATGTAGGAAGGGGAGTAGAAAATATGGGCGAGTTAATAAGAGAAGTCAACGAGTAATTAGTTCTCATTAAATAGGATGATGAAGACGCCTTTATTTTGGAAGTTTGAAAGTAACTTTATATTTCAGGTTAACGATAATACGCATAGCCTGTTATCGTCTTAAATTTTTTGTATATAAGCTGTGTTTATGATGTCATAGAATTCCTGACAAATAGAGTTGAAAGTGGCTAACGTGACTTGCTAAAATTCATTATGTATCATTCATAAGTTGAAGACAACATGGTAAATACCCTTGTATTAGGTGGAACTTGACTCCATATTTACGTTCGTAATTGTGTTTATGCTACATTGCTCCTTGTTGCTATTGTTTATTACTTAGAAGAACTCGGCCTTTGTTATATAATCAGTTTGAAAATATGTATAGAAGTTAGTTTGGATTCAACATGGCCAAGTAAATTGGAGAAGGATAAAGAATAGTTACTTCCCGTTGAATATAATCGCATATGATTAAAGACTCCTTTATTTATGATACTGATTGCTTTGGAAGCGTAGAAGAATTATTATATTTCAGATAAATCAAGGATAGATACTAACATGCCCGCCAGGGGCTAAATGAACGAACGAAGAGAACTCACCAAACAAACGCACCATGATGCAAGGAAGCAATGGTCTCACCATTAAGAACATAAAGATGAAACACGAAGTTATTCTAACCTTTCTCAACCTTTGAGATTTGTTTTGCAGGTTTTTAACGAGGCACCTTAATTTCTACAAATACTTTGCCTTTTCTGTTTGTTATTTTGTTCAGGTGCTACTACTACAATATCCACAGGATTCTACTGGGCGCCAAATAAGGATGATAGAACTCAACCACTCAGAATTCTGGCAACAACGAATTTGATCCAAAGGATCTGCGAGCCTCTAGTAACGTCAACCTTGATAAAGGCTTTGGCGGGAGTCGACTGTTAAACTCGCTGCGAGCCTCTAGTAACGTCAACCTTGATAAAGGCTCTGGCGGGAGTCGACTGTTAAACTCGCCAAAACAAAAAATGAATTTGATCCAAAGGATCTGCGAGCCTCTAGTAACGTCAACCTTGATAAAGGCTTTGGCGGGAGTCGACTGTTAAACTCGCTGCGAGCCTCTAGTAACGTCAACCTTGATAAAGGCTTTGGCGGGAGTAGACTGTTAAACTCGCCAAAACAAAAAATGAATTTGATCCAAAGGATCTGCGAGCCTCTAGTAACTTCAACCTTGATAAAGGCTCTGGCGGGAGTCGACTGTTAAACTCGCTGCGAGCCTCTAGTAACGTCAACCTTGATAAAGGCTCTGGCGGGAGTCGACTGTTAAACTCGCCAAAACAAAAAATGAATTTGATCCAAAGGATCTGCGAGCCTCTAGTAACGTCAACCTTGATAAAGGCTCTGGCGGGAGTCGACTGTTAAACTCGCTGCGAGCCTCTAGTAACCTCAACCTTGATAAAGGCTCTGGCGGGAGTCGACTGTTAAACTCGCCAAAACAAAAAAAAAATTGATCCAAAGGATCTGCGAGCCTCTAGTAACTTCCACCTTGATAAAGGCTCTGGCGGGAGTCGACTGTAAAACTCGCTGCTAGCCCCCAGCAACGTCAAGCTTGATAAAGGCTCTGGCGGGGGTCGACTAGAAAACTCGCCTAACCATCATGAATATGTGATCGCCCAAAACGCCAACCTCTATAAGGGGCTCTGGCAGGGTTTTCCTATTTGAAATCGCCAAATTATCATAAATCTACAAATCGCCCTAAAGGTCAACCTTGATAAAGGCTCTGGCGGGGTGGAAAATCTACAAATCGACTCCATGAGAAAAATAAGATAATGGAAAAATAAAGTCTCAAAATCGCCAAACAAGTGAAGATCAACAAAGTCAACAAAACTCGCTGGGAAATTCAAAAGCTGACAAAAAGTCACCGGAACATCAAAACGCCAAATGTTGAGAATCTGAGCCGACGCAATCACCAAAGCATATAAGAAAATAAGCACGACAATTCAAATCGTTGAAAATCGCCGAAGCATCAAAAGTAATAAAATCGTTTATGTAAAATCTCCAAAACAGATTCAGAAAACAAAACCGACGCAAATTTAATGAGGAATCGCCATAAAGAAGTCAACTCGTCGCAAGCCACTTCGCCTTGTCCCAAGACTCGTGCTTGGGGGACTGTGAGTGGTCGACCTATAAAACAATTCGAATATATACTCCCTGGTGTCTTTGAAGAAAACGTAAAATCACCCTAGGGGGACTCTCCAAATTCGAACGACAACGTCCAAAGGCACATACGCACTAAAAAATAAAGCATTAAGCAATTCAAACACTTTGTCCAGCCGAAGCAGAGGACGCCATACCAAGTTAAAGAGAACGCCAAAAAAGTACAAACTACATCACATTGCCTTCGGGCTTTAGCCACTTCGCTATGGTGCTTACAAACAGCGAACAGAGACACGTACAAACTGATTGCAAATGGAGCATTCGAAGATTGACCCACCCGTTTACAAACCATCTCACCTTGTCCCAAGACTCATGCTTGGGGGGCTACATGAACCGGTAGTGCGTAATACATGCACCCTTGGGGGCTATTAAAACATTTTGAGACCATCCAGGAGGGTATCTTAAACACGGATCACATACATACCCTCGGGGGTCCCAGTACATTTTAGGATCGCCCTAGGAGAATCCTCGAAAATAATAGCAAGTGTAAATCTAAATTTTTTTAAAGAAATCCAACCACTTCGCCTTGTCCTAAGACTCGTGCTTGGGGGGCTGTGAACCACCAAAACCTTCCTAAAGACTTAATAACTTCTAGAAAAGTCCAATCCCATGTTGTCACCACTTTACCTTGTCCTAAGACTCGTGCTTGGGGGGCTGTGAACCGTCATAATATTCCTAAAGGCTTATAAGCCCTCCAGAAAGGCTCCTGAGACCCTGGCGCGCTCGCCTTGAGGCACCGCCCTTCTAAGCTTCTAGAAACCTCTAGAAACCTCCTAAAATACACAAATACCCCTGTTGCTTAGGAACCAAGAAACCGAAACCCAAGCCCACAGCGGGCAATAAATACTACTCTTAGGAGCATTCTCAAGGCATCGAATCCTCAGTCTAAACCCTAATATACGATTCCTAACCCTAGAATCCTTACCGTACTTTTTGCAAGTACACATATAAAGTTTTGAACTTCAAGGATTCTAATAGAAATAAACCATGAAAATAGGCGTGGTTGCTAGAGGAACATGTTATACCCTAATTTTGGACCTAAAAATACTAGTCAATTTTTCTTTTCTTGCATTATAAGTCATTTGAACTGTCTCTGATCAATTGCATCTTTCCCTGCATTTTATTTCAATGTTATTTGCAAAATTCACATGCAAGGGTATTTTAGTCATTTCCTATGTCAAATTTCTCTCAGGCTTTCAAAAATTTGTTTAACTCCTTTCAAATAGTTTGAATAAGTCTTTGTTTCATTCTGCGTCAAAATCCATTTTAAAAATTGCATTTGAAGTCATTTTGAGTCAGCATTGCCCCTAAGGGCATTTTGGTCATTTCAAGTGTCAAGTTACTGAATAAATCCTAAAAATTGTCTATGAGTCTTTTAATTTTGTTTGTATAGGCTCTTGCTTCATTTTCCTGTTAAAAATCCATTTTAAATTTGCATCTGAGTCGTTTTTAGTCGTTTTTAGCCCTAGGGGCATTTTGGTCATTTCACACGAAATTTCGGCAGAGAGGTACTTTAAAGTACCTCATTTAGGCCATTGGTTCGTTTTAGTCCGTTTTGTCAATTTTAGACGTTCCACTTTACGTTATTTTCCAATTACCAATTTTAATTCATTTTATTTTATTTTTTGCACTTTAGTCCTAAAGTTTCTAATATTGCAGTTTAGCCCTTTATATCATTTTATTTCTTTTTAGGTTTTTTTTTCTTTTTTTAGTCCTTTGAGTCCTTTAAACCCTTTAAGTCATTTTTTTGTTTGCGTCCTAAGTTCTTTTTTTCAATTGCAGTCTAGTCCCTTAACTTCAACAAATTGCAAATTGGTCCAAAGTCCTTTTTTTAGTCCAAACTTAGTCCAGGGTACGTGTCAGCACTTCATTGGGCAAGGGAAACACTTGGCACCTATAAAATGGTGCCAACTCAGGTCAAAGGGTCAGAATTCACCACACAATCATTGCCAACTCATCAGAACAGAATCACTAACCCATTTCCACGCGCGCCACGCGCCACCACAACAGAACCCTAACAAACTCTTCCAACCATTGAAACCACCGTAACAAACACAATTCAACACCAGATTCATTCTAATTTCCTCATCAATTACACCATTCAACAACAAATTTCACCAAAAAACGAATCAAACAGTCTCAAATTCACAATCAATCGCAACAAGATTCAACAAATTCGACAAAATTCGAAGAGGTTCTCAGAGATTCGCCGGAATCATCATCATTGAACCATAGCCTCTGCAATTCTAGCGCAAATCCACCGTTGGAAACGATGAATCACGCGATCACAGAGAAGAAGTGAGAAGAAGAGGGATTGAAAATTCGAATCAGAGAAGACGAGGAAGAATCTCACCAAGTTCAACAACAACGAAGCATTTACCAGAAAGTTCAGAGAGTATCTGCGAAGATTCCTTTCGTCTTCTCACTCGAACGTCCAGGTATATCCAAAAGCCCTCTCGTTTTCCATTAAAGATCATCATCGAAGGCTCAGAACACAAATTAAACGGTGAATCGAAGTGGAATCTTCAAAAAATGTAATAAAAGTTCAAAACGAAACCCTAAAACGAAGAAATCATGAAGATTCACCGTTTAACTTCTTAATTAGAGTTCAGTTTCATCATCAGTGTAGAAAACGAAGCGAGTTAGGGTTTCGTGTCAAAAGTTTTGAAGAAGTTCCAAAAGGCCAAAACCGTAAGTTCGATTTGTAGATCTACAAAGATTCAATGAGTTTTAGAAAAAACGAAGTAGATCTTCAAACTCAGGAGGGAAAAACGAACACATCGATGTAAAAAGCTTTCGAAAACAGTCAAGTATGGAGTTCCGGCACGGTGGTTCCGTCACCGGAAACCTAACCGTCGCCGGAAACTTCATCGGTGTTCATGTTTTTTCCAGAAAGTCATGAGGTTGAAGACGAAGGTTGGGTGAGAGCTTCTCTCACTAAACCACAACGTAGAGAGAGAAGTTAGGGTTAGGAATGAGAAAAAAACCGGTTCATGGCCTTATATAGGCCACTGAACCGGTTCACCTCATGGATCAACCCGTTTTCTTAGCCCTAACCCGCTCCAGAACCCTTTTCTTGCAGCTTAAGCCCATGTTCCATGCTGTCTGCTCTTTGCGCCCCCCACCCCTGTGTGTTTCTTGCTAAATTCTGCTGTTCATACCCCCTGCATGTTCAAAAATCTTTTAAAAATTCCAATTAAATTTCCATAGGTTCTTGATGATATTCTTGATATTTTTATGACATTTTACATGGTAAAATTTGATAAAAAAAATATGTATAGCATTTTTTCTTTATTTTTGTTAGAATTAGCAACTTTCTTGCATTTTTAGTCCAAAAAACTTTTGAAAAATTCCTAAAAAATTCATGTAGACTTCTTGATATCTTTGTAGCTTTTTGTGATAATTTTCACATGTTAAAATTGGTTAAAAAATGAGGTGTTCATTTTCTTGGTATTTTTGTTATATTTTGTGCTAAAAATGAATGAAAATTTACTTGATTTTAATCCAAATTGCTTGATGAATGTTGGTGACTTATACTACTTGAGTTCATAGGATTTTAGCTACTGTTTGTGTTTAATTTTGTTGCATAATTGTGAATTTTGGTAGGTTACTTAGCTTACAAGTCATTAGGTAGTTAAATAATGTAAATGTGCCCCAAATTTGTTTAAAAAATGTCAAGTAAATCATGTAGCCTTAATTCCCATTCCAAAACTTGTTTATAAACCTTTAAAATGCAATTGGAATGTGAGAATTATAGGTCACTTGGTTCTTGCATTTTTGTGAGCAAATTTTAGCCATGTTTGCACTTATTTTCCATTTTTTATATTCTAGTATTTTTCTTACTTCACTTCTTTGATATTGTCATGTCCTACTAACTCCCTTCATTTCATGTTTCATCATTTCATAAGCATCTCCATTTCATCCTATATTCATCTCTTTTTTCTTCTTGCAACTTAATTTGTACCAAAAGTTAGAATGTAAACACTTAGGAATCCTTGTAATATTTTTACTTTCATGCTTTTAATTTTTCTTGGCAAAGAGGCCATAGAATGTATCTAGGGTATGATGTAAAGGGCAATGGACTCTAATGATGTACACCGACACAAGCACCGACACATGCACACACATCACCATGTAGCTAGAATATGCATGTTTAGATGTATGCTTAGGATTGTATGTTTAGATGAACGCCTAGGACTTATACTTAGAAAAAACCCAATTTTCCAAACAAATGTGAACAACTTCACTCAAATCTTTTCCAAATAAACCTTGGGATCCAATATCCCATTGAATTTTCTTTTCCATTTTCTTAATCAAATTTCAATGAAAATAATCAAACTTTGACTTCTTTTGCAAATCACTAATCAAACCTCACTCTTTTTCTTAATCTCATGCCCTTGAGGCCTCTTTCTATTCTTCAAAATCCAATTTTCAAACTTAAAATCAACCAACAAAAACAAAAACATTTTTTGAGAGAGAACTACGGTGGATTTGATCCCTTAAACGGGTACGTAGGCAAGGAACAAAATTCCTTCAATTCAAATAAAATAAAAACCCAAAAACATTCTTCTCCCTCCAATTCTTCACTTAGAACATTCTTAGGTTTAATATCATCTTTCAAAATAGCATTTAAAAATAAAGCGCGTGCGTAGAAATTAAAGACGGTTCCTATAGGTTACTATAGTCGTTATGGGTGCCTAACACCTTCCCGTAGCGAAAACAACTCCCGGACCTCGATTCTCAAGGGTTTTGCTTACTTTTTCCCTTCCCAAGAAAAAATAAGATATCACCGGTTAGAAAGGTTCAAACGTAATCAATGTTTGACACCCGAAAACCAAGATAAAACAGCTGGCGACTTCACTGGGGAGATTCGAGAGTTACGCCTAGTCTTTATTTCCACGCTTGCGCTCTTTTTACTTGTTTCTTTTACTTGCTTTCCTATGTGAATAAATGTTTAATTTCTTGCAAACGTGTGGGGTGAGAATATCAAAAGTCCTGCACCCGGGCTGAGTGAACTTAGGATTTAGGAGGGATATAATCGACAATTCATTCCGGGGGTTGCCTCGTGTTTTGGATTATGCGATCAATCCCACATAGCTGAGGCATTTTGGGGGTGATGTTGTCGGCGCGGGTCGTCGCGTTTAGGCACTTTGCTTCTAATTGTTCTATGACGCTATGGACCGTAGATAACCAAACCCATCCATGGCCATTTTCTAGGACGTAGTGCGGAGGCTAAACCGAGTGTCGTCTCGAGTTTTAGTCGTCACGCGATACTACACTCAAGTTATACCTTCCACGTATAATCATGGAGCGAGAGTTGTCTCGTGACACCATGAGATACGTCGGAGAGGTTGCAGCTTGGGAACCTTTTTAGAACCCGGTTACTATATCCTAAAACCCTAGTTTCACCGGACACCGTGTCCACCCATGACTCCTCGACTTTGAACTTCAAACCCACCATGTTTTCTCCGAACTTGAACATAATCATGCATTCATGCATACATGCATACATGCATAAATTTTTTCCATGCATTTATCGGAGGACTTAGACAAGTCATCTTTTGAACATCACGGACGTGAACACCAAGCGATGCCATCTCAACTAAACTTTTAGTTTTGCTCAAGATTTTCAAATAAAACCGTGTTTCTCCGTGATGTTCACAACCACTTTGACAAAGTCCTCTGACAAAAAAGAGTCTTTTCGCATTTGCATATCATGCATCATATGCATCACTCATCGGTCACAAATGGCTTCCCGTGCTCATTGTCTCCTAGTTCTTCTGCCGCAGTCTGAAAAGTGGCTCGTGCTCGCAAGATTTACCAACCAGATAGAGTTCATCAGACAAGATTGTACAAGAGAAGAAACATGGCTAACCTTGAGGAAGAGAATGCCAGCCCCTCGGGCCAGCCCATTAAAGAGTCTAATCTGGACGAGATTTTGAGGCTTATTAAAAAGAGCGATTATAAGATTGTTGACCAGCTGCTGCAAGCTCCATCAAAGATATCCATCTTGTCTCTGCTCATGAGCTCAGAAGCCCACAGGAAAGTGTTGATGAGAGTACTGGAATAGGCATATGTTGATCATGAAGTCTCTGTAGATCAGTTTGATGGAATAGTGGGTAACATCACTGTTTGCAATAGCTTGGGGTTTGGTGACGATGAGCTCCCCGAAGCAGGGAAACGCCACAACTTGGCTCTACATATCTCGGTGCACTATGGGTCTGATATGATATCCAACGTATTGGTGGACACTGGATCGTCTCTGAATGTAATGCCTGAATCCACACTAAGGCAATTGAGCCATCATGGAATTTCTCTGAGGGGTAGCAGCTATCTGGTTAAAGCTTTTGATGGATCCCGCAAGGATGTTCTCGGGGAAGTAGACTTGCCAATTACCATTGGTCCTGAGACATTTCAGATTACTTTCCAAGTCATGGATATCAATGCTTCCTACAGTTGTCTCCTCGGAAGACCATGGATTCACGACGCTGGAGCAGTAACTTCTACTTTGCATCAGAAACTCAAATTTGTGAAGAACGGTAAGATTGTCACTGTGCACGGTGAAGAAGCATATCTGGTTAGCCAAGTGTCATCATTCTCTTGTGTTGAAGCAGGGTCCGCAGAAGGAACGTCGTTTCAAGGCTTGACTGTCGAGGGTGCAGAACCCCGGAGGGCTGGTGCTAGCATGGCTTCACTGAAAGACGCCCAGAAGGCTGTTCAAGCAGGGCAAGCTGCTGGCTGGGGCAAGGTGATTCAGATCTTGGAAAACAAGCGTAAAGAAGGCCTTGGATTCTCCCCGACATCTGCTGTTTCAAAGGGAACCTTTTACAGTGCTGGGTTCATCAATGCTATTACTGAAGATGCTGCTGAAGGTGATCACGTGCCTGCATTTGTTATACCAGGAGGCACTGTGAGAAATTGGGAAGCCATTGATGTTCCTTTAGTCATGCATGCTTCCATGTAATGTGTCGTGTTGCTCATGTTTTCTTTGTTTTCAAAATAACAATCCTTTCGCTCTGCCCAAGGCGAAAGTGATATCTTTGTAAGGGCGTGTTTGTTTCGGCATTGCCGTTAATCAATAAAAAGTTGTCGTCTTTCTCACGACTCTTTGTTTTTTTTTACTTTTTAGTGCCTTTTTTCTTGGAAATAATGGTAATGCCAGAAAAAACCAAAACATTTATTATTTTCTTATTAATTTCAAAAATCTGCATAGAAAACATTTTTCTAAAAAATCATCCCAATCATATTATGCAGATTGAACCATAATAAACCCGTTGAACACAGTGACCCTATGGTTCCTCCAAATTTTGAATTCCCTGTATATGAAGCTGAAGATGAGGATGAAGATTATGAAGAGATACCGTATGAGATCACTCGACTGCTTGAGCAAGAAAGAAGAGCCATTCAGCCTCACCAGGAAGAGATTGAGCTTATCAACCTGGGTACTGAAGAGAACAAGTGAGAGATCAAGATTGGTGCTGCACTTGAGCCAGAGGTGAAAAAGAAGATCATTCAGCTTCTTCATGATTATCCAGATGTCTTTGCATGGTCCTATGAAGATATGCCGGGTCTAGATCCCAAGATTGTGGAACATCGGATACCGACAAGACCTGAATGTCCTCCTGTGAAGCAGAAATCGAGAAGGTCTCGTCCAGACATGGCTCTTAAGATCAAGGCTGAAGTACAAAAGCAAATTGATGCGGGTTTCCTCATGACAGCTGAATACCCTGAGTGGATTGCCAACATCGTACCAGTACCAAAGAAAGATGGGAAAGTTCGAATGTGTGTTGATTACAGAGATTTGAATAAAGCTAGTCCAAAAGATAACTTTCCATTGCCTCATATTGATGTGCTTGTCGATAGTACTGCTCAATCCAAAGTGTTCTCTTTCATGGATGGTTTCTCTGGTTATAATCAGATACGAATGTCTCCTGAAGATAGAGAAAAGACGTCCTTCATTACTCCGTGGGGAACATTCTGTTATAAAGTGATGCCGTTTGGCTTGATAAATGCTGGTGCTACCTATCAAAGGGGTATGACTACTCTGTTTCATGATATGATTCACAAAGAGATTGAAGTATATGTTGATGATATGATTGTGAAGTCAAGTGATGAAGAGCAGCATATTGTGTATTTGAAAAGGATGTTTGAAAGACTGAGAAAGTACAAGCTGCGGTTAAATCCTAACAAGTGCACATTCGGCGTAAGATCTGGAAAATTGCTAGGCTTCATTGTCAGTCAAAGAGGCATTGAAGTTGACCCTGACAAAGTCCGAGCCATCAGAGAAATGCCGGCCCCTCAAACTGAGAAGCAAGTCAGAGGTTTCCTCGGACGTCTGAACTATATTTCAAGATTCATATCTCACATGACTACTACCTGTGGACCAATTTTCAAATTGCTCAGAAAGAATCAGCCTGTTGTATGGAATGATGAATGTCAGGAAGCTTTTGATAGCATTAAAGAGTACCTGTTGGAACCACCTATCCTTGTCCCGCCAGTGGAAGGAAGGCCTTTGATTATGTATTTGTCAGTGTTAAATGATTCAGTGGGCTGTGTTCTCGGTCAGCAAGATGAGACTGGTAAGAAAGAGCATGCTATCTACTACCTGAGCAAGAAGTTCACCGACTGTGAGACTCGGTATACAATGCTTGAAAAAACTTGTTGTGCTTTAGCTTGGGCTGCCAAACGCCTGCGTCATTATATGGTGAATCATACAACTTGGTTGATATCCCGAATGGATCCAATCAAGTACATCTTTGAAAAGCCTGCTGTTACTGGAAAGATTGCACGTTGGCAAATGCTGTTGTCTGAATACGATATTGTGTACAAAGCTCAGAAAGCAATCAAAGGAAGCATCCTTGCCGAGCATCTTGCTTGTCAACCTCTTGATGACTACCAGCCGATTAAGTTTGATTTCCCTGATGAAGAGATTATGTATCTGAAAGCAAAAGACTGTGAAGAGCCACTGATCAATGAAGGGCCGGACCCCAATAGCAAATGGGGATTGGTGTTTGACGGTGCTGTTAATGCTTATGGTAAGGGAATCGGAGCCATCATTGTAACTCCGCAGGGGCACCACATTCCTTTCACCGCTCGAATAAATTTTGAATGCACAAACAACATAGCTAAATATGAAGCATGCATCTTGGGCATTGAAGAAGCCCTCGATCTGAGAATCAAACACCTTGACATCTATGGAGATTCTGCACTTGTTATCAATCAGATAAAGGGTGAATGGGAGACTCATCATGAGAAGCTGATCCCATACCGTGACTATGCAAGACGTCTATTGACATACTTTACCAAGGTTGAGCTGCACCACATCCCTCGGGATGAAAATCAAATGGCTGACGCTCTTGCTACTCTGTCTTCCATGTTTCGTGTCAATCACTGGAATGATGTGCCCGTGATCAAAGTGCAACGTCTTGATAGACCCGCTCATGTGTTTACCATTGAAAATATGCCAGGACAGGCTGATGAAGATGTGAATGATAAAAGGCCTTGGTATTACAACATCAAACAATTCTTGCAGAATCATGAATATCCACCTGGTGCTTCCAACAGGGATAAAAAGATCTTGAGACGATGGGCTAGCAGATTCCTTCTGGACGGAGAAGTCCTATACAAGAGGAACTATGACATGGTCTTGTTAAGATGTGTTGATAAACAAGAAGCTGAGAAGTTGATGCATGATGTACATGACGGTACCTTTGGGACCCATGCTTCGGGTCATACCATGTCGAGGAAACTGTTAAGAGCCGGCTATTACTGGATAACTATGGAGCGTGATTGCCACAAACATGCTAAAAGATGCCACAAATGTCAAATTTATGCTGATAAGATTCATTTGCCTCCGCACGCTCTCAACGTTATCTCTTCCCCATGGCCCTTCTCTATGTGGGGCATTGATATGATCGGAAGAATTGAACCAAAAGCTTCCAATGGACATCGTTTCATTCTAGTGGCAATTGACTACTTCACCAAGTGGGTTGAAGCTGCTTCCTATGCAAATGTGACCAAGCAAGTGGTTGTCAAGTTCATCAAGAATAACATCATCTGTCGATATGGTGTCCCCAACAAGATCATCACTGACAATGGTTCCAATCTGAACAATAGCATGGTGCAAGCTCTATGTGACGAATTCAAAATTGAACATCACAACTCTTCTCCTTACAGACCTCAGATGAATGGTGCAGTTGAGGCCGCTAACAAGAACATCAAGAAGATTGTTCAGAAGATGGTCACTACTTACAAAGACTGGCATGAAATGCTACCATTTGCCTTGCATGGTTACCGTACTACAGTGCGCAGCTCAACCGGGGCAACTCCTTTCTCTCTGGTATATGGTATGGAAGCAGTTCTCCCTCTGGAAGTGGAGATTCCATCTCTTCGAGTAATCATGGAAGTCAAATTAACTGAGGCTGAATGGTGTCAAAATCGGTATGATCAATTGAATCTGATTGAAGAGAAGCGTATGGATGCTATGACTCATGGACAGTTGTATCAAGTGCGAATGAAGAATGCTTTTGACAAGAAAGTCCGACCTCGAGAATTCAAGGAAGGCGAACTTGTATTGAAAAGAAGAATAAGTCAGCAACCCGACCCAAGGGGAAAGTGGACACCTAACTATGAAGGTCCTTATGTTGTCAAGAAGGCTTTCTCTGGTGGTGCTTTGATTCTTACACACATGGATGGTGTTGAACTCCCAAATCCTGTTAATGCCGATATAGTCAAGAAATACTTTGTCTAGAAAGAAAAGAACAGCGTGGTAGGTCGAAAACCCGAAAGGGCGGCCTAGGCAAAAATGCGCTTCCCGGTGGATCGAAAACCCGAAAGGGCGATCCAGGCAAAAGTTAGGGACAAAAAATGAATATGAAAGAGCTCGCTGAGGTTGTACGCAACTCAGGCAAGAATGAGCGCCTCGATGAGCCGAAAACCCGAAAGGGCGGTTCATGCAAAAATGAGGTCAATAAAAGACAAGTAACTATATCTGGCAAATCATCATCACCCCTTGGGGCATCTGCAACTGTCAATGATCGTCTTCATCAGAGGTCTCTGTACCTGTGAATTCAAAATTTCTAGGAAATGTAGCGGTCATCGTGTTCGATGTATCACCAACCAATAAAATTACCATTTTCCAAGCTTTGTAAATCCGTGAAGTCATGCCTTTGACTGACTTTCACTCTTCTACATCAATTTGAGCCTGTGCTATTGTTTGAAACTCTGTTTTCTTTCTACTTTCAATGCTATATACAAAATACTTTCTTCCTATTTGATAATGTCAATGTCTGAAACAAACATCTTTTGAAAACTAAAAATCTTTTTCTGTCTATTTCGAAAGCAAACCTGAGCAACAGGGTACATTTCAATGAAACATGCATGAATGAATGAGTGTCAATGTCTATTTCAATACATGTTACAAGCAGATTACTCCCTAGGATGATCTGTGGTCAATGACAAAAATAGAAAAAACAGAATGAAAATGAAAAATGAAAAATGGAAATAAAAAGCTCGCTAAGTTGAAAACCCGAAAGGGCGGCTTAGGCAAAAATGAGCACCCCGCTGATTGACAACCTATGAAGGCAATTCAGGCAAAAATGGGGCAATGAAAAGAATATTATCCCCCGGTGAATCGAAAACCCGAAAGGGCGGTTCAGGCAAAAATGGGGTTTGAAAATGAAAAATGAAGGAATGAAAAATTGAAAAAACATTGACCACAGATGCGAACATCCAATGTTTACCCAGCACTGACACGCCTAGCAACGGCGACCTGTATCCAAGGACTTTCCAAGGGTCCCTCTTCTACAAGTTTTATTGCCCTCAGCCATGGTTTCGATACGTCTCCCAACGACGGTATCTCCAACGAGGTTTTTCCCCTGTGAATATGTTGCAGCACGAGCCACTACGTGCCCAATCTTCCGATGTCTCATCTGCCTTTGTGAAACTTCCCTGTCAAACTGCCGATCAATCATGCATTCCAAGCATTCATACATGCATAATCATGTATTTTATGTGCTCATACATCTAATAATCTTGCTATAACATACATACATATTGCATATCCAACTTTCAACTGCCAAATCCAATGCAAGTTTCAACTCTCCAACTTCAATTCCAATCATGTCAACTGTCAAATTCGAAGCAATTTCCAATCTCCAATGTCAATTCCAATCTCAACTTCAATGTCAAACTGTCAATTTCAACTCAATTTTAAATGTCAAATTCGAAGCAATCTCAACTTCAATAACAATGTCAATATTGACATCCAATGATAATGTCAATGTCAATCTCCAATTCCAATTCCAATACCAATCTCCAATTCCCAATTCCAATGTCAATTCCAATGTCAATTTCCAATTTCAATCCAATCCCAATGTCAAAATTCCAATTTCAATCCAATTCCAATGTCAATTTCCAATTTCAAATCCAATTTCAATGTCAAAGTCAATATCCAATGTCAATGTCAATTTTCAATCCAATTTCAATCCAATTTCAATGTCAATTGCAACTCTCCAATCCAATGTCAATGTCTATGTCTCAATCCAATTCCAATTCCCAATGTCTCTTTCAATTTCAACTCTCAATCCAATGTCTATGTCTATGTCTCTGCCAATGTCAACTTTCAATTCAATCCAAACCAATGTCAATTTACTCTTGGGCCAACAAAAATGGTCATGTCTACTTTCAAATCAAGTCAATGACAATTTACCCTCAATTGGTATCTTGTTAAGCCAGACTTTCAATTGGTATCTTGTTACTGGTCAAGTGCCAGGTTCGATCCAAAAAAGAACCACTTGTACCTGCTTATATACCTATGCTTCCGGTCAAACGACAAGTTCGATAGAACAGTTTGTACCCAGCTTATGCTTTGTTATCAGTCAGACGGCAAGTTCAACCTGAGGAACAGTTTGTACCCCAGCTTATGCTTTGTATCGGTCAAACGACAAGTTCGATCTAAGAGAACAGTCTGTACTCTCCCACATGATGTGGTGATAATCCAACAAGCAAGTTCGATCCAAAGAAACAGCTTGTATCAACCCTTTTTGTCTATATCTCCAGCCAAACAGCCAGTTCAATCCAAAGAACAGTTTGTGTCTGCCTATCTGTTTGTATCTTCAATCAAGTGTCAAGTTCGATCCAAAGAACAGCTCGTATCTGCCTATATGTCTATGTTTCCTTGGTCAAGTGGCTAGTTCGACCCAAAGAACAGCTTGCACCTTATATTCTACTCCCTGGTTTGTCTACCCTGTCAATGTCCACCTGAATCCCCAGTGACATGATAGGTTCCATAGACTCCAGTTGTTTGTCTTGCATTCATAATCAAAATTTGCATAGCATTCATAACTTTGAAAATCTGAAAACGTATTTTTACGTCCAAAAACAGTGCAAATGTTAGTATTTAAGTATCTTCGTCCCGTCAACTCTAAGACTTCGTCTCTTGACTCTCCGGACAAAGAAACTTAAATAGGGGCAGCTGTTATACCCTAATTTTGGACCTAAAAATACTAGTCAATTTTTCTTTTCTTGCATTATAAGTCATTTGAACTGTCTCTGATCAATTGCATCTTTCCCTGCATTTTATTTCAATGTTATTTGCAAAATTCACATGCAAGGGTATTTTAGTCATTTCCTATGTCAAATTTCTCTCAGGCTTTCAAAAATTTGTTTAACTCCTTTCAAATAGTTTGAATAAGTCTTTGTTTCATTCTGCGTCAAAATCCATTTTAAAAATTGCATTTGAAGTCATTTTGAGTCAGCATTGCCCCTAAGGGCATTTTGGTCATTTCAAGTGTCAAGTTACTGAATAAATCCTAAAAATTGTCTTTGAGTCTTTTAATTTTGTTTGTATAGGCTCTTGCTTCATTTTCCTGTTAAAAATCCATTTTAAATTTGCATCTGAGTCGTTTTTAGTCGTTTTTAGCCCTAGGGGCATTTTGGTCATTTCACACGAAATTTCGGCAGAGAGGTACTTTAAAGTACCTCATTTAGGCCATTGGTTCGTTTTAGTCCGTTTTGTCAATTTTAGACGTTCCACTTTACGTTATTTTCCAATTACCAATTTTAATTCATTTTATTTTATTTTTTGCACTTTAGTCCTAAAGTTTCTAATATTGCAGTTTAGCCCTTTATATCATTTTATTTCTTTTTAGGTTTTTTTTTCTTTTTTTAGTCCTTTGAGTCCTTTAAACCCTTTAAGTCATTTTTTTGTTTGCGTCCTAAGTTCTTTTTTTTCAATTGCAGTCCAGTCCCTTAACTTCAACAAATTGCAAATTGGTCCAAAGTCCTTTTTTTAGTCCAAACTTAGTCCAGGGTACGTGTCAGCACTTCATTGGGCAAGGGAAACACTTGGCACCTATAAAATGGTGCCAACTCAGGTCAAAGGGTCAGAATTCACCACACAATCATTGCCAACTCATCAGAACAGAATCACTAACCCATTTCCACGCGCGCCACGCGCCACCACAACAGAACCCTAACAAACTCTTCCAACCATTGAAACCACCGTAACAAACACAATTCAACACCAGATTCGTTCTAATTTCCTCATCAATTACACCATTCAACAACAAATTTCACCAAAAAACGAATCAAACAGTCTCAAATTCACAATCAATCGCAACAAGATTCAACAAATTCGACAAAATTCGAAGAGGTTCTCAGAGATTCGCCGGAATCATCATCATTGAACCATAGCCTCTGCAATTCTAGCGCAAATCCACCGTTGGAAACGATGAATCACGCGATCACAGAGAAGAAGTGAGAAGAAGAGGGATTGAAAATTCGAATCAGAGAAGACGAGGAAGAATCTCACCAAGTTCAACAACAACGAAGCATTTACCAGAAAGTTCAGAGAGTATCTGCGAAGATTCCTTTCGTCTTCTCACTCGAACGTCCAGGTATATCCAAAAGCCCTCTCGTTTTCCATTAAAGATCATCATCGAAGGCTCAGAACACAAATTAAACGGTGAATCGAAGTGGAATCTTCAAAAAATGTAATAAAAGTTCAAAACGAAACCCTAAAACGAAGAAATCATGAAGATTCACCGTTTAACTTCTTAATTAGAGTTCAGTTTCATCATCAGTGTAGAAAACGAAGCGAGTTAGGGTTTCGTGTCAAAAGTTTTGAAGAAGTTCCAAAAGGCCAAAACCGTAAGTTCGATTTGTAGATCTACAAAGATTCAATGAGTTTTAGAAAAAACGAAGTAGATCTTCAAACGCAGGAGGGAAAAACGAACACATCGATGTAAAAAGCTTTCGAAAACAGTCAAGTATGGAGTTCCGGCACGGTGGTTCCGTCACCGGAAACCTAACCGTCGCCGGAAACTTCATCGGTGTTCATGTTTTTTCCAGAAAGTCATGAGGTTGAAGACGAAGGTTGGGTGAGAGCTTCTCTCACTAAACCACAACGTAGAGAGAGAAGTTAGGGTTAGGAATGAGAAAAAAACCGGTTCATGGCCTTATATAGGCCACTGAACCGGTTCACCTCATGGATCAACCCGTTTTCTTAGCCCTAACCCGCTCCAGAACCCTTTTCTTGCAGCTTAAGCCCATGTTCCATGCTGTCTGCTCTTTGCGCCCCCCACCCCTGTGTGTTTCTTGCTAAATTCTGCTGTTCATACCCCCTGCATGTTCAAAAATCTTTTAAAAATTCCAATTAAATTTCCATAGGTTCTTGATGATATTCTTGATATTTTTATGACATTTTACATGGTAAAATTTGATAAAAAAAATATGTATAGCATTTTTTCTTTATTTTTGTTAGAATTAGCAACTTTCTTGCATTTTTAGTCCAAAAAACTTTTGAAAAATTCCTAAAAAATTCATGTAGACTTCTTGATATCTTTGTAGCTTTTTGTGATAATTTTCACATGTTAAAATTGGTTAAAAAATGAGGTGTTCATTTTCTTGGTATTTTTGTTATATTTTGTGCTAAAAATGAATGAAAATTTACTTGATTTTAATCCAAATTGCTTGATGAATGTTGGTGACTTATACTACTTGAGTTCATAGGATTTTAGCTACTGTTTGTGTTTAATTTTGTTGCATAATTGTGAATTTTGGTAGGTTACTTAGCTTACAAGTCATTAGGTAGTTAAATAATGTAAATGTGCCCCAAATTTGTTTAAAAAATGTCAAGTAAATCATGTAGCCTTAATTCCCATTCCAAAACTTGTTTATAAACCTTTAAAATGCAATTGGAATGTGAGAATTATAGGTCACTTGGTTCTTGCATTTTTGTGAGCAAATTTTAGCCATGTTTGCACTTATTTTCCATTTTTTATATTCTAGTATTTTTCTTACTTCACTTCTTTGATATTGTCATGTCCTACTAACTCCCTTCATTTCATGTTTCATCATTTCATAAGCATCTCCATTTCATCCTATATTCATCTCTTTTTTCTTCTTGCAACTTAATTTGTACCAAAAGTTAGAATGTAAACACTTAGGAATCCTTGTAATATTTTTACTTTCATGCTTTTAATTTTTCTTGGCAAAGAGGCCATAGAATGTATCTAGGGTATGATGTAAAGGGCAATGGACTCTAATGATGTACACCGACACAAGCACCGACACATGCACACACATCACCATGTAGCTAGAATATGCATGTTTAGATGTATGCTTAGGATTGTATGTTTAGATGAATGCCTAGGACTTATACTTAGAAAAAACCCAATTTTCCAAACAAATGTGAACAACTTCACTCAAATCTTTTCCAAATAAACCTTGGGATCCAATATCCCATTGAATTTTCTTTTCCATTTTCTTAATCAAATTTCAATGAAAATAATCAAACTTTGACTTCTTTTGCAAATCACTAATCAAACCTCACTCTTTTTCTTAATCTCATGCCCTTGAGGCCTCTTTCTATTCTTCAAAATCCAATTTTCAAACTTAAAATCAACCAACAAAAACAAAAACATTTTTTGAGAGAGAACTACGGTGGATTTGATCCCTTAAACGGGTACGTAGGCAAGGAACAAAATTCCTTCAATTCAAATAAAATAAAAACCCAAAAACATTCTTCTCCCTCCAATTCTTCACTTAGAACATTCTTAGGTTTAATATCATCTTTCAAAATAGCATTTAAAAATAAAGCGCGTGCGTAGAAATTAAAGACGGTTCCTATAGGTTACTATAGTCGTTATGGGTGCTTAACACCTTCCCGTAGCGAAAACAACTCCCGGACCTCGATTCTCAAGGGTTTTGCTTACTTTTTCCCTTCCCAAGAAAAAATAAGATATCACCGGTTAGAAAGGTTCAAACGTAATCAATGTTTGACACCCGAAAACCAAGATAAAACAGAACACACTCACTGAGATCGAAAGGAGACGTGATAGGCTAAAGAGAAACTTGTCTTTAGAAATTAGGTCTAACATAAGGTTCTAGGTTTAATGGTTTGGTTTGTGAAGGATTTGTCGCCATGACGGACCAATAATCTCAAGGCACCTTTTATTATTATTGTTATTTCTATTTAAAAGCAAAATCCAAACTTTTCAACTAAAACTCTTTTCTAATCATTGTTGAAAGTTAATTGAATACGTAACTCCCAGCCGGAACGATACTCTTTTATTACTACATCGGTAAACCATGTACTTGCGGTTTTATCCCATCACTAAGTTGGAAGAACAAGAGAAAGTTCTGATTAACCCCACTCTGGAAGGGAAATCAAGAGAAGAACATTTGTCTGAAGCCTTTCACTCGTATATAGATAAGGTCAAGCATCATGGGAATCCACATTACTATAACTGAAGAAGTTATTGCTAGAACTATCAGAAGAACAGCTGAAGGATACTATAAGGAGGGTCTGGATAACAACAAGACAAGTCCATGGAATGAAGTAGTCAACAAGACCATGTTCAATAGCAAGAAGAAAGGAAAGTATTGTGACTTGAAGATGGATAACAAGTTTCTTCTAAAGATCCAGAATGAAAATCTTCTACCAAATAGGGTTGAGATCAACCCTCATTGGATCACAGGGTCTTTCTACATTTATTCATGACCAAAAAGAAGGCAAATGTGCCTAAGTATAACTTCAAACATATGATGAAGACACTGAAGGAAAGCCAAGTCAGTAAGAGAGTCTGGGTTCCTTATGGAAGACTTCTATCTGAAATCTTCTATCAAGGAGGAATTTTGGATGCTATCAGAACATCCAGAATTGCAGATGATAAGTAATTGGGCACAGTTACAGGCAAGATCATAAATGGCAGCACCTTAAAGAAGATGCATCTGATCAAGAAAGAAGACTTCAAGGAATTGAGCACTGACTTGAAGGAATCTTGGACCGTATCCAACTTAATGGATAAATTTCCCCCAATCTGCAAGCAAGATCCTCTTGAAGTAAGAGTCAACTTCATTATTAAGCACTTTGAAACAACTGGAGAGACCATCAGGCCTGAAGAAATTCCAGAAAAAATGTATGGTGGTGCTCTTCTTGTTGCTACAAAGAGGAAGAGAAAGTTGACCAAGGAAGAAGACATTTCAGAAGCTGATGATGATGAAAAAGCTTATGAACCTGAGAAGAAGAAAGCCAAGAAAGCCAATGTTGCTCCTAAAGAAGAAGCAACTAGTTCTGCTATGCCAACAATTCAAGAAGAAGCTTAAGACTTAGAAGCTGATAAGGTTCTGGTCCAAAAGAACCAAGAGTGGCAAGTCAGTTGGCTCTTCTCAATCACAACCTCCTCAACCATTAATTCCTGAGAAGAAGAGGAGGCACAATGTAAGGAAGTTGAAAGAATCTTCTTATGTGATTGAACAAGATGATCAAGAAGAAGAAGAAGCAACTGGGTTGGTAATAAGAGAAGCTAAGAGAAAGGAAGCTGTTGATGCTGAAGCTTTGCAAAAAGCACTTGAGATAGCTGATAAGATTAAAGTTCCTGTTGAAGATTTGTTGAAGGATTCAACTGTTGAAGCTGCTAAGAAAATAGTTGAGCTATCTAGAAATCTACAAGAGTTGGTGGTGGCTGATGAATTACTAAGTGCAACTGAAGAAGCTCAAAAGAAGGAAGCTGGTTGTTCAGAAGCTGCTGCTTCTGAAGCAACAAGAGGTAGCACTAACTCTCACACTGCTCTTAATCCTGTAATAGAAATAGAATCAAGTGCAACCTCTACCTCAACCTCTCACTCAACATCTGTTTCAACCTCTTCAGCCGATCCTTTCAAAAGAGTCTATGCAAACTTACAAAAAAATTTACCCCCTCACCATCTTCCAAACTCTAGAAAAAGGCTTCTAGTGAGGAATTTGTGCCTGTGTATCCACAAATACTGCAAAGTATAGTTGAGATGGCTCAAATGAGAATTGATGTTTGTGCTAGATTACCTGCAAATCATCCTTTTCAACCATATTTCATTCAACCTATTCAATCTATTCCTGCTGATGCAGAGAATTTAGGTGAACCAGCAGTGCCTGAGTCTGTTAATCATGAATTTTCAACCTCACATCCCAAACCAACTACCCAAACTTCTGACCCATCTTTTTTGGATGAACTGGTTAATCACTGTTCAGGTGAATTGCCAGGATTTGAGCAAAATCTAGAAAGAGCCTCTGAGATAGCTTTTGATGAAGCTATTTCAGAAAGCCCCCAACAACAACAACCTGAACAAAGACCAAATTCACCCAACCTATCTCATCTTCCAGATCAATCCTTGATTGATGCTGATACATTAGAAGAACAAACTTTTGTTGTGCACCCTTTGAGTGTTGCTTTACCTTCAGAAGCCACTCACGAACCTGAATAGTCTAATCAATGTAGCACATCATTTCCTGCTGTTATACAGTCTAATTCAGATGCTAGAGATGAGATTCTTATTCAAACTAGATTAACCTTAGACACATCTTTACCATATGTATTATAAAGTGTTGATGATCCTCCCTATGTTCCTGCTATTGATGTAAGCATGTCAACCTTTATACCTCCTGAACCATCCACCCAAATAGCTGTTACTGAAAACACTATTTCTGACCAACCTTCATCCTCAAACCAAGCCCTTCAACCTTGTGTTCCTATCAATATCTCTTCCCCACCTACCCTGTTTCTAGATTCTATTATATTAACATATGCATTTGAGAGTATTTTCAAGGAGCTGAACAAGTTAATTAAGGCCAGAAACAACTTTGTTCATGAAGAGGACTATGTCAAGGATACTAAGAACTTCAGAAGGATGCTAAGAACTATGTCAAGGATGTTAAGAACTATGTCAAGGATGTTAAGAATTCTAAGAACAATGTCAAGGATGTTAAGAATGGAAGAGATTAAGAGAAAGAGTAGACTTTGTTATGAGTGAACTTCAGAAGTCTTGTATTGAAGCTCATAACAATGCTAAGAACTCTCTTCAAGACTGGTTCATGGATGTGGTCAAAAGCATGGAGGAAGTGGAAATTAAAGGAACTCAGGAGAAAACCAAGATTTACATCTCTGATGCTCCTATGTTCTTGGATGCATCTGGCATCATCTCTTCAAGTATTCATTTTGAGAATCTGGATCTCAAATGGTTGACTAAGCTAAAAGTCCAAACAGATTCTCTAATTCTTGAAAAGTTGAAGAGTGATCCTGAAGTAGAAAAGGAGAACAAGAAGCTGAAGAAAGAACTCTTAGAGCTCAAGCTAGCATTCACAGAGTACAAGAGGCAAACTGAAGGTCAACTGGAAGAAGCAAGGATAAGGGAAGAGAATTTGATCAGAAGCAACGATGCATTCAAAGAGGAAATGAAGAAGCAAGCAGAGACTAAAAACAAGATGCTCAAAGAAATGATGGAGATGTTCCAAAAACAAGCCAATCCTTAGTTGCACACCTTTAGCTTGTTTATTTTCTTTGTTTGTACTTCTGCATGTTTTTGCTTCTGACTAAATTTATGCTTCTGACCTTACTTTATTTGCTTATGAACTAATGATTATCTACCTAACTTTAAACTATTTTCTCACATTGTTTTTCCCATCTCTTCTTTTTGTCTTTTATTATTTATCTTTTTGTTGATGACAAAAGGGGGAGTAGATGTATAGTATTTAAAGGCTCTGAGCCCCACTAATTTAACCAAGTTAAATTAATAGGACCTTCTTCTTATCTCCTAGTCTATTAATGTGAGATTATTCTGAGTGTTATTACATTTTTAATGATGAATTTAATTAACATGGATAGAACTCAGGGGGAGCTTACAAACCTCACCTTAAAGTACTATTGGACTCATGGGGAGCTTACAAACCTCATACCCTTAAAGTCAACTTTTTAATTAGATTAACAACAATTGAACATTTTAAATACTAGTGTTTGTCATCATCAAAAAGGCGGAGATTGTTGGAGCAAAATGTGTTTAACATTACCCTTTAGATTTTTGATGATAACAAGGTATTAAAAATTGTCAATTGGATATGCTAATATTTGTTCAACTGTGCAGGACTATAGACAAAAATTTAGTGTCTCTTTGAAGTATAGGTCCTGAAAGAATGAATGAGAGCAATGGAATCAACAAGAAGGAAGCTTGAAGCATCTGAAGAAAAGTGCTCCTGAAGTGATGATGTCATCAGAAGCAAGTTCGTCAGAAGCACCTCATCAGAAGCAAAATCACCTGAAGTTGAAGATCATCAGAAAATGAGAGAATTAAAGCTTCAAAGGTTCTTCAAAGGATTTAATCACGCCTAGCATTGCAGAAGACTTGAAGAGTGAAGCAACGGATAATTCAAATGAATTTGAAGGCATTAGATGCTTGTTCTTTGAAGAGTGTTGGCAAAGTACAATTGTACGAAGTGTACAACCACTATCTCCACTACTTAGCTTGTGTCTCTGCTACAGGACAAGAATAACAACTACGCCTGCAACGATGTTTCTTCATATATACTTGGAATGGATTTGAAATTGATCCTTCATAGGACAATAACCATATCAGGCAAAAGATCATTGGTGATTGATCAAAGCTTCAAACGACTCTTTTTGATGTGCTGGCAATTCACAACGTCTCTTTCACACCTCTATATTAAGGAGTGAAGACTTAGAGAATTAAAAAGAGAGACTCACAACAATTTACAAGTGCCAAAACTCTGTCAAAATTGTTCTGCATCAAAAGTTCACTTAGAATTTCTTAACAACTTTCATATCTTAGAAATTCTAGAGTCTTAAAGAGTCTGTATTTGATTTGTATTGTGAACACCACTGACTGAATATCAAGTGTTCAACCTCAAACATATTTCTTTGTAATTCTGTTTGAATAGAAGTCTCTTGCAGTTGTGCTTGAGCATAGGAAGTCTCTTGATTGTGTTCAGGAGCATAGGAAATCTCTTGCAGTTGTGCTTGAGTAAGTTTGAAGTCTCTTGCTAAGTTTAGCAGTGAGTAGTTGTAATTAGATATTACATTTTAGTGAACTCTCCTTAGAAGTGCAAGGGGGACATGACTACTTCTAATTTGTGGAAGGAACCTGTATAATTGCTTTATGTCTTTCTTCTCTCTCTCTCTCTCTGTTGTTATCCGCTGCATTTAGAATCTGAACATATCTTCAGAAGCTGAACTCTATCAGCTTCTGATCAGTGACTTCAGTAGGAGAAAACGAAGAAAAATCTAACACAATTCAACCCCCCTTCTTGTGTTTTTCTCACCTTCATATAATGCCACTATAATGCCTTCATTTTACAAATCACCACGATCCTGAATCTTCTACGTTATGTAACCACTATAATGCCTCCAATCTTCAAGCTCCTTTAAATTAAAGATTGCATGCTAGCTTGATCTCAATCCCAAGGTCTTCAGATCAAGCTAGCATGCAATATTTTTATCTTCTTACTTAAGAAATCTTCTTTACTATGACTCTGCTTCGATCCTCATCAACCTTGATTGTTTAAGAAACAACCCCCACAACCACCTTTTTCTTTGATGCTCCACCAATATACTTGATTGAAACCAAAATTACAAATATCTTATAGCACCCTATTGATCTAGATCTCAAATCCTAAAAGGTTCTTAGAAAAAGTATTTAATCTAAAGATGTTAGAGAAAATGAGAAAGAGAAGACTTAAGAGAGTGTTTGCAAACTAGTTCAATGAGTAGTGGAATGAGTGAAGACAACAATATATAGGTGATCAAGGTAGGAGCAAGTCTAACTACAAATTTAATTTAAAAGCATTGCTTGATTCGAATAAAAGAATGTGTGATTCGAATCAAATAGTGTAGTTTTGCAATCTGAGATGTGATGAAGATTGATTTGATATTCATGAATAGTGATTCGAATCAAAGTTTCTAGATGAAGGGTGATACGAATTAGCAAGATTTTGATTAGAATCATACTTCCAGAAAGGAGTAATGATTTGAATCATTTTTCCTTTTAAACTGAGTTGATTCGAATCAAAAACATAAAAAGAAAAACCCGAAGGTCAAAATGATTCGAATCAAAATATGCAACAGGTTGTGGTGCAATATATTCAAAGTCAATGTAAGAGGAACAACAGTATGCATCAACTAAGAAAAATGACGTTGGGTGTAACTTAGTATGTAATTTGGAAAGAAAGAAATGCCAGAATATTTCAAAAACATCATCAGTCAGCTCAAGAGCTCCTTCACTCTACGAGATTGTTTGCATTATTATAGGTTTGAAAACTAATCAAATGAAGAGTCTAATGTTAAGATTGTGAGGTTGTGGCCTTTTCTTGAGTTTGTACGAGCTTAGATCTTGTTTCTTTGTTGTCGTGTTCGTGTTGTCATGTAGTTTGTAATAATTGGTTTTAATTAATAAAAGTTATCTCTTTTTATAAAAATAAAAAATAAAATATAGATCACAAAGTCATGTGCGTAAATTCTAGGCCACAAAATCGAACTTTTTTTTTCTTTTAAACAAGCCCACAAAATTAAACTTATCAGCAAAGTTCCCATTAAAAAATTGGATTTTCATTTAAAATGTCTTTTCGGTAAAAATGGCTTCCTTCACTTTAGAAATATACAATGAGTGTTATCGTAAGCTTACCTCATATATATATATATATATATATATATATATATATATATATATATATATATATATATATATATATATATGGTTTTGCTAGAAGCCACCCATGAAGGTGTCTTTTAGCAAGTCACACCACAAGGTGTGATTTCCACTTTTTAGTTATAACTTTGCTAAAATACGCCTTCATAAAAATTAATTGGTGTCTTTTAACAAATGCTCATAGAATAATTTGCTAAAAGACACCTTCATAAAAGGTGTCTTCTAGCAAAACCCATATATATATAATTAGTTTAAATTCTCATTATAGTCTCAACATAAAACGCCAATTTTGATACCAAAAAAAAAAAAAACGCCAATTTAAATTTTAGTGGCAATAAAGTCCGATGAAAATTTAAACATCGAGTATATCATGTCTGGTTTTTCGAAATTCAGTAAAAAAATCGTTTTGAAACTCCAACATTTTATATAACCATTTAGTTATCATCAATGAAGTACTAAAAACAACTTTTCATTGGGCTTAGGCCCCTTTGTTTCCCAAAAAAAAAAAAAAACAACTTTTCATTGATTAAATCACACAGAATTTAGCAAATTCTAAAATCAACAAATAACAAGTTCGAAAGTATAGTTGGAAGTATTATATATTATAAATAAAAAAAGAGAAGTCTCGCTAAATTAGGTTGACAGTTCGGGTGATCTTGGTTTATGGCTGTTAGTAGAAATCATTCAGGTTTTTTTTGAACAAGCAAAAATGGATTATATTAATACTGCACAGATGATCTCTTTAGCACAAGGTGTGCCAAGAAACCACCAAGAAAGAACAGTTCACAAAGATAAAAAAGAGTCTAACCAATGCCTAAACATGACATAGGACTAGACCACCACATATGATCACCAAATACAAAACAAGCCTATTTAGCTTTCAACCACCACAAAGAATAATACTTCACTTTGTCTAGTAGCTGATCTATAGATGACTCTTTATGATTAAAAACTCTAGCATTTCTTTCATTCCATATGATCCAAACGGTCAGAAGCCAAATAAGCTGAAGAAAAGACCGCCTTGATTTCATAACACCTGTATAGTGAGTAAACTGAATAAAATGATCAGAAACATCTTGATGATCAACACCATCGAAACCAATCCATGACCGCACTAAAGGCCACAGTGACCCAAAGCAAGATCATGAGAGAAACAAATGACGAGCATCCTCCACCTGGCCACACCCCGAAACACACCTAGAAGCCTCCACATTAATAACACCACGTAATGCCAAATTAGATTTTGTAGGAAGGCGATCACGTAGTAACTGCCAAGCGAAGACTGACACCTTTAGGGGAACCTGTTTATGCCAAACTAAATCGACATTCTGAGTAACCTGGGGGACCTCCTGAGTTGTGAGCATAGCATACACAGAACGAACCGAGTAACCGCCTGTGGGATCCGGTAACCACTGCCACACATCATAAGAAAGAGGCTGCAAAGAAACATTAAAAAGTAATAGCCTACACTCCTCTAAAAGATCCTCCTCCCACACCCACAACCTCCTACGCCACTCCCAAGCCTCACCTCCATCCCCCCACCCTCGTAAAAACATATCTTTAACCGTTATTGATTTATGCATCGCTAAATCATATAACCTACTAAAGCGCTCCCTAAAAGGAACATCACCACACCATCGATCATGCCAAAAAAACGTTGATTCCCCATCCCCCACACGACGCACCACACACCCACTGAACCACCCTTCACCGCCCCCTACCCCATCTCTAATCTTCACCACCTCCTTCCACCATAAAGAACCACTCCGGCCCCCATCCTCCAACCTCCCGTCCTCCTCACCATATCTAGCCACCAACACTCTATACCAAAGGCTATCTCTATCAACTAACAGAGAATAAGTACTAACTACTAGGTGTTGATGATGAACTAGTATAAATCTATTGTGTTGGTATTCTCTTTCTCTTGTCTCTTATATATATATATATATATATATATATATATATATATATATATATATATATATTAGAATTTATATTATATTTCAAAGGATTTTATAAACTACTATCTCCGTCTTAAAATATAAGCAAAAATTGATAAAGAAAATTAACGAGTGAATCATCAACTACGTCCCTGAATTTGTACGAATCGGCCAAATTCGTCCCCCAATTTAACGAAATATCAAAATAGTCGCTGAATTTGTCAGGCTTCCATCAAAATGGTCCTTTCGTCCAAATGCTCTGTTACATGCTGTGTTGTCTTGTACATATGTCAACAAGGAAGCCACGTGTACAAGGACCAATTTGATGGAAACGATGAAAATGTCAGTTTTCACTTTTCAACTTCAATTTTTTCTATTTTTCCAATTTTACCCCTCTTTTACCCTTACCTTCTACCTTCAGATTTCACTATTTTCACATCAAACACGTCCTTGACCTTTCTCCTTCCCGCTTAAACCTTCACCATCTTCACATCTCCAAAACCATCATCATCTTCGGTGATCAACGTTGGATATTTGAAGGAAGAATTCGTATATGGTTAAGGTAACATCGTTCCTTTTCCTTTTCATTTTCTCTGTTCATTTTCCCCCATTTTTTATCTGTTTTTTTATTTTTGTTTTCAATTTTTATCATTTCGTTTTCAACTTTAAACTTCATTTGAAGCTTGCTTTGTTGTTTGTTTGTGAGTGTTGTGTTTTTGAGACGGTTGTTTAGATTATTCATTTTAGGGTTTTCAGTTTAAGACTTAAAAATTTGATTTTTTTTCTGGTTGGTTATTACTAAAATTGATGAAGATTAACTTAGTAATGAAGGAGATTAAAACAATATCTGAAAATGGTTTGCATTTTAGGGTTTGCATTTTGATGTTATTTTGTTTGTGATTAAGACTAATATTTCCAAAATCCATAGAATGGAAGACAATATTAGGCTAATTATGCATCACGGTGGTGGTTTAGAGCGAGATGAGTATCAGAGGCTGCAATATGCTCATGGTGAATTCTATCTTTGGGAAAAAAATGGATGTTGATGAGTTATGTTTGTGGGACATTGAAGATGCTACTTCAAGGATCAAATTGATTTCTTTTTATATAATTCAAAGACTTATTTGATGGTTTTTTAATATAACGTAGGGATCGATTTGATAGTTAGACAAATAATTTAGGTGCAACACCCATACTAGACGTATCTAGAAAGTCTAGCATGTGCGTTAGTTTAGTACTGGATACATTAAACATTTACAACATAAGAACTTCGAATTAATATTATATACAACATCATGCGTTCGTACAATGATAATTCTACTCATCTTTTCAAAAGTGTAATAATTACATCCTCGAATATCCTTAACATCCTGCTGCGTGTACGAACGATCACTTGTCGTAATATCCATTCGGCTACTAGCTTGCCATCCAACCTGTTTATCTAAAAAAATAAGGATTGGGATGAGACATAATGTCTCAGTGAGTTCCCCTAAATCCTAGGCTATAGGCAACCTCAAGGGGAAACCTACAATCACCTCGTGTGTACAATACAACCTGAGGTTTGTTATACGTGTGTGTGGACTTGCATACTAGACGGTCGTGCATGCTAGGGCCATCATAGTCTCATCTCAACTTGTTATAGGCTTCACTTCCTATACATGTCATGGCGGTTAAGGGGAAACTAAAACCGCATTGCCAAGAATACGTACCACGTATCGAGGCCTAAGCATAGCATAATCATGACACAATTCTAAACCGGACGATTAGGGGAAACCTAAGATCGTCATCGGCATAACATTCTTTACTTGTGCTATACATAAATTGCACTTGTCTTATAGCATCTCATGCTTTTGCTCTTAACTTAATCTTACATGAAATCATACTTGCATAAACATAACATACATGGTCGTGCATAAGTTCAATCATTAGGTTAGCGTTGAACAAACAGTCATTATCTTGATTCATTTTACAGAGAGCCCCGGGTGGAGTAACCCCAAGAACAATCCCATACATGACCGATGTACGTACATCGGACTCCCTCGGTGTCGTGCGGGTCCCTTACGGCTTGAACCGTTCCCCTTAGATCAAGAACCTCTTGTATCCCCCTGGCGTGGATAACAAGAGACACGAACACCTACATCTTGTAATAGTCTTGTTCTTATACATACATGAAAGGTTAAACTATTCGAGATAATTCCTTATCTCGGGATACCTGCTCGATCCCTTGTTGGTGAACTACATACTAGTCCATTCTTGTTCATGAGCGTAGAAAATATTCCTAGCATCTTAACATACAAAAATATTCATGATCATCATTCTAATTATTGACAACTATGTCGAGGCTCTAGTTCCATTCCCCCTCTTAATACATCACTAACCGGATGTATTGCATAGCCTATCATAACAGCTCATGTGCTATTCGTCATTGAAATTCATGATGTTGTTAATGCATTTCTTTACCAATATCCTTAGGTGGAAAGTGCAATGATAACTTGACTTTGAGGGGTGTTTAAAGTTATAAGAGACTACAGGGAAAAGCTTGGTCGAAACCACTGCATTTCATGAATTTTCTTGTAAAAAGTGTTGTGCTGTGAAAACTCGCTTGAGCGAGATTCATCATACTTGAGCGAGATTCCAAGCGAGATTTTAATTCGATTCTGCCTTGATCTCTCTTGAGCGAGATTCATCTCGCTTAAGCGAGGTTCGTCAGTACCAGACCTGCAGAATTCGTAATTTTGACCTCTAAACCTCAAAATTAAGTTTCCAATGCACACAAACCACTTAGAATACATAGAAAACAGCTTAGAACAAATACATAACAATAAACAACATAATTTCAATGACTAATGGCAAAAGGGGTACTAAAACCCTAACTTACATACTAATACAAATCATGTTTTCTCACAAGAATTACACAACCCAAAGGTAGGAGAAACTATCTAAGAACTCACCTAAACATGTTTCTTGCAACTTCTCAAGCATCATGCATCAAACCCTAGCTTCCTCTTCATTCTTGATCTTTAGCTCTTTCCACCAAACCATGCTTTAATCTCTTCCTCCACTTGTTTCTTGCTTGATAAGCTACCTTAATCCATGCTTGATCATGTTTTGGAGGAAGTTTGGATGCCTTTAAAGAGAGAGGGAGGGCGTAAGTCTAGAGAGAAGGGGGAGAGAAATATTTCCTCAAAACCTAGAGAGAGAAATGAAATGGGAAAATGAGTATTTGGTGCCCAAACATACTTATATACTCCCTTGTGCGAAATTACTTAAATGTCCTTTGTCTCGGTCGCATTTAGCTTGACACTGATACATAAATCCTTGCTTGACTGATATTACATAATATTATCTTCCGTCGTACTTAACATTTTCATCATACTCGCTTTCCATGAACCTTAGCCCTCTGATACATTTAATAGATAAAATTTCTATTAGCTGACGAGCGGGATATTACATTCTACCCCCTTAAAAAAATTTGTCCTCGAAATTTAGAGATTACTTAACATTAACCGAGTTCAAAACATATCATAGTGAAGTAATCCTCATATTATCGAAATTATTCCTCCCATAATCTTGGCTTAACTTAAAACATCATGATCATATCTTATCCTTTCTGCGTATCGACTTTGTCTCTTTGGATCCATATCATACCCATTTAACATTAACCATTCATATGAGTAACTTATCATAACTAGAACACTCAGGATTTACCTTTTTAACTGGGGTCCTAACGAAAACCAGGTTTGCCCTGCAGTGCTCGATTGTATCATAAACATCTTTTCATGTACACATAGTTCATATAACATCTTACTTATTGTACCTTGAGACACATGTCTCTCACTTTCTTTACTTATCTTAACGATTCTACGATTCTTTCATCTCTTTCAGAGTCTTATTAAACCTTCTGATCTCATAATCATTCTCTTAGCATCCGAATTCATGGATAACTCATATAACTTGTCTTGGAGGAGTGAGATTAAATACGCCGATGCATATGTCATTCACCAACCCATCTTTTAGCTTACATGTTCTTAAAACTTCCGACTTAGACCTCTTGCATCTGAATACTCTCAACATATACTTGTGCGCCTCATAAGACTTTTCGAAAAACTTTGTTGTTTACTTCAACACATCTTACTCTCCATAGCATTCGCATACTTTCAAATGTCGCTTCTTGTTAAATAATAACGATACTCGTTCTAACATATTGCTTTAAGAAGTTTTCAAAACATGAGTATTCGGATCCTTGGAACGAATAGAGACATAATATTTTAAAAGAATTTGTGAAAAATGTCATGTTAAAAAAAATAATTTCGTTTCCAAGTCCCTCAATACCCATTTTAAATTTAAGAGGTTTTTTTTTTTAAATCATAGTTCGGAATCTTCATAGCAAGTATCGTGATCATTTAACAAGTTTGACATAAGAGGGTATGCACTTCATCGTGCATAACTCATGATTTGTATCTCCTTCCATAATGAAATTCTTGAACTTCGAAAGTAACTTCTTTCTTATTCTTTCTTGACTTACATACATATCTTGGAGACTCACATTATTGCATAACATAAATCATATAGGATCCTTGACCCTCATAACAATATCTCATTTCCTCGTTCTAAGAACAATAAACTTGAATCTTCAAAACATCTTATCCGGTTACGATCACAAATTGTTACCTTCTCCTGCATGACACTTCTTCTTTTAATACCAGTTCCACACTTGATAATTCAATCATTACTTTGAGTCACAAAAAGGAACCTTTCGACTTTGACCTTTATTTCTCTTATCATATCACATACTCTTCATTTGTTGTGACTCTAGCCTTTCCTATCTTACTTTGGTGAAGACGCATCCATTATACCTTTGCCATATCCTTCACTGTCCATATTAATCTGTTTGCTTACTTAACATTTCGTGAGCTTCTCGCTTGTCCCATATTGCTTCTCAAGAAGACTCTTACTATCAAGTTTCATGTTCCATGGTTATTGTCGAAAACTTTATCTATTAACATTCCATTACGCCACTCTGATTCCCACCAGTTGACTTTAACCAATATTCTAATCCATTGAGACGACTGAAACTTCACATTCTTTTTCCCATATGAGCATCATATTCTTGAACCTTTCTCAAAACCTTTCAAGTGGCAACCATTGCCATAAACTTGCACCTTACAATACCTTGTAAGATTGAATCTCACGGTAGACTTATCGCATTACCATATTATTTTACTTGGGGATAGACCTCACATTCCCACTGGTTGGGTTTACCTCATGACATATACTTATCATACTTAAACTTGTTTCCGAGCAATCTCGAATTCTCATGGTAGATTCATCATAAATTATACATGCCTTTCTTGATCTTGCTTCATTGCATCCTTGTATTCTCGCATACTATGTTTTGCGTAATCAACTAATGCTTGCTCGTTAATTTCTTTCTTTAAGAAAACATTATGATATAACACACGGATCATTGGCGTTGATGATTTTCCACTATAAATAAACATACACCGAACATAGGTCATAGTCGTTACTCTAAAATCACAGAACAAGTTGATAACACATATGTGCCATCAAATCTTGGTTCTAGTGAGTTTAGCCCACTCTACGCGAATCGTAACAAACCGGTACCTACAAAATTTTCATTTGAATTTCAAAAATATCAATTTCAATCACCCATATTCATATATCTTTCTAAACTCGAGTAAACTTTATGATCCATCATCATAACGAGCTTTAGCAATTCAATTAAACAAAACATAGGTCCGGGGGAATACTCATAACTTCATTAAATCTGAAAATCTTGTGACTTCACTTAACTCTTTACCAATTTACTTTCCATCTCGTGATTTTACATCCACTTTATCCGTTCTATAAGCCGAAACCTTAAAACTCTTGACCCAGGCTCTTCGTCAGCTCTTGCCACGTTAACTTCTAATGTTACCTTAAACCGGATTGATTCCGTTAATACTTGTCCATGCATTTTCTTCCTTAGAAATCATAGGGTGTGATGTGCATTCGATACTTGGTGTTATAGAGAGTGTTTGTTGCATAAAAGATTGTGAAAACAACCCCCATTAGCTACTAAGGCCCTAGAGACGAAATGACAGTTTTCGAAAAAACTGGAAATTTCGCCCCAGGTTCACTATCAGCGAAATCCTCTAGAGTAATTTCGCTCATAGCGAAAATTTCTCTATTGGCGAGTTTCTTCAGCTTAGTTTTCCAGAAATCATATTTTACATAAAAAAATCTTATTTCCTCAAGTAATCCAATGCATATCATTCCTTCCAATCATCTTAAAAACAATTTTATAACTTTTGCATGGCAAGCATTAACATCAATCGGTTCAACTCACGGCATATTACAAACTAATGTCTTGTTTATCATGGCACTTAACATAAAACTTCCACATAAAACCTTAACTTCGTCCGCTAAGAACAGCTTAACTTATTTCTCTGTCAACTCATTCATCATTCATTGTTAGAACCTTATTCACACTGAACATATAGATCTTTATCTTCGTCCTCATGTTTTAATCCCTGAGAGCTTACTGATTCCATCATCACATGTCGACTTCTCCTATTCTTGTAGCCTTGCACTCCCGTAGAACTCACACTTATACTTGCTTAGTTCACCGGCCACCTATTGGCACGTTAAAACTCTTACTATAACTCGCTCTGAGTTCTTACTTATCAGTTCATCTTCAGCACATACTTCGTTCCTCCTGGATCCTCTTCAGCTCTCAGGCATCGGTTCTAATTGTCGAATGTTAAATTGAGTTGATCAGGCTCAACTAACAACGACAATTAAAACATTTACCCTAAACCCAGTGGTCCCACTACCTTAGTTGTAATTTAATGACCCATGGAACGATCTGAATCGACCTGCTCTGATACCAAATTGTAACACCCATATTAGACGTATCTAGAAAGTCTAGCATGTGCGTTAGTTTAGTACTGGATACATTAAACATTTACAACATTAAAACTTCGAATGAATATTATATAAAACATCATGCGTTCGTACAATGATAATTCTACTCATCATTTCTAAAGTGTAATAATTACATCCTCGAATATCCTTAACATCCTGCTGCGGGTACGAACGATCATTTGTCGTAACATCCATTCGGCTACTAGCTTGCCATCCAACCTGTTTATCTGAAATAAATAAGGATTGGGATGAGACATAATGTCTCAGTGAGTTCCCCTAAATCCTAGGCTATAGGCAACCTCAAGGGGAAACCTACGATCACCTCGTGTCTACAATACAACCTGAGGGTTGATTATACGTGTGTGGGGACTTGCATACTAGATGGTCGTGCATGCTAGGGCCATCATAGTCTCATCTCAACTTGTTATAGGCTTCATTTCCTATACATGTCATGGCGGTTAAGGGGAAACTAAAACCGCATTGCCAAGAATACGTACCACTTATCGAGGCCTAAGCATAGCATAATCATAACACAATTCTAAACCGGACGATTAGGGGAAACCTAAGATCTTCATCGGCATAACATTCTTTACTTGTTCTATACATAACAATTGTCTTATAGCATCTCATGCTCTTGCTCTTAACTTAATCTTACATGAAATCATACTTGCATAAACATAACATACATGGTCGTGCATAAGTTCATTCATTAGGCTAGTGTTGAACAAACAATCATTATCTTGATTCATTTTACGGAGAGCCCAGGGTGGAGTAACCCCAAGAACAATCCAATACATGACCGATGTACGTACATCGGACTCCCTCGGTGTCGTGCGGGTCCCTTAGTGCTTGAACCGTTCCCCTTAGATCAAGAACCTCTCGTATCCCCTGGCGTGGATAACAAGAGACACGAACACCTACATCTTGTAATAGTCTTGTTCTTATACATACATGAAAGGTTAAACTATTCGAGATAATTCCTTATCTCGGGATCCCTGCTCGATCCTTTGTTGGTGAACTACATACTAGTTCATTCTTGTTCATGAGCGTAGAAAATATTACTAGCATCTTAACATACATAAATATTCATGATCATCATTCTAATTCTCGACAACTATGTCGAGGCTCTAGTTCCATTCCCCCTGTTAATACATCACTAACCGGATGTATTGCATAGCCTATCATAACATCTCATGTGCTATTCGTCATTGAAATTCATGATGTTGTTAATGCATTTCTTTACCAATATCCTTAGGTGAAAAGTGCAATGATAACTTGACTTTGAGGGGTGTTTAAAGTTATAAGAGACTGCAGGGAAAAGCTTGGTCGAAACCACTGCATTTCATGAATTTTCTTGTAAAAAGTGATGTGCTATGAAATCTCGCTTGAGCGAGATTCATCATGCTTGAGCGAGATTCCAAGAGAGATTTTAATTCGGTTCTGCCTTGATCTCGCTTGAGCGAGATTCATCTCGCTTAAGCGAGGTTCTTCAGTACCAGACCTGCAGAATTCGTAATTTTGACCTCTAAACCTCAAAATAAGTTTCCAATGCACACAAACCACTTAGAATACATAGAAAATAGCTTAGAACAAATACATAACAACAAACAACATAATTTCAATGACTAATGGCAAAAGGGGTACTAAAACCCTAACTTACATACTAATACAAATCATGTTTTCGCCGAAGAATTGCACATCCCAAAGGTAGGAGAAACTATCTAAGAACTCACCTAAACATGTTTCTTGCAACTTCTCAAGCATCAAGCATCAAACCCTAGCTTCCTCTTCATTCTTGAACTTTAGCTCTTTCCACCAAACCATGCTTTAATCTCTTCCTCCACTTGTATCTTGCTTGATAAGCTACCTTAATCCATGCTTGATCATGTTTTGGAAGAAGTTTGGATGCCTTTAAAGAGAGAGGGAAGGCGCAGGTCTAGAGAGAAGAGGGAGAGAAATATTTCCACAAAACCTAGAGAGAGAGAAATGAAATGGGAAAATGAGTATTTGGTGCCCAAACATACTTATATACTCCCTTGTGCGAAATTACTTAAATGTCCTTTGTCTCGGTCGCATTTAGCCTGGCACTGATACATAAATCCTTGCTTGACTGATATTACATAATATTATCTTCCGTCGTACTTAACATTTTCATCATACTCGCTTTCCATGAACCTTAGTCCTCTGATACATTTAATAGATACAATTTCCATTAGCTGACGAGCGGGATATTACATCAGGACTATTATGATGGTAAAATTATTACAGAAAGGCTACATTTCATTCATTTTCAACCTTTTTTCATTACAACTCTACACACACATGAAACAATACGATAGCATGGACAAAGCCATCTCCATCAATCTTGTCTTTCTCCCATGACCAGCACCAATTTCATTGTTTTTAAAGTAACCCAGTTCTTCAACTTCATCAACCCAGACAAAAAATTCACAATTTCAACATCATGTATAAAACAAAATTCAGAATCAGTAAGGTGTTGATCACACCATTCTTATGTCACACAAGAATGGTTAAACAAACCTTTGGCAGGGGGCAAGCATAGAAAGACCTTTCTAGGTTTTTGAGAGTGTTGGCTTTACTTACAGCACAAATTCTACCAAACCAACATTCAAGCACTCTCACATCACCATTAAACATGGATCTTGAAAATGGAGCTTAACTTTAATAACTCTTTTTGCCCATATGCCCACCCCCAATCATTTCAGATTAAATTTGAACAGTTTTGCTTTATGAAATTTTGGAGATTCTGGTTTTCGGATTCACTAAAAAAAAGTTAGGGTTTGGACTTTTTTGAATTAGGGAACAACATTACCACTAGTTATTGGAAGAAATTTTGGGGATTTTGAAGTGTGGGTTAAAGATTATAAAATTAGAGTTCCAATTTTATTGGGGAAGAAAGAGTCGTTGGGGAAGAAAGAAAGAGCCGTTGGGGGTATTTTCTACAAATCAATAAATTTCGTCCTTGAAAATTTTGGTCACTATCGGCCAAATTAGTCCCTGCTTATGTGGCATCTAACATGTGAGAGGTTAACGGCCACGTCTGCACCGTTAACACTTCAATTGGACAGAGGGACTAAATTGATTGACATTTTACAAATTCACGGACTATTTTGATATTTCGTTAAATTGGGGGATGAATTTGGTCGATTCATGCAAATTCAGGGGCGAAGTTGATTATTCACTCAAAAATTAATGTATTTGGTTAAAAATCCATATCAAATCCATCGGCTTATAATGTCTTATTTTTTCTTATATCTTAGGACGAAGGGGTGTTGACATTAATTGCTCGTTCTTCTTTTTCTCTTGAAAATTTCATTCAAAAGCTTTTTATATCAATAATATTTATCCTTTTAGGGCTGGCCTCTATCATCATGATTTGTTACACAGATTGTTTTTATGTTTCGTTCCATATAAAAATGAAATTTAAACATTGTAAGAATTAAAACAGCAAACATATCATAACGTGCAAAATTAAAAGAACGAGTAATGTATGAGTCAAAATCACCACACCCATTTACATGCATGATTTATTAAAATCCAGACTTACATCGTAGAAATACAATTTATTAACTGGAAACAAAGGTTGTTGTTTTTAAAGTAATGCATGATAACATGCATGGTTTTTTTCATTTTTTTGGAGGATAACATGCATGGTTGGTGTTTAGTTTTTGAGACATATCATTCTTAGGTGGCAATTTCCAAAGCCGTCTTCAAGTAGTCTTTTTCAATAGTGTCCGAAAATATTTTCAGAGTGACCGGCATATACCTTTAAAACAGTATCGGAATCTATTTTCACAAGTACACTCTTTGATGTCGCCGCAATCATTCAACAATAATCGTGAACAACCCTTACCATCGGATGGACATTCCCCTGCTTTCGAATCAACGTTCTTCGTCTGAAAGATTACTGCAAATGGCAAAGGAAGTTAAAGTTGTAACCAATACACATCTATGCATATAATTAACGTATATATTTAGGAAAGTTTGGCATTAAATTGAGCATGCAGTATAATTTTTTTTCATTGATTAAGAATAATTTTTGAGTTCCTAAAATATAAATATATCGGTGAGAAAGATGAACACAATGTTAAAAATTTATACATACAGAATATGGTGAGCATGAAGACAGCCAAAGTAGCAAGCTTAACATAAGTCATTGTTTGATCAAAAGAAAGAATAAGCTGAAATTATTTGTTATCAGCTTAGCTTAGTGTTGCATTAGTTCTTTGTTACATGCAACATTTTATAGAGAGGTGCATATACTAGCAGACACTATAGCTCCCTACGTTAATTGTTAGGAAAGGTGAAATGGCTATATTTAATAATTTATAGAGAGGTCCATATACTAACTGACACTATAGCTCCCTTATTAAATTGATGGTGATATTTAACAATTTTGTGGTATCATCATGAAATTAAAATTGTTTCATTCCCTTTCATCAACAATAAATATTCACTTCCTGTACAATAATGGAGCTGCTTGATGGTGTTTGACAATGTTTATATAATCTCTTTTCGGCGTATTTACCTCTTAGAACTGAAAAGGCAAGGCTTGTAAATAATGACATTATTTTTACCTTTTTAACTAAAAAAAACCTTGTCAAAAAAAAAATATAAAAACATCATTCAATTGAATACATCTAACTACACAAATTCAAAATCATTAAAACCGAGCTCAATCATTGGTCAGATTTTACTTATCTCTCGATCGAATTCAAATTATCAATGTCTCTTTTTCCTGTGAATTTTACGGTTGCACAAACAAAATCAGTAAAACCAAAATAGATGAATTTACAAACTTATTTACAACATCTAGGTTAATAGAATATAGCACCGTATATGAAAGTTAATAACTAGCAAAAATACAATTTTTTCCTAATATTTTTTAGCAAAAATACAACATCTGATTTATTTATAAAATCTCTAAAAAGAATCTCTAAATTATTGAATGTCAAAATATTTTTTATTCTAATCCGTAACGAACAGAGCCTACAAAGTTTGTTATAGTTTTTAGGGTTAAATATGTTTTTGATCCCTATAAAATTGGGAACTTCTAAGTTTAGTCCTTACTTAATTTTAATAGCTTTTTTAGTCCCTACAAAAAAAATTACTTTTAATTTTAGTCCCTGCTAAAACAAAGTTTGTTTAATTATTCTTAAATTCTTAAATTTTTGAACGATTTTTTCAGGCAAGTTTAGAACACTATGAAATGTTCATATACTAAAATTTAGAATTTTTTAATATGAAACGAATTAAATATGAATTTTTTAAAAAGACAAAAGTTAAAGATAAAAGTAATAAAATTTGGACGTAAAAATCATATTTTGCGATAATTTTTTCCGGACGAACTTTTAGTAATGTTCTTAACACGTCTACAAAAAATTGTTCAAAAACTTTAGATTTAAACATAAATTTAACAAATTTGAATTGAGCAGAGACTAATACCGAGTGCATATTTTTTTGCAGAGAGTAAGAGAACTATTAAAATTAAGTAATGACTAAACTTAAAAAGTCTCAGTTTTATAACTCGTGGAACTTCTTTATAATGGCTACGTTCCATGCATCGTTTCATAGGTAAATTCATATACATATACAAAATCATTAAAACTGAGCTCAATTATTAGTCAGATTTTACTTATCTCTCGGCTGAACTCATATTATTGATGTCTCTTCTTCCATTGAATCGGAGGGTTACACATAAAAAAATCATTAAAACCAAAAAAAATATGAATTTAAAACATATTCACAACATCCAGGTACATAGAATATAGCAGCGACATGTTTACGAATGTGACAAAGACTACAAATATGACTATTAAAGTGTTTGGAAGATTCATGCATCAGGATCTTTAATGTTAGTGACATCAAAGTCATTATGTTTTTTTTCGATAAGCCAAGAGCAAAATGACATAAAAAGAATAGTGTCCAACTCAAAAGCACAAAATGACTAATAATTTTCCTTGTTAGTTCTGTTTCCTTGGTATTGCCTTATTTTTCTTTAAATAAAAACGGTCACTAGATTGTGCATATATATATGAAATTAGTGGCCATGCAATAGTGTGTATTCACACACCTAAACTTTCAAAACGTGGAATGCCATTTTCTTGGTCACAATTTTACTTCATATTTTTCCTCTCCTTCCAACAATTGAGTTCTCTGGGTTACATCTTCCTGAAAATAATTTTCCTTGTTAGTTCCGTTTCCTCGATTATACATTGAGAAGGGTCTGTTAAATCCTGGGGGATTAGCGTATAATTACGCGGAAAATCCTTAAGGACAGTGCGATCAGCACGCCTCAGATTATTTCAACTATTTGTTCATCTTGCAGTTCTCTTATTGAATTGATGAATAGAGATGGTGATTGATGAGTTATGTCGGTGGTCAACAATCTCAACACAGATAAGTTTCCTTAAAATCTTCCTTGATTATTCATATTAACATAAATTGATTTTTATATTTATTTGTTGATTATTATTTATAGATATTCTTATCCCTAATTTTACAACACTAAGTGCGTGCGTGTTGCAGAAATTACTGTTAGCCATTGTGATTCTGACAAACTCACCATGAATCTAAACATTTATAAAAAGACTCAAGTTTTCTATTTTTCAATTTTCATTTTTAAATTCCAATTTTTTTTTTCCTTCAGGTGACAATATCAACTATTCATGACATAACAAGAATAAATGAAGCACAAACACGCACCTTAGACATGACATTGACACATTAACATATGTAATAATTTGAGAAAATAAAAGAATTGAGTGCGACTACATGCATCACTGCTGTGTCAATATTAAACACTAACATTTGTCTAACAATGAACAACCTTCAATTTGACGTATCAGCGCTACATAGAAAAATTTCTTAAAATCATCAATTCTATAGAAGATTACTTACTAGGATTGTAAACCTCATACAAGATTGCTAATAGGGTGACCGTATCTGTTTTGCATAAATAAGCTGTTTTGAATAAGTTATTTTTTAAAATTAAATCGGAATATGCTGTTTTGTATAAATAAGCTGTTTTGAATAAGCTGTTTTGCACAAATAAGCTGTTTTGCATAAATAAGTTGTTTTGAATAAGCTGTTTTGCACAAATAAGCTATTTTGTATAAATAAGTTGTTTCGAATAAGCTGATTTGCATAAATAAGTTGTTTTGCATAAATAAGTTGTTTTGAATAAGTTGTTTTTTAAAATGAAATCGTAATAAGCTATTTTGTATAAATAAGTTGTTTTGAATAAAAAAAACTTTAAAAATAGTTTTTTTTTTTTTTAGAAAACTTTAAAAGAAAATGTTTATAGAAATTTTGGGGCTTGGGGCCTTGAGGGCTTTTGATTTGTGGGCTTGCATGAATGTGGGCCTTTTAATCTTGTGGATTTTTAAGCCTCGTTACTATGTGGGCTGGGGCCAAAACTTCAAGGCCCCATGATATTGACACCTCTAAGCCTAAATAGACCGGACAAGGATTCTATTTTGTATTTATGTATTGAAGTGATAATGAATCTTATATAACTATTTTGGCAGAAGGTTGTATTGCCCGTGTAAAACTCAAGAAGTAAAACCAAAAAGCTTGTTGATGTTGCTATTACATAAAAATACACAACTTTGGTCTGTACAAAATTGTGTCTTTAGTTAAAGATTACAAAAAACGACATGGCATATCTTGTGTTTTATTTATGGCTAAATTGCACCACCTTTAAAGTATTTAATTATAACAACAAGTAAAGACCAATTTATTACAGTTAAATAACTTAAAGGACAGTTGAGGTAATACTTATAGAAAAAATATGATGGAAAATTGAGTTAGGTGGTTTCATTGAGTCGAGAAAATACATATAAATTATGTAACAAAGAGTATAGATTAAATGGAAGATAGTTAGATATCTAGATGCAAAGAAAGACATGGAAAAACCAAAATATAAACTATTAGAAAATGTTTGGAGATTAATGAATTAAATCAAAATATGATAGAACATTATGACATGGATATCCATGTAACCGATATCATTTAGTGGATAAAATCTGATATTTGATTGTTGTTGTATGCTTTATATATAATTATATATACTTCAGAAAAACACAAGAATAGTGATTTGTCCGGTGAGAACGGTTAAGTGGCAACGGCAGCAGCGACGACGAGTCGTCGTGTTGAGACGAAAGGTGCCTGCAGGCACGTTAGCACTCCGACGCTCAAGTCAGTAATGGAACTGAGAAAGAGTGTGTAAGAAGTGTTGTGAAAAGTGATGTGTACCTTGAGGGTGAAGCAAGTTCGCCCTTAGATAGGCGTGTGTTGGCCATAGTCGTCTCCGGGTTATGTGGAGTGTGATTAAGGACGGAGCAAGACACGTCAAGGGTGGTCCTTGTGCGAGGGTGCGCTCCTTTGCGGTATGGTGCACGCGGCAACGTGTCGTCGTGTGGTTGGTCTTCTGACCGGTCCAGAACAGTTGCCCCCAAGTCGTTGATGCCTTTATGGCGCAATGGCTTTAGCTATAGAAGGAGGCTTTCGATAAGGGCGCCCATTGATAACTTGGTCCGGCGGTCCTCAATGCGTTTTGTCAGGAAGTTTAATTGTGTTCGCAAGGAAGTGGCGCCCGATCGTAAGTTACTGCGGGTAGTTGGCATTTAATACTTCAATGGAAAAGTTTGCTCCCGAGGGGGGTAGCTGTTTCACTATGTTCACCATGTGTCCTGTTCGTAAGTCTCACGGGCTCTTTAGGAAACGATGCACGCGTAGATTTGACTATGTTGCGTTTTTTCCAAGGCTACTGTCAGTCGTTCAGATCGTGGCCCTTTGCTTTCATATGATCTGGTTTGTTGGTTTGGACAGATTCGGGGCTATTTAAGGAAGAGTTTCCTTTGTCTTTCTTTGCACTCGTCGTTTTCTTTTTAGCATGGTTGCTAGAAAACTCTTCTTACTTCTTTTCCTTGGATTTGTTCGTTTGAGTTTGAATAAGATATTGCTTTTCCCTTTATGGGTTATGGAGGCAGGTCTTATGTATTTATCAATGCAATTTGTGGTGGAGAGAAGGAAGATTAGTTGGTTGAAAGGATCGCCATAGTTAGGTCAGGACGTGTGATTTACGGTTCTATTGTTGCCTTTCTTCAGGAAGTTTTGGCTAAGATTGCAGGTGTTGTGGATGAGATGAAGAGTTTTCTTTGTTTAACCTTATTATCCGAGACCGTGTGGCTTGCTGGCGCCATCCGGTGGATCCATTTCTTCCAATGAAGAACTTGAGTCCTCTATTGGGTGGAGGACCGCCATTCGGCTATGTCAGGCTTAATGTTCACAACTATGCATGTCCATGGCCATACATAGTTCTCACTTTGAACGGTTAGGTATGATTAGTTAGGATAGGTGTCTTGCCCTCAGTGCTCGTCCTAAGGTTGAAAAGCAGCTTACGAACCTCTGAGATCAATACTTTGTTTAATTTCCGCTGCGGCGGCCCTTTTTTTAATTGATTTAAATGTTTTAATGAAAAGAAGCTTAAAAGCCTTTCTCTTCTTTTTGTTGTTTTGTTTTCGTTCCGCTCGAGCTTTCCTTTCCCCTTCCGTGTTTGCGCATATAATTTTATGATGTGTTTCGTGTTGTATGCATTTTTATTTCATTCCACGTTTCACGTTTGTGCATTTTTACTTTATGCCACGTTGGGTAGGATTACCCAGCCATTTTGCACTGATGAATTTTGTTTCATGAGGCGCTCAGTTTCATTTGGCCTGCGCAAATGCATTTTCTTTAATGCGGCGGTAGGTTGAGAATCTTGGTGCTTCATCGCGTTGATGCATTTTGTTTCATGTTGTGTTCCCTTCTTTTGCTTTGAGCTTAATTGGCCACCCGAGGGAACATGTACGGCCAATGCTTAGTTCTCGCTTCAGGGCATTTAGGGGCAAGACACTCTACCATGGGGTGGCTAGACCCTCAGGCGGGTCCCGCGACGGATGCAAGACTTTTGCTCCACTTAAAAGAATAAGCCTTGACACCCGCCCACCACGAGGGTGCTTCCCTCGTTTGTGGCATTGAGTTATGTCAATCACGAAACAAAGAACAATTTGCAACAAACGTACTCCCTTTTGGGGAAGACGCACGTTTATTAATATTTACAAAGTGGATTTACAATGGTTTGTCATGATTGAATTAAGGTACATTGTGAGGTTGGGATGAGGCTACCGGTACTTAACTATAATAGCGTTTGAGCTTGTACACGTTCCATGTTTTGGGAATTGGGAGGTTGTCCAATGTCTCGAGGACGTAGGCATCGGTTCCTGTGGTAGTGCTGACTATGTACCGTGCTTCCTAGTTTTCAGCCATCTTTCCTTCCCGGACTTTCTTGTTTCCCACGTTCGCCCGTATAGGACGAGGTCTCGCAGATCCAAATCTCTCGGTCTCACCTTCCTGTTGTATCGAGTGGTCGTGGCTTGTTTGATGGCGGCCTCCATTAGCATGGAGAATTTCCTCGACTTGTCGATGAAGTCCAACTCTTCCATCGTGGCCTCCGCGTTGGCGGTCTAGTCGAGCGGGAGTTCCGTCCTCTAGCTCAATTCCTTTACTTCGACTGGTACCATGGCCTCCATCCCGAAAGTGATACAGAAAGAGGTTTCTTCGGTGGTTGAGTGTGGTGTGGTGCGGCATGCCCACAAGATGTGCGAGAGTTCCTCGGGCCTGTTCCCCTTCGCTTTTTCTAACCTTCTCTTCAACCCTCTTAATATGACATTATTGGAGGATTTTGCTTGTTCATTCGTCTGAGGGTGTTTCACCGAAGTGAAGTGTTGCTTGATGTTCAGCTCTTCTAGGAGTTCCCTCATTCTTTTTTCCGCGAATTATGTCCCGCCATCAGTTATTACGGATTGTAGAATGCCGAACTTGGATAGGATATTCTTTTTGAAGAACTTAATGACATTTGCTGCCGTTATTTTGGCTAATGGTTCCGCTTCGATCCACTTAGTAAAATAGTCTACGGCCGACAATCAGGAATTTCACTTGGCCGACCACTTATGGAACGGTCACATAAGGTCCATACCCCACCTCGCGAAGGGCCAGGGTGTACTAAGGGCACCTAGTTCAGAAGATGGGGTGTTCAATACGTCCACATGCCTCTCACAATTTCCTAGCCTGCTCTTAACAATTTCCTATCCACGACGCGCCCTCCCAAGTGTTAGTCGGCGATGCCTTCGTGCATTTCTTTCAGTGCATATGCGGCTTCATCAGGGTCGGGGCATTTCAAAAGCGGGGTGGAGAATCCTCCCTTAAAAAGTTGTCCTTCAATGATGGTGTGTTTGCAGGTCCTCCGTTTTATCATCTTTGCTTCCGTCGGGTCGTCCGGGAGCTTTCCTTCCTCAATGTAGGCTCTCATAGGTGTCATTCATGTCTCTGGTGCAGGCTCAGCCATGGCTACTGTTATTGTGCTTGCCCCATAATTGGGTCTCTCCAGAGTTTCTTATACGAAGGAGTGATTTATCCCGTTTGCTCTAGTGCTTGCCAGCTTGGACAATACTTCCGCCCTCATGTTTAGCTCCCTTGTGATGTGAACTATTTCCACCGAGTCAAAGTTGTTGATCCTTTCTTTGACCATAGCCAGGTATTTTTATTGAGGGCGTCTTTTACTTTTGCCTCGCCCTTCACTTGGGACACTACTAGCTGAGAATCTGTCTGCACATGGACTTCTCGGGCGCTCAAATCTCGAGCTAGGTTGAGCCATGCAATCACAGCTTCGTACTCCGCCTTGTCGTTGGTTGCTGAAAATCTGAATCTGAGGGATAATTCGACCACTAATCTTTACGTGCTTTCGAGGATGACGCCGCCCCGCCGCCTCTAGTATTGAAGGATCCGTCAGTGAATATTGTCCATTTCGAAAATGGTTCGGTTGTGGGTGGGGTGAACTTTGCCAAGAATTATGTGAACGTATGTGCTTTCAGCGCCTTCCTTGCTTCAAAGGTTATATAGAACTCAGAAAGCTCTTTCGACCATTTGGTCATCCTTCAAGCCAAATCCAAGGGAAACAATACGTGCTTAAGCAGCTAATCGGTCTTGACTACAATGGAATGGGCCAGAAAGTATCTTCTCAGTTTCCTGGCGGCCACCATGAGGTCGAGCGTCACCTTTTCAATCTTTTGCTAGCGGATCTCGGGTCCTGCTAGGGCTTTTGAGTAGAAGTAAACATGGTTCTTATTGGTCCATATCTCTCTTACCAGAACGACGCTGACTGCTTCTGCCGATATTGCCAGATAGAGGTAGAGAACTTCCCCAGCCATCAGCCTAGACAGGACGGGTGGTTGCGACATGATGTTTTTCAATTTGTCGAACGCCTCTTCACATTCTTGGGTCCATTGGAAGTTTGCCTCCTTCCGCAAGAGTCTGAAGAAAGGAAGGGCGTGCTGGGCGGATCTGGAGATGAATCTACTGAGTTCCATCAGCATCCCATTCAACTTCATGATTCGTTCTTTCAAGGAAGGGGGCTCCATTTCCAGGACGGCCCGACATATGTCTGGGTTATCTTCGATCCCCCTCTCCATCGGGTAGAAGCCTAATAACTTGCCCGCCTTGACTCCAAAGGTACATTTCTCTGGATTGAGGCGCATGTTATATTGGTGCACGCGGGAAAATACCACCTCCAAGTGATGTCTCTGTTGGGTTTCTTCAGCCGATTTCACTATCATGTTATCCATGTATACTTTGAGCATGTCCCATATTTCCTTCTGAAAGACTTTATTCATCATCCTTTGGTAAGTGGCGCCCGCATTTCGTAACCCGAATTACATGACATTGTACATGTAGTTGGCGCCTTCAGTTATGAAAGTTGCATTTTTCCTGTTGTTTATGTCCATGGCGATCTGATTGTAGCCAGAGTAAGCATCCGTGAAGGACAACAACTTGTAACCGGACGAGTTTTCCACCAGCTTGTCAATGTAGGTAAGTGGGTACACGTCCATTGGGCAGGCCTTGTTCAGGTCCATGTAATTGATGCACATCCACCATTTCTCGCTTGCCTTCTTCATGAGAACCACGTACGTTGGAGAGCCACTACGTCTAATTGATTTCGGAGATAAACTTGGCTAGGAGCAATCCTTCGACTATTTCTTTGGCGGCCTTTGACTTCTCTGAAGATTGATGGCGCCTCTTCTGGCTCATGGACTTAGCCTCCGGGTTTACGTTCAGTTTGTAACAGGCAACACTAGCGTTTATCCCCGAGCATCTCCTCGGTGGAACAAGCGAAAAGGTCTGTGTTGGCTCGTAAGCACTCGACGAGGTCCTTCTCTACAGGTGGCGGCAGGTTGGCCCCGATCTTAAGTTTCGTGGCTGGGTTCTCCTCTAGCTGGACGGATTTAAACTCCCCGTCAAGGGTATGGTGCTTGAAGGGTAGTTTTGCTTCCAGGGGAAAAGGCATCTCATGTCCCTTCTCGCCCTTGAGATATTTTTCCTCCTGGCAGGCGTCTAGGTTGGCGTTGCTACAACTCGGAATGGGGCGCCATAGGTCCCCTCCTGCTCTTTTAAGGATGGACACCGATTGGGGTATGGGTAGCTTTCCCCAGGCCTTGTGACACCTTTTGTCCCCCTTCAAGTCCGGGTGGATCATGGCTACGTCTATGTTCTTGTTATGATACTTCATCTTTTAATGGACCGTCGAACTGACCGATTCGAGCACCGCTAAGGTGGGGCGTCCTAGGATGCAGTTGTAGATGGATACGACCAGTATCCCTAGGAAGGACACTTCGACCGTACGTTCTTCCATTTCTTCTCCAAAGGTTACGCCTAGTTTGACATACCCCCATGGGCGTGTGCTTATCTCGTTGAAGCCATGGAGGTCGGTTCCATCATAGTATTCCAAATCCTCTTTCCTTAGGCCCAATTTCTCAAAAAGCGTCTTAATTCAAAATGTCCACAGAGCTTCCTCCGTCTACCAGGCACCTAGCGACGTCATGGCCTCAAATTCCCACGACGATGACGAGCGGTTGATAGGCCAAACCGCAAGTGCACGGTCTATCGAAGTAATAGTAGTAAGTAGAGTTATCGTTCCACTAGGGAGTTGGTCAATCCAATTAGCTTTTAGAAATTGATTAGAAGAGAAAGAAATAAGAAGTTGGAGAGTGCAGTTTTTGAAGGTAAATAACAATAACATTAAAAAGCCTTGGGATCATTGGTTCATCATAATAACGAATCTTTTCACAAGCAAGCCTTAAACTTATAATTAAACGTTAATCCTAATTACTAAGTACAAGTCTCTCTTTAGCATATCACAGCTCCTCTCGAAGTCAGTGAGTGTATCCCTCCAACAACCACACCTATTCTCATGGGTGATTGCCTTTGGGACCCTTGAAGATCGAAACTTTATGTGTCCCAAGGTTTGCTAGACTATTCTCATGTTTCGCAAACCTTGTCTAAATTCACTTGTTTGGATATCAAAGCTCCGCGTTCGCTTTATGAATTGATATCTGTGATGATGAATTAACCATTATCAAACCCTCCACGTTCGCTTCCACAGTTTGATAATAATTAATTCATGTTAAAACGGTGAATTTAGATTAGGAATTAAGGTAACAATTAATTAGGGTTTAAGACTTGGCTTGATCCGGATTACGTCATTAGACTTATCCAACGATCCTAAGACAAAGAAGTCTACTCACTCATGTTCATCGTAGACATGGGGGAAGAAGAGAGAAAATAACAGTAAAGTAAATTGCAAGGAAAGTAAAAGGGAAATAAAGACTTTTATTAAAATAGCAATTGAAATAAACAAAGTAAAGGTGCCATGTTTATGGTGGAGAGCTACTCTATTTATAGCTTTACATCTGACTTAGAAACTAAGCAACTAAAGGGATAAAACGGTAAAGCTGCAACAGGGTAACTTGGGCCCGAAGAAAAGCAGCAAAAGAGCATCCTGGGGACGGGCACGGCCGTGCCACATGTTGGCACGGGCCGTGCCAAGCTTCTGAGTTTGGGGGAACATATTTTTCTCCCGTATCTTCGTATTCTTGCGCTGTATTTGCTCCAGTCCTCTTTCTTTCACTCCAAGGCACCTTCCACCATATATTTATTCCTAAAATAAAACAAAAGACAATTTGAAGTAAAATATTCTAATATAAAATAAAATGCAATAAAACTAAATCAAATCTAAAATAAAACTAAACTAAATAAGGCAATAAATATGACTATCTATGACTCATCAAACTCCCCCACACTTGAATCTTTGCTTGTCCTCAAGCAAAAGGCAACATACATAGTAGCAACAAAAGATTGATTTATGGCAATATTAAGAACATAAGTCTCAAAGAAAGGTTTTGTTCCAAGTACACTAATTGCAATTTCAAATATTCCTCATGAACCTATTCTACCCAACATCAAGTCTCAAGTGAGTGTGTGTGTGCAGTCCAACCCTTTTCTTGCTCCTGTATAAGACAGATATTATGAGGAACAGGTTCTATCCCTAGTGCTAAAGTAACCGAGAAAAGTCCTTTCTTCATTTCACATAAGAGTGATTGGAATTAAAGTTAAGATTGAATTAATTTAACAATTAAGCACAAGGGGCTGCAGATGCTTAGGGGCTATCTATCCTCGTAGGAAGTCTTCTCGGATGTAATTGTCCTTTCCCCCTAGATTCAAAATCACCCTAAGCAGTGCTGCAAAATTATTATTTGTTCCATCTCCGCGTAGGAAGTCTTTTTGGATGTAATTGTCCTTTCCCCCTAGCATTGATGAATTTGTTTCATTTAAGTTCAAATTAAGGAGTCACCACCACAATTAGGAAGTTAGGATGTAATTGTCCTTTCCCCCACATGTTGGTGCCATTCTCCCGCCCCATTTAACATTAACAAATTAAAAAGAATATAACAATTAAGAACAATTTGATTAATTTTCCCACACAAACTTATACTACTTTTACTCTTAAGACTTTAAAGGGTCTAAGTTAACACTAAAGATAGAACGTGTTCCTTAAAATACCTATTCATACATTTACTCAAGGATTGCAACCGGGTGCTTTTCTCATTGGAGAATTTTCACATTAAAACAAGATATGGGTATAGCAAGAACACAAGAAACACAAGAAACTACTTTTATGTACAAGAAACAACCTTTAAAGAGACAAAACAAAAAATTTTCATGCCATATTTACATTAAAAACAAGCTACTTAGTCATGCCTCTTGCTATAAAAACAAAACAAAAGAATAATGTTCAAGGGAGTTTGGGAACACTACGACTCTAGACACTTTATTAGCCCCCCCCCCCCCCCCCCCCCCCCACACTTAGGGGAAGCATTGTCCTCATTGATTCAAAAGAAAAAGAAATTAAAAGAAGAAGAAGAAGAAATAGAAGGAGAAGAAAGAAGGAGATGAGTAGAAGAAGAATGAGAGAGATAGGAAGAAGAAGAAGAGAAGAGAGGAAGAGGAAAGCTCACATTTGTTTATTGAGGTCCGTAAGGAGGACCTTGAAGTTGGAGGTGTTGCATCATCCGATGGAGCATCTCATTATTTTCATCATTGACACGGTTGCCCCTTTGAACTTCATTGCGAAGGCCGGAGATCTCAACACCTTGCCTTTGTTGCTCGGTGCTCATCCTCTCGATTTCATTGTGAATCCATGTCCATCTTTGATTTTCATTAAGCTCACCTGCTGCATGGCCATGGTGCCCCTCTTCATGGTGCAAGTTAGCACCTTCTCCTTCGTCATGTTGCTCATGTACCTGTTCATTATCAACATACAACCAATTCTCCTCCACCGCAGTGTTAGTCCGAGATGGGTTAGGAAGCAAAAATAGAATAGGCACATTGAGTTTAAGGGCATATTGCATGGGTGGATGATGTGTAATGAATTTCATAGAGATTAATGTCTCTATGTTAAGCCTATTGTTGCCCTGAATTTCATTTATCCCCCTCCTCCTCGCTCACTCCAAACTTCCTAGCAATGAACGTGATAACACCTCCCACCACTATGTCAGCTACAAGATTAGGCTTAGTTCCTATTGATGCCAGGTAGTCAAGTATGTAAAAACAAGTATTCACGGGATTATTAGTAAGCATAGCCCAAAGCATAATCCGTCCTACATGTTCCTACTTCTTTCCTACCCCAAATGGTACAAGCCATTACTCTCTGAAGGTACCTAAGAACTGGGTTGTGGATCTTACTAGCCTTGTTGGATCGTAGAACATATTGGATTTTACCGGTGATGCGTGTCCAAAAGCTAGCAGGGTTATAGTCTTCCGGCTTTAGAGCTTGATTCCAAGAGTCATGGATGAACCCCGCATTTGCGAAGCCCATTTCATTGCAAAAGTTTTCAAGGGACATCTCGAAATCAATATTCAAAAGCCGGAAGGAGACTCTATGATCGGGGTCATCTAAATTCAACTTATCTTTCGTAAATTGGATAGAACTTAAAAACTCATAAGTAAAATTTTCATACCCCCTCATAGGACTAAGCAGCTCACCCCATCCTAATCTATTCAGCAATTCAAAAGCATTGTCCCTAATCCCTAAAGTAGTCATAGTATGAGGATGAGGTTACCTACAAGGATGCAAAGGTTTAGAGATAAGGATTTTATACCTTTCTTTTTGGTTGTTATCCTTGAAGGTGATGCCATGATTCTTTGCCGGTGCTCTTTTCTTTGACGGTGGTCCTCCGGAAGATGTTGTCGGTTCCTTGCCACTCCTTCGTGAAGCCATTAGACCTTTGACCTTGGTTTGACTTTGGGGTTTTGGTGAAGGTTAGGGTTTTGATGAGAATTTGAGTAGAAAGGGTTGGTTTTGGATTGGGGTTGATGTTTAAGTGAGGTTTATGGTTTTAGATGTGGAGATTGGATAAGGTTTGGTGGTTTTGGGGTTAGGGTTAATGGAGATAAGGGTTTGGTGAATTATGTGGTTGAGTGGGTGAAAGATGTTTTTGATTGGTGGTTTGTGTTTGGAATGAGGTTAAGAATTGATTGGGTGGAAGAATTGAGTGATTTGGTTGAGTTTTGAAGGAGATATGAAGGTTTGAAAATGGATGGTTATGGAGGTTTGTTGAGAAGTTTGAAAGATGAAAGATGGTTGTTGTTTGTGAATGAGGAAGAAGAAAGAAAAATTTGTGGATATATGGGGTGTAGAGGTCGGGCACGGCCGTGCCACCTATTGGCACGGGCCGTGCCATCTTTCTGACCTCATGGCCAATTTTTGCTTTAAAAACTTGGCACGGCCGTGCCATTCCTAGCACGGGCCGTGCCACCTTTCTGGTCATGGGGCTTCAAAATTTTTCCATTTTTTTCGAATCAACTCGGACAATTACCTACAAAAACACTTAAAACAAAGAAAAACAAAACAAAAGCAATTAAATGCGTGGGTTGCCTCCCACGAAGCGCTCTTTTAATGTCATTAGCTTGACGGTTAGAAAGAGTCCTTAGAATGGATCAAAGATATCATATTGTGTAGATGACGCTATAAAACGTTCTTTCACAACATGATCGTTAAGCATGCAACAAGAGTAAAGAGCGGGACCCTTCATAACATTTTCCAACTCGTATCCTACCATTTGATCACTCACTTGAAAGACTATCCTACCAAGTTTAACATCAATGAGAGCTCCCGCAGTTGCGAGGAAAGGTCTACCTAGGATTATAGGGACGTCGTCGTCCTCTTCAATGTCAACGACTACAAAATCAGTGGGGATGTATATCCCTTCTATTTTAACCGGTATGTCCTCAACGAATCCTACAAGTTTCATGGTAGAACGGTCAACTAACTTTAATTCCATTTCGGTAGGTTTCAACTCTCCTATCCCTATCATTTTAAGAAGAGACAAAGGAAGCAAACTAACACTAGCTCCTATGTCACATAAGGCTTTGTTTATGGTTTCATTCCCAATTTCACACGGTATGGCAAAGCTACCTGGATCTCTAAGCTTAGGGGGTGCTTCTTGGATGATTGCACTAGTTTCCTTAGCCAAGGCTATTGTCTCATTATGCTCTATAGCCCTTTTCTTTGAAAAAATTTCCTTTAAAAACTTGGCATATAGAGGCATCCTAGACAAAGCTTCAGCAAAGGGAAGTTTAATGCAAATCTTCCTAAGTATGTTAACAAATTTTTCAAACTTTTTTCAGGATTTAAGGGGGATGGAGTTTTGTTTTCTTCAAGTGGTTTTGCTTCTTCTATCACAACTTTATCACCTAAGGGCTTGACATTTTCTTTCCCAATGTTTTTAACCTTAGCAAAAGTTTCGCCTAACTTAGTACCCCTAAAAGATATGACATTAACTTGGGCTTTGGGATTGGCTTCGGTTTGACCAGGAAAGACTCCCGGTGTTTGGGAAGATGTAGCCACTTGTTGGGCTATTTGGGCGATTTGTGTTTCAAGCATTTTAGAGTGAGTAGAAATAGAATCAACCTTGGTATTGAGCTTGGAAAGAGAATCATTCAGAAATCCAGTTTGGTTTTTAAGTTCTTGAAGTTGTTTGTTTTGGTTGGCAATAGAATTTTCCAACAAAATTTCCAAATTGGATTTCTGAGTGAATCTTTGGTTGTTTGCATAACCGGGTGGTGTTACTTGTCCATAGGGATTTTGGTTTTTATAAAATTTTTGATTTTGTCGCATCCCTTGGTTGTATTGAGCATAATTTATTTGCTCAACACCGTTAATAGCACTACCTAGTTGGCAATCAACACCAGCATGACCGGTTATACCACATATTTCACAAGAAGGAGTAGAAGCAGAATTGATAGCACTAACATTGAGTTTTTCAAGTTTTTTGGTTAGTGTATCAATTTTAGAAGCGAGGTGGTCATAGTTAGAGACTTCGTACATACCTGCCTCCTTTTTGGAGGATGAAGAACTAGTGGTGGCTCTCTCGTCGGTCCATTTGTAATGATTTTGAGCCATGTCTTCAATCAAGGCATACGCCTCCGTGTAGTTCTTATTCATAAGTGCTCCACCTGCAGCTGCATCAACAGACATCTTAGTGGTATAAGACAAGCCATTATAAAAAGTGTGGACTATAAGCCACTTCTCTAGGCCATGGTGGGGACAAAGTCTTAGCATTTCTTTGAAACGCTCCCACGCATCATAGAGAGATTCCCCATCTTTTTGGTTGAACCGCGTGATTTGGTCTCTAAGTTTAGCGGTTTTAGATGGTGGAAAGAAACGGGCAAGGAATGCTTGCCTCATCTGATCCCATGAAGTAATGGAACCGACTTCGAGGGAATGGAACCAAGCGCTAGCTCTATCCCTTAAGGAAAAGGGAAAGAGATGAAGTCTTACGGCTTCCTGGTTCTCCTTCATGGTTCCACTAATTCGTAGGAAAACAGAGATGTGAAGATTGGGATCCTCAGTGGGGGATCCCGAGAATTGGTTTTGCTGCACCAAGTTAAGTAGGGCAGGCTTAATTTCAAAATTGTCATCCTCAACCGTTGGGTACACAATAACAGCTTGTGGCTCAGCCGTAGACGGCGTTGCATACTCTTTGAGAGTGCGATTGGCCATGGCGTTGTTATTTTGTGCTGCTCTCCTTCTTCTATGTAAGAACCTTTCGATCTCGGGTATGAATACCGCTTGATTTCTAGTTCTTCGCATAAAAGGTTGAGATCCCAAGAAGTTAACGATAACAGAAAAATAAAAAGTTAAAAATAAAAAGAAAAGAGAAAGAAGAGAGAATTCTAATCACTAAGAAAAAGCTAATTAAATTAGTTAACTCCTCGGCGACGGCGCCAAAAACTTGATAGGCCAAACCGCAAGTGCACGGTCTATCGAAGTAATAGTAGTAAGTAGAGTTATCGTTCCACTAGGGAGTTGGTCAATCCAATTAGCTTTTAGAAATTGATTAGAAGAGAAAGAAATAAGAAGTTGGAGAGTGCAGTTTTTGAAGGTAAATAACAATAATATTAAAAAGCCTTGGGATCATTGGTTCATCATAATAACGAATCTTTTCACAAGCAAGCCTTAAACTTATAATTAAACGTTTTACTAAGGACAAGTCTCTCTTTAGCATATCACAGCTCCTCTCGAAGTCAGTGAGTGTATCCCTCCAACAACCACACCTATTCTCATGGGTGATTGCCTTTGGGACCCTTGAAGATCGAAACTTTATGTGTCCCAAGGTTTGCTAGACTATTCTCATGTTTCGCAAACCTTGTCTAAATTCACTTGTTCGGATATCAAAGCTCCGCGTTCGCTTAATGAATTGATATCTGTGATGATGAATTAACCATTATCAAACCCTCCGCGTTCACTTCCACAGTTTGATAATAATTAATTCATGTTAAAACGGTGAATTTAGATTAGGAATTAGGGTAACAATTAATTAGGGTTTAAGACTTGGCTTGATCCGGATTACGTCATTAGACTTATCCAACGATCCTAAGACAAAGAAGTCTACTCACTCATGTTCATCGTAGACATGGGGGAAGAAGAGAGAAAATAACAGTAAAGTAAATTGCAAAGAAAGTAAAAGGGAAATAAAGACTTTTATTAAAATAGCAATTGAAATAAACAAAGTAAAGGTGCCATGTTTATGGTGGAGAGCTACTCTATTTATAGCTTTACATCTGACTTAGAAACTAAGCAACTAAAGGGATAAAACGGTAAAGCTGCAACATGGTAACTTGGGCCCGAAGAAAAGCAGCAAAAGAGCATCCTGGGGACGGGCACAGCCGTGCCACATGTTGCCAAGGGCCGTGCCAAGCTTCTGAGTTTGGGGGAACATATTTTTGTCCTGTATCTTCGTATTCTTGCGCTGTATTTGTTCCAGTCCTCTTTCTTTCACTCCAAGGCACCTTCCACCATATATTTATTCCTAAAATAAAACAAAAGACAATTTGAAGTAAAATATTCTAATATAAAATAAAATGCAATAAAACTAAATCAAATCTAAAATAAAACTAAACTAAATAAGGCAATAAATATGACTATCTATTACTCATCAAACTCCCCCACACTTGAATCTTTGCTTGTCCTCAAGCAAAAGGCAACAGACATAGTAGCAACAAAAGATTGATTTATGGCAATATTAAGAACATAAGTCTCAAAGAAAGGTTTTGTTCCAAGTACACTAATTACAATTTCAAATATTCCTCATGAACCTATTCTACCCAACATCAAGTCTCAAGTGAGTGTGTGTGTGCAGTCCAACCCTTTTCTTGCTCCTATATAAGACAGATATTATGAGGAACAGGTTCTATCCCTAGTGCTAAAGTAGCCGAGAAAAGTCCTTTCTTCATTTCATATAAGAGTGATGGGAATTAAAGTTAAGATTGAATTAATTTAACAATTAAGCACAAGGGGCTGCAGATGCTTAGGGGCTATCTATCCTCGTAGGAAGTCTTCTCGGATGTAATTGTCCTTTCCCCCTAGATTCAAAATCACCCTAAGCAGTGCTGCAAAATTATTATTTGTTTCATCTCCGCGTAGGAAGTCTTTTTGGATGTAATTGTCCTTTCCCCCTAGCATTGATGAATTTGTTTCATTTAAGTTCAAATTAAGGAGTCACCACCACAATTAGGAAGTTAGGATGTAATTGTCCTTTCCCCCACATGTTGGTGCCATTCTCCCGCCCCATTTAACATTAACAAATTAAAAAGAATATAACAATTAAGAACAATTTGATTAATTTTCCCACACAAACTTATACTACTTTTACTCTTAAGACTTTAAAGGGTCTAAGTTAACACTAAAGATAGAACGTGTTCCTTAAAATACCTATTCATACATTTACTCAAGGATTGCAACCGGGTGCTTTTCTCATTGGAGAATTTTCACATTAAAACAAGATATGGGTATAGCAAGAACACAAGAAACACAAGAAACTACTTTTATGTACAAGAAACAACCTTTAAAGAGACAAAACAAAAAAATTTCATGCCATATTTATATTAAAAACAAGCTACTTAGTCATGCCTCTTGCTATAAAAACAAAACAAAAGAATAAAGTTCAAGGGAGTTTGGGAACACTACGACTCTAGACACTTTATTAGCCCCCCCCCCCCCCCCCCCCCCCCCCACACTTAGGGAAGCATTGTCCTCAATGATTCAAAAGAAAAAGAAATTAAAAGAAGAAGAAGAAGAAATAGAAGGAGAAGAAAGAAGGAGATGAGTAGAAGAAGAATGAGAGAGATAGGAAGAAGAAGAAGAGAAGAGAGGAAGAGGAAAGCTCACATTTTTTTATTGAGGTCCGTAAGGAGGACCTTGAAGTTGGAGGTGTTGCATCATCCGACGGAGCATCTCATTATTTTCATCATTGACACGGTTTCCCCTTTGAACTTCATTGCGAAGGCCGGAGATCTCAACACCTTGCCTTTGTTGCTCGGTGCTCATCCTCTCGATTTCATTGTGAATCCATGTCCATCTTTGATTTTCATTAAGCTCACCGGCTGCATGGCCATGGTGCCCCTCTTCATGGTGCAAGTTAGCACCTTCTCCTTCGTCATGTTGCTCATGTACCTGTTCATTATCAACATACAACCAATTCTCCTCCACGGCGGTGTTAGTCCGAGATGGGTTAGGAAGCAAAAATAGAATAGGCACATTGAGTTTAAGGGCATATTGCATGGGTGGATGATGTGTAATGAATTTCATAGAGATTAATGTCTCTATGTTAAGCCTATTGTTGCCCTGAATTTCATTTATCCCCCTCCTCCTCGCTCACTCCAAACTTCCTAGCAATGAACGTGATAACACCTCCCACCACTATGTCAGCTACAAGATTAGGCTTAGTTCCTATTGATGCCAGGTAGTAAAGTATGTAAAAACAAGTATTCACGGGATTATTAGTAAGCATAGCCCAAAGCATAAAGATTTCATCCGTCCTACATGTTCCTACTTCTTTCCTACCCCAAATGGTACAAGCCATTACTCTCTAAAGGTACCTAAGAACTGGGTTGTGGATGTTACTAGCCTTGTTGGATCGTGGAACATATTGGTTTTTACCGGTGATGCGTGTCCAAAAGCTAGCAGGGTTATAGTCTTCCGACTTTAGAGCTTGATTCCAAGAGTCATTGATGAACCCCGCATTTGCAAAGCCCATTTCATTGCAAAAGTTTTCAAGGGACATCTCGAAATCAATATTCAAAAGCCGGAAGGAGACTCTATGATCGGGGTCATCTAAATTCAACTTATCTTTCGTAAATTGGATAGAACTTAAAAACTCATGAGTAAAATTTTCATACCCCCTCATAGGACTAAGCAGCTCACCCCATCCTAATCTATTCAGCAATTCAAAAGCATTGTCCCTAATCCCTAAAGTAGTCATAGTATGAGGATGAGGGTACCTACAAGGATGCAAAGGTTTAGAGATAAGGATTTTATACCTTTCTTTTTGGTTGTTATCCTTGAAGGTGATGCCATGATTCTTTGCCGGTGCTCTTTTCTTTGACGGTGGTCCTCCGGAAGATGTTGTCGGTTCCTTGCCACTCCTTCGTGAAGCCATTAGACCTTTGACCTTGGTTTGACTTTGGGGTTTTGGTGAAGGTTAGGGTTTTGATGAGAATTTGAGTAGAAAGGGTTGGTTTTGGATTGGGGTTGATGTTTAAGTGAGGTTTATGGTTTTAGATGTGGAGATTGGATAAGGTTTGGTGGTTTTGGGGTTAGGGTTAATGGAGATAAGGGTTTGGTGAATTATGTGGTTGAGTGGGTGAAAGATGTTTTTGATTGGTGGTTTGTGTTTGGAATGAGGTTAAGAATTGATTGGGTGGAAGAATTGAGTGATTTGGTTGAGTTTTGAAGGAGATATGAAGGTTTGAAAATGGATGGTTATGGAGGTTTGTTGAGAAGTTTGAAAGATGAAAGAGGGTTGTTGTTTGTGAATGAGGAAGAAGAAAGAAAAATTTGTGGATATATGGGGTGTAGAGGTCGGGCACGGCCGTGCCACCTGTTGGCACGGGCCGTGCCATCTTTCTGACTTCATGGCCAATTTTTGCTTTAAAAACTTGGCACGGCCGTGCCATTCCTAGCACGGGCCGTGCCACCTTTCTGGTCATGGGGCTTCAAATATTTTCCATTTTTTTCGAATCAACTCGGACAATTACCTACAAAAACACTTAAAACAAAGAAAAACAAAACAAAAGTGATTAAATGCGTGGGTTGCCTCCCACGAAGCGCTCTTTTAATGTCATTTGCCTGACGGTTAGAAAGAGTCCTTAGAATGGATCAAAGATATCATATTGTGTAGATGACGCTATAAAAGGTTCTTTCACAACATGATCGTTAAGCATGCAACAAGAGTAAAGAGCGGGACCCTTCATAACATTTTCCAACTCGTATCCTACCATTTGATCACTCGCTTGAAAGACTATCCTACCAAGTTTAAAATCAATGAGAGCTCCCGCAGTTGCGAGGAAAGGTCTAACTAGGATTATAGGGACGTCGTCGTCCTCTTCAATGTCAACGACTACAAAATCAGTAGGGATGTATATCCCTTCTATTTTAACCGGTATGTCCTCAATGAATCCTACAAGTTTCATGGTAGAACGGTCAGCTAACTTTAATTACATTTCGGTAGGTTTCAACTCTCCTATCCCTATCCTTTTAAGAAGAGACAAAGGCAGCAAACTAACACTAGCTCCTAAGTCACATAAGGCTTTGTTTATGGTTTCATTCCCAATTTCACACGGTATGGCAAAGCTACCTGGATCTCTAAGCTTAGGGGGTGCTTCTTGGATGATTGCACTAGTTTCCTTAGCCAAGGCTATTGTCTCATTATGCTCTATAGCCCTTTTCTTTGAAAAAATTTCCTTTAAAAACTTGGCATATAGAGGCATCCTAGAAAAAGCTTCAGCAAAGGGAAGTTTAATGCAAATCTTCCTAAGTATGTTAACAAATTTTTCAAACTTACCCTCTAGTTTAAGCTTTTCAGGATTTAAGGGGGATGGAGTTTTGTTTTCTTCAAGTGGTTTTGCTTCTTCTATCACAACTTTATCACCTAAGGGCTTGACATATTCTTTCCCAATGTTTTTAACCTTAGCAAAAGTTTCGCCTAACTTAGTACCCCTAAAAGATATGACATTAACTTGGGCTTTGGGATTGGCTTCGGTTTGACCAGGAAAGACTCCCGGTGTTTGGGAAGATGTAGCCACTTGTTGGGCTATTTGGGCGATTTGTGTTTCAAGCATTTTAGAGTGAGTAGCAATAGAATCAACCTTGGTATTGAGCTTGGAAAGAGAATCATTCAGAAATCCAGTTTGGTTTTTAAGTTCTTGAAGTTGTTTGTTTTGGTTGGCAATAGAATTTTCCAACAAAATTTCCAAATTGGATTTCTGAGTGAATCTTTGGTTGTTTGCATAACCGGGTGGTGCTACTTGTCCATAGGGATTTTGGTTTTTATAAAAATTTTGATTTTGTCGCATCCCTTGGTTGTATTGAGCATAATTCATTTGCTCAACACCGTTAATAGCACTACCTAGTTGGCAATCAACACCAGCATGACCGGTTATACCACATATTTCACAAGAAGGAGTAGAAGCAGAATTGATAGCACTAACATTGAGTTTTTCAAGTTTTTCGGTTAGTGTATCAATTTTAGAAGCGAGGTGGTCATAGTTAGAGACTTCGTACATACCTGCCTCCTTTTTGGAGGATGAAGAACTAGTGGTGGCTCTCTCGTCGGTCCATTTGTAATGATTTTGAGCCATGTCTTCAATCAAGGCATACGCCTCCGTGTAGTTCTTATTCATAAGTGCTCCACCTGCAGCTGCATCAACAGACATCTTAGTGGTATAAGACAAGCCATTATAAAAAGTGTGGACTATAAGCCACTTCTCTAGGCCATGGTGGGGACAAAGTCTTAGCATTTCTTTGAAACGCTCCCACGCATCATAGAGAGATTCCCCATCTTTTTGGTTGAACCGCGTGATTTGGTCTCTAAGTTTAGCGGTTTTAGATGGTGGAAAGAAACGGGCAAGGAATGCTTGCCTCATCTGATCCCATGAAGTAATGGAACCGACTTCGAGGGAATGGAACCAAGCGCTAGCTCTATCCCTTAAGGAAAAGGGAAAGAGATGAAGTCTTACGGCTTCCTGGTTCTCCTTCATGGTTCCACTAATTCGTAGGAAAACAGAGATGTGAAGATTGGGATCCTCAGTGGGGGATCCCGAGAATTGGTTTTGCTGCACCAAATTAAGTAGGGCAGGCTTAATTTCAAAATTGTCATCCTCAACCCTTGGGTACACAATAACAGCTTGTGGCTCAGCCGTAGACGGCGTTGCATACTCTTTGAGAGTGCGATTGGCCATGGCGGTGTTATTTTGTGCTGCTCTCCTTCTTCTATGTAAGAACCTTTCGATCTCGGGTATGAATACCGCTTGATTTCTAGTTCTTCGCATAAAAGGTTGAGAACCCAAGAAGTTAACGATAACAGAAAAATAAAAAGTTAAAAATAAAAAGAAAAGAGAAAGAAGAGAGAATTCTAATCACTAAGAAAAAGCTAATTAAATTAGTTAACTCCCCGGCAACGGCGCCAAAAACTTGATAGGCCAAACCGTAAGTGCACGGTCTATCGAAGTAATAGTAGTAAGTAGAGTTATCGTTCCACTAGGGAGTTGGTCAATCCAATTAGCTTTTAGAAATTGATTAGAAGAGAAAGAAATAAGAAGTTGGAGAGTGCAGTTTTTGAAGGTAAATAACAATAATATTAAAAAGCCTTGGGATCATTGGTTCATCATAATAACAAATCTTTTCACAAGCAAGCCTTAAACTTATAATTAAACGTTAATCCTAATTACTAAGGACAAGTCTCTCTTTAGCATATCACAACTCCTCTCGAAGTCAGTGAGTGTATCCCTCCAACAACCACAACTATTCTCATGGGTGATTGCCTTTGGGACCCTTGAAGATCGAAACTTTATGTGTCCCAAGGTTTGCTAGACTATTCTCATGTTTCGCAAACCTTGTCTAAATTCACTTGTTCGGATATCAAAGCTCCGCGTTCGCTTTATGAATTGATATCTGTGATGATGAATTAACCATTATCAAACCCTCCGCGTTCGCTTCCACAGTTTGATAATAATTAATTCATGTTAAAACGGTGAATTTAGATTAGGAATTAGGGTAACAATTAATTAGGGTTTAAGACTTGACTTGATCCGGATTATGTCATTAGACTTATCCAACGATCCTAAGACAAAGAAGTCTACTCACTCATGTTCATCGTAGACATGGGGGAAGAAGAGAGAAAATAATAGTAAAGTAAATTGCAAAGAAAGTAAAAGGGAAATAAAGACTTTTATTAAAATAGCAATTGAAATAAACAAAGTAAAGGTGCCATGTTTATGGTGGAGAGTTACTCTATTTATAGCTTTACATCTGACTTAGAAACTAAGCAACTAAAGGGATAAAACGGTAAAGCTACAACAGGGTAACTTGGGCCCAAAGAAAAGCAGCAAAAGAGCATCCTGGGGACGGGCACGGACGTGCCACATGTTGGCACGGGCCGTGCCAAGCTTCTGAGTTTGGGGGAACATATTTTTGTCCCGTATCTTCGTATTCTTGCGCTGTATTTGCTCCAGTCCTCTTTCTTTCACTCCAAGGCACCTTCCACCATATTTTTATTCCTAAAATAAAACAAAAGACAATTTGAAGTAAAATATTCTAATATAAAATAAAATGCAATAAAACTAAATCAAATCTAAAATAAAACTAAACTAAATAAGGCAATAAATATGACTATCTATTACTCATCAAACTCCCCCACACTTGAATCTTTGCTTGTCCTCAAGCAAAAGGCAACAGACATAGTAGCAACAAAAGATTGATTTATGGCAATATTAAGAACATAAGTCTCAAAGAAAGGTTTTGTTCCAAGTACACTAATTACAATTTCAAATATTCCTCATGAACCTATTCTACCCAACATCAAGTCTCAAGTGAGTGTGTGTGTGCAGTCCAACCCTTTTCTTGCTCCTATATAAGACAGATATTATGAGGAACAGGTTCTATCCCTAGTGCTAAAGTAGCCGAGAAAAGTCCTTTCTTCATTTCATATAAGAGTGATGGGAATTAAAGTTAAGATTGAATTAATTTAACAATTAAGCACAAGGGGCTGCAGATGCTTAGGGGCTATCTATCCTCGTAGGAAGTCTTCATCAGCGGTAACTATTCGTTAGGAACCCCGTTCACCTTCTCGCTGTCGGTGAACCCTAATAGTGGTCTTTTCTTTGCTACTTTTGGGGGCTCTTCATGTATCACCCTTAGTTCAGCAATCTTTCTTTTGGCTGATCCCCTCGGCCCTTTGCTCGGTGTAGAGAATCTGCCCATTATAGCTCCGAGGAAGATCCGGTCTCCTTCTCTTTCACCCCCGCTATCGTTGTCCACGTCTACCCGTGTCTCCATTGGAGGCGTTCTGTGCCTTTCTTGGCGAGGACTCGCCCGTCTCCGAGGAACATTTCTTTTTTAGGGATTTTTGGAGGGAGCCCTTTTGGCGCCAATCGTTCTGCGGGCGTCCTTTGTCGATGAGGCGGCTTAATTTCCCTTTCATTATCAATTCTTCAATTGCCTCTTGGAGTTGGTAACATTCTTCTATATTGTGGCCCCAACTCCGGTGGCAGCAGCAATATTTAGTCATGTTGGTTTTCGCTGACTCTTTCAGCGACTGTGGCGTATTGATGCCCACTTCCTTGAATTCCGTGTTGAAGCATTCTTGGAGGATAGTTTCTCGTGATGCATTTAAAGAGGTGTAGTCTGCGGATCAGAGGCGTGAGCCTCTAACCTTTTTGTTGTCGTTACGGCGCCTATCGTTGGCCATTTTCGACTGTTTGTTTCTCAGTGCTTACTCCACCAACTTCTTTTCTTCGTAGTTAATGTATGGTTGGGCATGAGTTAGTAGGTCGTTCATGTCTTTGGCCTCCCAGATTCCCAACTCTTCCTTGAATTTGCAGTCGTCCTAGAGGTTGCCCTCGAATGTAAAACATTTCAAGCCGTCCTGGGTGCCCTGTACATCTACTCTCGCCTGAGTGAAACGTTCAACGATGACGTTCAAGGCCGCCATGGTCTTCGGCCTCTTTCGCCTCGCGACGAAGTGAGAGGTGAACTCGCTTCAAAGCTCCCCCCATCAATTGATCCAGTAGTCATGTAGGCCCTTGAACTAGGTCATTGCGGCACCTTTCAACGTTAAGACGAATAGTTTGCATTTAACCGCGCTCCTTGCCCGGTGGTAGTCTGACGGCTTAGGCGTTGGGGAGAATCTTTTCTCTCGCAGTGCTTCGAAGGCTTGTATCGTTGAGGATGGTGCGGAGGTAGACTGCTGCTTTCACCTTTCGAATTCTGGGAGGTTTCCTGCCTCCTCTTTGGCGGTTCACTGGAATGGAGGCGATGTAATCTACCGCCAACAGTGTTGTACGGCGTTTGCTTCATCGAGCTTCTTCAATTCGCGTGGCTACTACCGTCAGAATCTTTTTCCTGATTCTTCTCCATGTGTTCGAGTATGTCGTTCTGATGTTAGAGCAAATTCACAAGGTTCGTAAGGATCTCGTTCATCTCCGGCGGTGGTGGAGCTTGAGGATACGGCGGTGGAGGAGGAACGCCCTCTTCGCGGGGTGGAGGTGGAGGGAGCATCGTTGTGTTCAACGCGATTGTAGTGCGAGTGTCAATTGTAGTACCGAGGATAACGTTGTCTTCCTCGGTATTCACCGGTTCGAGAATCGGAACCGTTCGACTTTGGAGAACTTGGATCACTGAACGCGGTGCTTGAGAGGTGGAGGAACGGCTCACGGCGGTTCTCCTGCGAAAGGAGAAGTAACTGTTAACTGTTGCGGTGGTGGAACGTGTAACTGAAAACGATTACGATGGAGATGCGTGTAACAGGAAAAGGTTACGATGGAAGATCGTTGGACCGTGGCGGTTAGCGAACAATCCCCTCCTTCTAGCGCCAAATGATCTGTCTGATGAGAACAGTTAAGTGGCAACTACAGCAGAGAATGATCCGGTGTGACGGTAACGACTTCCGGCACGACGGTGATGGTCTTCGCGTTAGGACATAAGATGCATGCAGGCACATTAGCACTCCGACGCTCAAGTCAGTAGTGGAACTGAGAAAGAGTGTGTAAGAAGTGTTGTGAAAAGTGATGTGTATCTTTGAAGCAAGTTCACCCTTGTATAGGCGCGCGTTGGCCGTAACCGTCTCCGAGTTATGCGGCGTGTGATTAGGAACGGAGTTGGACACGTGTAGGGTGATCCTTGTCCGAGGTCGCGCTCGTGTGCGGTACGGTGCATGCAAGCTGGCATACTCTTTTGGGTGCAGAGTCTTATGGCAGTGCAAGTTCGACCACGTGTCGGGGTATGCTTGGTCTTCTGACCGGTCCAGATGAAGATGAAGTAGTACCACCATCAAAATGAGCACTAAACCTGCAAGATATAAATGAAATTCCAAGACTCGAGACATTGGGTCAGCATCAAAACTTGTCTGCAGAGTCATGGACCCAATATCCACGTTCACACATAGGATTATACTATAGGAGTATTAAAATAATCACATATATAGCCTTTATTATATATTCCTTCTTCATTAAATAACCTTCATAATTATATCCCAAAGCAGAATAAAACGCAACAGAACCAACAACTTCTCAGTCAGATCTTATTACCATGATATCTCATACTCATTCATGTGTTGTGATTGCAACAATAATATTTCTTGTTAGAGCACAAATTACTGTAGGAGTAAATTCCTTTTTAGAAGTTGATAAGATAAGTAGTTTACCTCAGCAGCCAAAAGTAGGATTTCAACAATATGCTGGTTACATTACAGTTGATGAAGTGCAGAAAAGAGCTTTGTTTTACTACTTTGTTGAAGCAGAAGTTGAACCAGCTTCCAAGCCAGTAGTGCTTTGGTTAAATGGAGGTATGTGGCTATGAAGCATCCTCGCATATACAAACACCGAATATGACACTGATACATAGACACAATAAATAGTTTTAGAAAATTAAAGTGATTAAGTATAACCATTAACCACATGTGTTGGTGTCGTTATTGAAACCAACATATATCAGACACCAGATACACTTTTAATCTATATTATCATCTTATTATGCATATGGTTAAACTTTTTATGTTCTAGGAATTTGAATGAAGTATTAAGATGTTTTGTGTTTTGAAGGGCCTGGTTGTTCTTCTATTGGAGCTGGAGCTTTTGTGGAGCATGGTCCATTCAAACCAACTAAAAATGGTCTTATTAAAAATGATTACAGTTGGAACAAAGGTAATCCAACAACTATGCAATTTTGTTGTATTTTTTAGTTGAATTTTGATAATCCTTTTGTGCTTAATTACTCTAAATTGCTTTCTGTTTCCTCCTTGTTGTAGAGGCAAACATGTTGTACTTGGAATCACCGGCTGGTGTTGGTTTCTCCTACTCTACTAATGAATCATTTTACGACTCTGTGAACGATGATATGACAGGTTTTTTTAACTTCTTTTTGTGCAAAATAGCATGTGATTGGTATCACAACATTGTTTACTAATTGTTAAGAAGTTGAGTTGAATTATTAACTTCTTTTTCGTTTCATTTTTGGTGAATACAAAATTGATAACAAAGGGGTAAGATAGATTTTGCATATTTAGATGTTATCGAGTAGAAATTAATTACAAATGATTTTTAAGCTTCAATTTATTGTTCAACACAATTTGTCTGAATCAATCCATTCATAATTAATTTTCGCTACGGCAGAACCAAACATACACCAAGTTTATTTTGGGGGAAGCTTTATTTTGTTGTGTTCTAATTTGGTTGTTTAAATGTCAAAATTGATTTTGAATACAAACCTAAGATTAAATAGAACTAATAAAAATTTATTTTTGTTTTAGGCTGAGAAATTTACATTATATTTAAACCAAACTAGATTTTAAAGGAAATTAAGAACACTACTGTGTGCAAGTGTGAGTAATTATGTCCCACATCGGATAGTAAAGTGAAGGTTGAACACTTTTTAAGTGAGAGGACCCATAAACCTATAGCCTTAAGGTTTTGGGTAAGAGTGTGATGTCTCTCTCACTAGTGTGGTTGTTCTAGACTATACTAGTGTGGTTGTTCTAGCCTCAATGTGAACAGGCTCCCCTCAGTGACCCAACTCTGGTATCAGAGCTCAGGTTCGACGCAGGGTACGACCAAGGTAGCCAGTCTGTTGCGGAGGAACCAGCAACGGCAGTACAAGCTCTTTTGCTTTATTTAAAACACAATTTTAACAAAATAAACTTAATTCATATACTCACAAAAACATACACTTTTATATTAGCTTTGTATTCATATTAAGATGTCATCTTTATCGAGATTTGATACTAGCTCTATGTTCTGCAGCAAGGGATAATCTTGTTTTTGTACAGCATTGGTTCACTAAATTCTCAGAATACAAAAACAATAAGTTCTTTATCATAGGGGAGAGCTATGCAGGTAGAGAACCTTTGTACTAAATGAATAGTATTTTATTTTCATTTTGCAGCTTGTGCTGATTAATTCATGCTTGTGTCAGGTCACTATGTACCCCAACTTGCACAACTCATTGTCCAAACCAAAAGCAAATTCAATCTCAAGGGAATTGCAGTGAGTGTACATATATTAGAGATTTTATATTGAGTAAACAAGCATTTTGGTGCTTAAATGTGTGAAGCGCTGTCAATATAATCTATAAATAAATTGAAATTGCAAATATATCCCAGCATGTGAATTTTGTTTGTCTTTGTAGTCCTTGAATATGTCTTATGTTTGCAGACATACCGAGGCTACAGATTTGTCGGCCGATTGATTCTTGAAATAACCTCTTGAGGAAAAAAGTAATGTGTTATATTAGCCAGTTTGGTCCACGGAATTACTAATTGAAGACACTAGCAAGGATATTTTTTGTAATTTCGATTGTTTTAAAGACTAAAACGACATTGCCTCGCATAATTATAGAATAAGAAACATTTTGGTCAGTATGAATAACACCAACTTATTACTTTGTTTATATTGCAGATAGGGTGTTGGGTATTTGTATTGGCTGCATTGTTGCTAAAACAAATATCCTTGTTCTGTAAGTTGGAACCAATGTTCTAGCATGTGGTTAGGTAGCTCTGTAAGATGTTGGATAAAATGTTCCAACATCCTGGCACGGTTCAGTGTGCCTGGGTTTCTGCCTTATCTGTACGCGCATATTTTATTGTTTAAGGAAACTGTATTTCCTTTACTTACTGACCAAGTAACGCGCATATTTTATAAGAATCAGTTTTGGAATATTTCTAAAATAGATATTTTATTTTAGGAAATATTTGTTACGATTTGGAATGTTTCAAAATAGGTTCCGACATATTAGGACTTTCCAGATTTGTTTCTGATTCTGTTTTGCAGGTTTGCTGAACCAATCTGCAAGTTTACTGAAGCCCAACGAATTATTTAGCCCATGCTGCTTCAGTATAAAAGGAAGACTTCAAGACCTAATTGCTCATTCAAGCCGTCATACTAAAAAGTTTAGATCTTTAGGGTTTGAGTCTTCATGTATTCTATTCTTGTGTCGTTATTGATGCATGTCTAGAATCTATTGTGTGTTCTCTCCTGTATCGCCTGTGATACTTGTTTAGGACTGAGTGTGTGAGTATTGATACTCTTGTGCATCAAACCGAAGTTGTGAAACAAGGTTTGGTTGTTTGCGTTGGAAGGTAACTTCTATCTTGTTGTGTTTGAGGTCTGATAGGTCACTGGGGCAGTGACTGACCATTAGGATAGTGAGATGGGATCTCAGATCTAGGAGTTCCTAGGTTGAAGTCTATACGGGTAGGTCCTAGGTCATATAGTGTAAACGAGGAGTTTGCTGAGAGCTATTGAATAAGGACTACACTAGTGAATTTCCTTCCTAGCTTGGTAGCCCCCAGATGTAAGTGTGTTGTGCTGAACTGGGTCAACAAACTCACTGTGTTCTTTATTTTTCTGTCCTTTATTTTTCTTGTTTTTATTTCTGTTTTATCGCTCGATGTTGAAACATTAATCAGAACATTGCAAACGTTAAAACATCTGACAGAACATATAAAACAAGTACGCTAGAATTACAATTGGCATCAGAGCAGGCACCCTGCCTGTTTTAGGGTGAGCTCCAGGGAGTTCTATTCTAGCACTATGGACAAGGAAGGTGGATTTGTTAACAGGCCCCCTCTGTTGGATGGGTTCAACTATGATTACTGGAAATCACGCATGTGTGCCTTTCTTAAATCTATTGACAACAAAACATGGAAGGCAGTTCTGAGAGGTTGGGAACATCCTGTACAACTTGATGCTGATGGCAACAGGACTGATGTGTTGAAACCTGAAGAAGAATGGAGTGCTGATGAAGATGAATTGGCTCTTGGAAACTCAAAGACGTTGAATGTTCTGTCCAATGGTGTAGACAAGAATACGTTCAGACTGATCAAGCAATATACTGTGGCTAAAGATGCTTGGGAGTTTCTCAAAACTGCACATGAAGGCACAACAAAGGTAAAAAGTGCTAAAATCCAACTTCTTACTACAAAATTTGAGAATTTGAAAATGTTAGAATATGAGAGCATCCAGGATTATCACTTAAAAATTCTAGACATTGCTAATGCTTTTGACTCACTGGGAGAAAAGATTTCTGAAGAAAAACTTGTGAGAAAAATCTTCAGATCTCTACCAAAGAGGTTTGACATGAAGGTAACTGCTATTGAAGAAGGTCATGATGTCTCAGGTATGAAAGTTGATGAACTTATTGGCTCACTTCAGAACTTTGAGTTAGTTGTTGACAATAAGACTGAGAAGAAGAGTAAAAATGTTGCACTTATCACAAATACTGAGATTGATGAATCACTTGAAAATCCAGTGAGTAAGGAAGACTTGTCAGAAAATCTTGTTATGTTGGGAAAACAATTCAGCAAAATTCTAAAGCAAGTAAACAAGAGATCCAGGTCAAATGGGCAGAACATCAGATTCAACAATGATCAACAAATCAGTAATGAGAGGATCGGTAGACCTGATGAGAAGAACAACCAATATAAGGGAGTTCAATGTCATGAATGTGAAGGATATGGTCACGTCAGACCAGAATGTACTACCTTCCTCAAGAAACAAAAGAAAAGCTTAGCTGTTACTTGGACTGATGATGATGAATCTGATAGAGATGTGGAAAGTGAACCCATCAAACATGTTGCTGCTCTGACTGGAAGAGTTTCTTTTGAGAACGAATCGTGTGATGAAGACCTTGTCTATGATGAGTTGGTTATATCCTATAAAAAACTGAATGACAGAAACACAGACATCTTTAAACAACTTGAAGAACAGAAAAACATCACCGTTAAATTGGAGGAAGAAAATACTGGTCATCTGGAAAAAATCTCATATCTCAACAATGAGGTAATTCAGCTGAACTCTCAACTTGATCATGTTATGAAACAAGTAAAAATGATGACCACTGGGACTAATGTTCTAGATGAGATTCTGGAAGGGCAAATTCAGGGTAAACCAAATGGGATAGGTTTCACCTCTAAACATTTAAGTCAAAGTCAGACGTTTACCCAGACTCTATTAGAATATGGAAAGGCCAAGAAGGAGAAACCTATAAAAAATATTCAGTTTGTAGCTTCCACTGGAAAAAATGATCCTACAGCCAGTAAAGGTATGTTGCAAAATACTAAGAAACATCAGGTCATAAAGTTGAAAAGTTATCTCCATCTAGGATATGTCATTTTTGCAAGAAAAAGGGGCACATAAAACCTTTCTGCTACAGGCTATTTGGGCTGCCACAACAGCAACGTCAGAGGACCCATATATCAAGAATGATAACTGTCAAGAAAGTATGGAAACCTAATAGTCATAATGTAGGGTTGATGGCTCACATTTCTCAGAAAACACTGTCTAAGGAAATATGATATTTTGACAGTGGATGCTCTAGACACATGATTGGATCTAAGGGTCTGCTTAATATTGAGAAATCTTGTGGGAACAGCTATGTGACTTTTGGAAATCAAACAAGAAGTAAAATCCTTGGTTCAGGAAGATTGGTCAGTCCTGAGTCACCAGAACTTGATAGTGTCCTATGGATAAACGGTCTAACCACTAACCTGATTAGCATAAGTCAATTGTGTGATCAATGAATGAGTGTGAACTTCATTAAATTTACTTGTTGTGTAAGTGATAGAAAAGGAGAGGTAATAATGAATGGAATCAAATCTGAAGGCAATTGTTATTTGTGGATTCCTCCTTACAAAGATCAGACTAAGGATCTAACTCAATTTAATCAAATTTTGACTTTAGAGAACAATAAATGTGTCTCCCAATCTACGTATGAAGTCATGTTCACCCTAGTTGGAAACAGACTCTCAAGGCATATGATGCAAGAAAAAAGGTTATTAAAATGTTATGTTGAACAAGATGTTCCAACATTATACGTGTGTGGGGACTTGCATACTAGACGGTCGTGCATGCTAGGGCCATCATAGTCTCATCTCAACTTGTTATAGGCTTCACTTCCTATACATGTCATGGCGGTTAAGGGGAAACTAAAACCGCATTGCCAAGAATACGTACCACTTATCGAGGCCTAAGCATAGCATAATCATGACACAATTCTAAACCGGACGATTAGGGGAAACCTAAGATCGTCATCGGCATAACATTCTTTACTTGTTCTATACATAACAGTTGTCTTATAGCATCTCATGCTCTTGCTCTTAACTTAATCTTACATGAAATCATACTTGCATAAACATAACATACATGGTCGTGCATAAGTTCATTCATTAGGCTAGTGTTGAACAAACAATCATTATCTTGATTCATTTTACGGAGAGCCCCGGGTGGAGTAACCCCAAGAACAATCCCATACATGACCGATGTACGTACATCGGACTCCCTCGGTGTCGTGCGGGTCCCTTACGGCTTGAACTGTTCCCCTTAGATCAAGAACCTCTCGTATCCCCTGGCGTGGATAACAAGAGACACGAACACCTACATCTTGTAATAGTCTTGTTCTTATACATACATGAAAGGTTAAACTATTCGAGATAATTCCTTATCTCGGGATCCCTGCTCGATCCTTTGTTGGTGAACTACATACTAGTTCATTCTTGTTCATGAGGATAGAAAATATTACTAGCATCTTAACATACATAAATATTCATGATCATCATTCTAATTCTCGACAACTATGTCGAGGCTCTAGTTCCATTCCCCCTCTTAATACATCACTAACCGGATGTATTGCATAGCCTATCATAACATCTCATGTGCTATTCGTTATTGAAATTCATGATGTTGTTAATGCATTTCTTTACCAATATCCTTAGGTGAAAAGTGCAATGATAACTTGACTTTGAGGGGTGTTTAAAGTTATAAGAGACTGCAGGGAAAAGCTTGGTCGAAACCACTGCATTTCATGAATTTTCTTGTAAAAAGTGATGTGCTGTGAAATCTCGCTTGAGCGAGATTCATCATGCTTGAGCGAGATTCCAAGCGAGATTTTAATTCGGTTCTGCCTTGATCTCGCTTAAGTGAGGTTCTTCAGTACCAGACCTGCAGAATTCGTAATTTTGACCTCTAAACCTCAAAATAAGTTTCCAATGCACACAAACCACTTAGAATACATAGAAAATAGCTTAGAACAAATACATAACAACAAACAACATAATTTCAATGACTAATGGCAAAAGGGGTACTAAAACCCTAACTTACATACTAATACAAATCATGTTTTCGCCGAAGAATTGCACATCCCAAAGGTAGGAAAAACTATCTAAGAACTCACCTAAACATGTTTCTTGCAACTTCTCAAGCATCAAGCATCAAACCCTAGCTTTCTCTTCATTCTTGATCTTTAGCTCTTTCCACCAAACCATGCTTTAATCGCTTCCTCCACTTGTATCTTGCTTGATAAGCTACCTTAATCCATGCTTGATCATGTTTTGGAGGAAGTTTGGATGCCTTTAAAGAGAGAGGGAGGGCGCAGGTCTAGAGAGAAGAGGGAGAGAAATATTTCCACAAAACCTAGAGAGAGAGAAATGAAATGGGAAAATGAGTATTTGGTGCCCAAACATACTTATATACTCCCTTGTGCGAAATTAATTAAATGTCCTTTGTCTCGGTCGCATTTAGCCTGGCACTGATACATAAATCCTTGCTTGACTGATATTACATAATATTATCTTCCGTCGTACTTAACATTTTCATCATACTCGCTTTCCATGAACCTTAGTCCTCTGATACATTTAATAGATAAAATTTCCATTAGCTGACGAGCGGGATATTACATCAGGACTATTATGATGGTAAAATTATTACAGAAAGGCTACATTTCATTCATTTTCAACCTTTTTTCATTACAACTCTACACACACATGAAACAATACGATAGCATGGACAAAGCCATCTCCATCAATCTTGTCTTTCTCCCATGACCAGCACCAATTTCATTGTTTTTAAAGTAACCCAGTTCTTCAACTTCATCAACCCAGACAAAAAATTCACAATTTCAACATCATGTATAAAACAAAATTCAGAATCAGTAAGGTGTTGATCACACCATTCTTATGTCACACAAGAATGGTTAAACAAACCTTTGGCAGGGGGCAAGCATAGAAAGACCTTTCTAGGTTTTTGAGAGTGTTGGCTTTACTTACAACACAAATTCTACCAAACCAACATTCAAGCACTCTCACATCACCATTAAACATGGATCTTGAAAATGGAGCTTAACTTTAATAACTCTTTTTGCCCATATGCCCACCCCCAATCATTTCAGATTAAATTTGAATAGTTTTGCTTTATGAAATTTTGGAGATTCTGGTTTTCGGATTCAATAAAAAAAAGTTAGGGTTTGGACTTTTTTGAATTAGGGAACAACATTACCACTAATTATTGGAAGAAATTTTGGGGATTTTGGAGTGTGGGTTAAAGATTGTAAAATTAGAGTTCCAATTTTATTGGGGAAGAAAGAGTCGTTGGGGAAGAAAGAAAGAGCCGTTGGGGGTATTTTCTACAAATCAATAAATTTCGTCCTTGAAATTTTGGTCACTATCGGCCAAATTAGTCCCTGCTTATATGGCATCTAACATGTGAGAGGTTAACGGCCACGTCTGCACCGTTAACACTTCAATTGGACAGAGGTACTAAATTGATTGACATTTTACAAATTCACGGACTATTTTGATATTTCGTTAAATTGGGGGACGAATTTGGTCGATTCGTGCAAATTCAGGGGCGAAGTTGATTATTCACTCAAAAATTAATGTATTTGGTTAAAAATCCATATCAAATCCATCGGCTTATAATGTCTTATTTTTGCTTATATCTTAGGACGAAGGGGTGTTGACATTAATTGCTCGTTCTTCTTTTTCTCTTGAAAATTTCATTCAAAAGCTTTTTATATCAATAATATTTATCCTTTTAGGGCTGGCCTCTATCATCACGATTTGTTACACGGATTGTTTTTATGTTTCGTTCCATATAAAAATGAAATTTAAACATTGTAAGAATTAAAACAGCAAACATATCATAACGTGCAAAATTAAAAGAACGAGTAATGTATGAGTCAAAATCACCACACCCATTTACATGCATGATTTATTAAAATCCAGACTTACATCGTAGAAATACAATTTATTAATTGGAAACAAAGGTTGTTGTTTTTAAAGTAATGCATGATAACATGCATGGTTTTTTTCATTTTTTTGGAGGATAACATGCATGGTTGGTGTTTAGTTTTTGAGACATATCATTCTTAGGTGGCAATTTCCAAAGTCGTCTTCAAGTAGTCTTTCTCAATAGTGTCCGAAACTATTTTCAGAGTGACCGGCATATACCTTTAATTAAGTATCTGAATCTATTTTCACAAGTACACTCTTTGATGTCGCCGCAATCATTCAACAATAATCGTGAACAACCCTTACCATCGGATGGACATTCCCCTGCTTTCGAATCAACGTTCTTCGTCTGAAAGATTACTGCAAATGGCAAAGGAAGTTAAAGTTGTAACCAATACACATCTATGCATATAATTAACGTATATATTTAGGAAAGTTTGGCATTAAATTGAGCATGCAGTATAATTTTCTTTCATTGATTAAGAATAATTTTTGAGTTCCTAAAATATAAATATATCAGTGAGAAAGATGAACACAATGTTAAAAAATTATACATACAGAATATGGTGAGCATGAAGACAGCCAAAGTAGCAAGCTTAACATAAGTCATTGTTTGATCAAAAGAAAGAATAAGCTGAAATTATTTGTTATCAGCTTAGCTTAGTGTTGCATTAGTTCATTGTTACTTGCAACATTTTATAGAGAGGTGCATATACTAGCAGACACTATAGCTCCCTACGTTAATTGTTAGGAAAGGTGAAATGGCTATATTTAATAATTTATAGAGAGGTCCATATACTAACTGACACTATAACTCCCTTATTAAATTGATGGTGATATTTAACAATTTTGTGGTATCATCATGAAATTAAAATTGTTTCATTCCCTTTCATCAACAATAAATATTCACTTCCTGTACAATAATGGAGCTGCTTGATGGTGTTTGACAATGTTTATATAATCTCTTTTCGGCGTATTTACCTCTTAGAACTGAAAAGGCAAGGCTTGTAAATAATGACATTATTTTTACCTTTTTAACTAAAAAAAAACCTTGTCAAAAAAAAAACTATAAAAACATCATTCAATTGAATACATCTAACTACACAAATTCAAAATCATTAAAACCGAGCTCAATCATTGGTCAGATTTTACTTATCTCTCGATCGAATTCAAATTATCAATGTCTCTTTTTCCTGTGAATTTTACGGTTGCACAAACAAAATCAGTAAAACCAAAATAGATGAATTTACAAACTTATTTACAACATCTAGGTTAATAAAATATAGCACCATATATGAAAGTTAATAACTAGCAAAAATACAATTTTTTCCTAATATTTTTTAGCAAAAATACAACATCTTATTTATTTATAAAATCTCTAAAAAGAATCTCTAAATTATTGAATGTCAAAATATTTTTTATTCTAATCCGTAACGAACAGAGCCTACAAGGTTTGTTATAGTTTTTAGGGTTAAATATGCTTTTGATCCCTATAAAATTGGGAACTTCTAAGTTTAGTCCTTACTTAATTTTAATAGCTTTTTTAGTCCCTACAAAAAAAAATTACTTTTAATTTTAGTCCCTGCTAAAACAAAGTTTGTTTAATTATTCTTAAATTCTTAAATTTTTGAACGATTTTTTCAGGCAAGTTTAGAACACTATGAAATGTTCATATACTAAAATTTAGAATTTTTTAATATGAAACGAATTAAATATGAATTTTTTAAAAACACAAAAGTTAAAGATAAAAGTAATAAAATTTGGACGTAAAAATCATATTTTGCGATAATTTTTTCCGGATGAACTTTTAGTAATGTTCTTAACACGTGTACAAAAAATTGTTCAAAAACTTTAGATTTAAACATAAATTTAACAAATTTGAATTGAGCAGAGACTAATACCGAGTGCATATTTTTTTGCAGAGAGTAAGAGAACTATTAAAATTAAGTAATGACTAAACTTAAAAAGTTTCAGTTTTATAACTCGTGGAACTTCTTTATAATGGCTACGTTCCATGCATCGTTTCATAGGTAAATTCATATACATATACAAAATCATTAAAACTGAGCTCAATTATTAGTCAGATTTTACTTATCTCTCGGCTGAACTCATATTATTGATGTCTCTTCTTCCATTGAATATGAATTTAAAACATATGAATTTAAAACATATTCACAACATCCAGGTACATAGAATATAGAAGCGACATGTTTACGAATGTGACAAAGACTACAAATATGACTATTAAAATGTTTGGAAGATTCATGCATCAGGATCTTTAATGTTAGTGACATCAAAGTCATTAAGTTTTTTTTCGATAAGCCAAGAGCAAAATGACATAAAAAGAATAGTGTCCAACTCAAAAGCACAAAATGACTAATAATTTTCCTTGTTAGTTCTGTTTCCTTGGTATTGCCTTATTTTTCTTTAAATAAAAACGGTCACTAGATTGTGCATATATATATGAAATTAGTGGCCATGCAATAGTGTGTATTCACACACCTAAACTTTCAAAACGTGGAATGCCATTTTCTTGGTCACAATTTTACTTCATATTTTTCCTCTCCTTCCAACAATTGAGTTCTCTGGGTTACATCTTCCTGAAAATAATTTTCCTTGTTAGTTCTGTTTCCTCGATTATACATTGAGAAGGGTCTGTTAAATCATGGGGGATTAGCGTATAATTACGCGGAAAATCCTTAAGGACAGTGCGATCAGCACGCCTCAGACTATTTCCACTATTTGTTCATCTTGCAGTTCTCTTATTGAATTGATGAATAGAGATGGTGATTGATGAGTTATGTCGGTGGTCAACAATCTCAACACAGATAAGTTTCCTTAAAATCTTCCTTGATTATTCATATTAACATAAATTGATTTTTATATTTATTTGTTGATTATTATTTATAGATATTCTTATCCCTAATTTTACAACACTAAGTGCGTGCGTGTTGCAGAAATTACTGTTAGCCATTGTGATTCTGACAAACTCACCATGAATCTAAACATTTATAAAAAGACTCAAGTTTTCTATTTTTCAATTTTCATTTTTAAATTCCAATTTTTTTTTCCTTCAGGTGACAATATCAACTATTCACGACATAACAAGAATAAATGAAGCACAAACACGCACCTTAGACATGACATTGGCACATTAACATATGTAATAATTTGAGAAAATAAAAGAATTGAGTGCGACTACATGCATCGCTGCTGTGTCAATATTAAACACTAACATGTGTCTAACAATGAACAACCTTCAATTTGAAGTATCAGCGCTACATAGAAAAATTTCTTAAAATCATCAATTCTATAGAAGATTACTTACTAGGATTGTAAACCTCATACAAGATTGCTAATAGGGTGACCGTATCTGTTTTGCATAAATAAGCTGTTTTGAATAAGTTATTTTTTAAAATTAAATCGGAATATGCTGTTTTGTATAAATAAGCTGTTTTGAATAAACTGTTTTGCACAAATTAGCTATTTTGCATAAATAAGTTGTTTTGAATAAGCTGTTTTGCACAAATAAGCTATTTTGTATAAATAAGTTGTTTCGAATAAGCTGATTTGCATAAATAAGTTGTTTTGCATAAATAAGTTGTTTTTTAAAATGAAATCGTAATAAGCTATTTTGTATAAATAAGTTGTTTTGAATAAAAAAAACTTTAAAAATAGTTTTTTTTTTTTAAAACTTTAAAAGAAAATGTTTATAGAAATTTTGGGGCTTGGGGCCTTGAGGGCTTTTGATTTATGGGCTTGCATGAATGTGGGCCTTTTAATCTTGTGGATTTTTAAGCCTCATTACTATGTGGGCTGGGTCCAAAACTTCAAGGCCCCATGATATTGACACCTCTAAGCCTAAATAGACCGGACAAGGATTCTATTTTGTATTTATGTATTGAAGTGATAATGAATCTTATATAACTATTTTGGCAGAAGGTTGTATTGCCCGTGTAAAACTCAAGAAGTAAAACCAAAAAGCTTGTTGATATTGCTATTACATAAAAATACACAACTTTGGTCTGTACAAAATTGTGTCTTTAGTTAAAGATTACAAAAAACGACATGGCATATCTTGTGTTTTATTTATGGCTAAATTGCACCACCTTTAAAGTATTTAATTCTAACAACAAGTAAAGACCAATTTATTACAGTTAAATAACTTAAAGGACAGTTGAGGTAATACTTATAGAAAAAATATGATGGAAAATTGAGTTAGGTGGTTTCATTGAGTCGAGAAAATACATATAAATTATGTAAGAAAGAGTATAGATTAAATGGAAGATAGTTAGATATCTAGATGCAAAGAAAGACATGGAAAAACCAAAATATAAACTATTAGAAAATGTTTGGAGATTAATGAATTAAATCAAAATATGATAGAACATTATGACATGGATATCCATGTAACCGATATCATTTAGTGGATAAAATCTGATATTTGATTGTTGTTGTATGCTTTATATATAATTATATATACTTCAGAAAAACACAAGAATAGTGATTTGTCCGGTGAGAACGGTTAAGTGGCAACGGCAGCAGCGACGATGGGTCGTCGTGTTGAGACGAAAGGTGCCTGCAGGCACGTTAGCACTCCGACGCTCAAGTCAGTAATGGAACTGAGAAAGAGTGTGTAAGAAGTGTTGTGAAAAGTGATGTGTACCTTGAGGGTGAAGCAAGTTCGCCCTTAGATAGGCGTGTGTTGGCCATAGTCGTCTCCGGGTTATGTGGAGTGTGATTAAGGACGGAGCAAGACACGTCAAGGGTGGTCCTTGTGCGAGGGTGCGCTCCTTTGCGGTATGGTGCACGCGGCCACGTGTCGTCGTGTGGTTGGTCTTCTGACCAGTCCAGAACAGTTTCCCCCAAGTCGTTGATGCCTTTATGGCGCAATGGCTTTAGCAGTAGAAGGAGGCTTTCGATAAGGGCGCCCGTTGATAACTTGGTCCGGCGGTCCTCGATGCGTTTTGTCAGGAAGTTTAATTGTGTTCGCAAGGAAGTGGCGCCCGATCGTAAGTTACTGCGGATAGTTGGCATTTAATACTTCAATGGAAACGTTTGCTCCCGAGGGGGGTAGCTGTTTCACTATGTTCACCATGTGTCCTGTTCGTAAGTCTCACGAGCTCTTTAGGAAACGATGCACGCGTAGATTTGACTATGTTGCGTTTTTTCCAAGGCTACTGTCAGTCGTTCAGATCGTGGCCCTTTGCTTTCATATGATCTGGTTTGTTGGTTTGGACAGATTCGGGGCTATTTAAGGAAGAGTTTCCTTTGTCTTTCTTTGCACTCGTCGTTTTCTTTTTAGCATGGTTGCTAGAAAACTCTTCTTACTTCTTTTCCTTGGATTTGTTCGTTTGAGTTTGAATAAGATATTGTTTTTCCTTTTATGGGTTATGGAGGCAGGTCTTATGTATTTATCAATGCAATTTGTGGTGGAGAGAAGGAAGATTAGTTGGTTGAAAGGATCGCCATAGTTAGGTCAGGACGTGTGATTTACGGTTCTATTGTTGCCTTTCTTCGGGAAGTTTTGGCTAAGATTGCAGGTGTTGTGGATGAGATGAAGAGTTTTCTTTGTTTAACCTTATTATCCGAGACCGTGTGGCTTGCTGGCGCCATCCGGTGGATCCATTTCTTCCAATGAAGAACTTGAGTCCTCTATTGGGTGGAGGACCGCCATTCGGCTTTGTCAGGCTTAATGTTCACAACTATGCTTGTCCAAGGCCATACATAGTTCTCACTTTGAACGGTTAGGTATGATTAGTTAGGATAGGTGTCTTGCCCTCAGTGCTCGTCCTGAGGTTGAAAAGAAGCTTACGAACCTCTGAGATCGATACTTTGTTTAATTTCCGCTGCGGCGGCCCTTTTTTAATTGATTTAAATGTTTTAATGAAAAGAAGCTTAAAAGCCTTTCTCTTCTTTTTGTTGTTTTGTTTTCGTTCCGCTCGAGCTTTCCTTTCCCCTTCCGTGTTTGCGCATATAATTTTATGATGTGTTTCGTGTTGTATGCATTTTTATTTCATTCCACGTTTCACGTTTGTGCATTTTTACTTTATGCCACGTTGGGTAGGATTACCCAGCCATTTTGCACTGATGAATTTTGTTTCATGAGGCGCTCAGTTTCATTTGGCCTGCGCAAATGCATTTTCTTTAATGCGGCGGTAGGTTGAGAATCTTGGCGCCTCATCGCGTTGATGCATTTTGTTTCATGTCGTGTTCCCTTCTTTTGCTTTGAGCTTAATTGGCCACCCGAGGGAACATGTACGGCCAATGCTTAGTTCTCGCTTCAGGGCATTTAGGGGCAAGACACTCTACCATGGGGTGGCTAGACCCTCAGGCGGGTCCCGTGACGGATGCAAGACTTTTGCTCCACTTAAAAGCATAAGCCTTGACACCCGCCCACCACGAGGTTGCTTCCCTCGTTTGTGGCATTGAGTCATGTCAATCACGAAACAAAGAACAATTTGCAACAAACGTACTCCCTTTTGGGGAAGACGCACGTTTATTAATATTCACAAAGTGGATTTACAATGGTTTGTCATGATTGAATTAAGGTACATTGTGAGGTTGGGATGAGGCTACCGGTACTTAACTATAATAGCGTTTGAGCTTGTTCACGTTCCATGTTTTGGGAATTGGGAGGTTGTCCAATGTCTCGAAGACGTAGGCATCGGTTCCTGTGGTAATGCTGACTATGTACCGTGCTTCCTAGTTTTCAGCCATCTTTCCTTCCCGGACTTTCTTGTTTCCCACGTTCGCCCGTATAGGACGAGGTCTCGCAGATCCAAATCTCTTGGTCTCACCTTCCTGTTGTATCGAGTGGTCGTGGCTTGTTTGATGGCGGCCTCCGCGTTGGCGATGAAGTCCAACTCTTCCATCGTGGCCTCCGCGTTGGCGGTCTAGTCGAGCGGGAGTTCTGTCCTCTAGCTCAATTCCTTTACTTCGACTGGTACCATGGCCTCCATCCCGAAAGTGATACAGAAAGAGGTTTCTTCGGTGGTTGAGTGTGGTGTGGTGCGGCATGCCCACAAGATGTGCGGGAGTTCCTCGGGCCTGTTCCCCTTCGCTTTTTCTAACCTTCTCTTCAACCCCCTTAATATGACATTATTGGTGGATTTCGCTTGTTCGTTCGTCTGAGGGTGTTTCACCGAAGTGAAGTGTTGCTTGATGTTCAGCTCTTCTAGGAGTTCCCTCATTCTTTTTTCTGCGAATTGTGTCCCGTCATCGGTTATTACGGATTGTTGAATGCCGAACTTGGATAGGATATTCTTTTTGAAGAACTTAATGACATTTGCTGCCGTTATTTTGGGGTGTTCAGAAGATGGGGTGTTCAATACGTCCACATGCCTCTCACAATTTCCTAGCCTGCTCTTAACAATTTCCTATCCACGACGCGCCCTCCCAAGTGTTAGTCGGTGATGCCTTCATGCACTTCTTTCAGTGTATATGCGGCTTCATCAGGGTCGGGGCATTTCAAAAGCGGGGTGGAGAATCCTCCCTTAAAAAGTTGTCCTTCAATGATGGTGTGTTTGCAAGTCCTCCATTTTATCATCTTTGCTTCCGTCAGGTCGTCCGGGAGCTTTCCTTCCTCAATGTAGGCTCTCATAGGTGTCATTCATGTCTCTGGTGCAGGCTCAGCCATGGCTACTATTATTGTGCTTGCCCCATAATTGGGTCTCTCCAGAGTTTCTTGTACGAAGGAGTGATTTATCCCGTTTGCTCTAGTGCTTGCCAGCTTGGACAATACTTCCGCCCTCATGTTTAGCTCCCTTGTGATGTGCACTATTTCCACCGAGTCAAAGTTGTTGATCCTTTCTTTGACCATAGCCAAGTATTTTTATTGAGGGCGTCTTTTACTTTCGCCTGGCCCTTCACTTGGGACACTACTAGCTGAGAATCTGTCTTCACTTGGACTTCTCGGGCTCCCAAATCTCGAGCTAGGTTGAGCCATGCTATCACAGCTTCGTACTCTGCCTTGTTGTTGGTTGCTGAAAATCTGAATCTGAGGGATAATTCGACCACTAATCTTTACATGCTTTCGAGGATGACGCCGCCCCGCCGCCTCTAGTATTGAAGGATCCATCAGTGAATATTGTCCATTTCAAAAATGGTCCGGTTATGGGTGGGGTGAACTTCGCCAAGAATTATGTGAACGTATGTGCTTTCAGCGCCTTCCTTGCTTCAAAGGTTATATAGAACTCAGAAAGCTCTTTCGACCATTTGGTCATCCTTCAAGCCAAATCCAAGGGAAACAATAAGTGCTTAAGCAGCTAATCGGTCTTGACTACAATGGAATGGGCCAGAAAGTATCTTCTCAGTTTCTTGGCGGCCACCATGAGGTCGAGCGTCACCTTTTCAATCTTTTGCTAGCGGATCTCGGGTCCTGTTAGGGCTTTTGAGTAGAAGTAAACATGGTTCTTATTGGTCCATATCTCTCTTACCAGAACGACGCTGACTGCTTCTGCCGATATTGCCAGATAGAGGTAGAGAACTTCCCCTGCCATCGGCCTAGACAGGACGGGTGGTTGCGACATGATGTTTTTCAATTTGTCGAACGCCTCTTCACATTCTTGGGTCCATTGGAAGTTTGTCTCCTTCCGCAAGAGTCTGAAGAAAGGAAGGGCGTGCTAGGCGGATCTGGAGATGAATCTACTGAGTTCCATCAGCATCCCATTCAACTTCATGATTCGTTCTTTCAAGGAGGGGGGCTCCATTTCCAGGACGGCCCGACATATGTCTGGGTTATCTTCGATCCCCCTCTCCATCGGGTAGAAGCCTAATAACTTGCCCGCCTTGACTCCAAAGGTACATTTCTCTGGATTGAGGCGCATGTTATATTGGTGCACGCGGGAAAATACCACCTCCAAGTGATGTCTCTGTTGGGTTTCTTCAGCCGATTTCACTATCATGTTATCCATGTATACTTTGAGCATGTCCCATATTTCCTTCTGAAAGACTTTATTCATCATCCTTTGGTAAGTGGAGCCCGCATTTCGTAACCCGAATTACATGGCATTGTACATGTAGTTGGCGCCTTCAGTTATGAAAGTTGCATTTTTCCTGTTGTTTATGTCCATGGCGATCTGATTGTAGCCAGAGTAAGCATTCGTGAAGGACAACAACTTGTAACCGGACGAGTTTTCCACCAGCTTGTCAATGTAGGTAAGTGGGTACATGTCCATTGGGCAGGCCTTGTTCAGGTCCATGTAATTGATGCACATCCACCATTTCTCGCTTGCCTTCTTCATGAGAACCACATACGTTGGAGAGCCACTACGTCTAATTGATTTCGGAGATAAACTTGGCTAGGAGCAATCCTTCGACTATTTCTTTGGCGGCCTTTGACTTCTTTGAAGATTGATGGCGCCTCTTCTGGCTCATGGACTTAGCCTCCAGGTTTACGTTCAGTTTGTAACAGGCAACACTGGCGTTTATCCCCGAGCATCTCCTCGGTGGAACAAGCGAAAAGGTCTGTGTTGGCTCGTAAGCACTCGACGAGGTCCTTCTCTACAGGTGGCGGCATGTTGGCCCCGATCTTAAGTTTCGTGGCTGGGTTCTCGTCTAGCTGGACGGATTTAAACTCCCCGATAAGGGTATGGTGCTTGAAGGGTAGTTTTGCTTCCAGGGGAAAAGGCATCTCATGTCCCTTCTCGCCCTTGAGATATTTTTCCTCCTGGCAGGTGTCTAGGTTGGCGTTGCTACAACTTGGAATGGGGCGCCATAGGTCCCCTCCTGCTCTTTTAAGGATGGACACCGATTGGGGTATGGGTAGCTTTCCCCAGGCCTTGTGACACCTTTTGTCCCCCTTCAAGTCCGGGTGGATCATGGCTACGTCTATGTTCTTGTTATGATACTTCATCTTTTAATGGACCGTTGACCTGACCGATTCGAGCACCGCTAAGGTGGGGCGTCCTAGGATGCAGTTGTAGATGGATACGACCAGTATCCCTAGGAAGGACACTTCGATCGTACGTTCTTCCATTTCTTCTCCAAAGGTTACGCCCAGTTTGACATACCCCCATGGGCGTGTGCTTATCTCGTTGAAGCCATGGAGGTCGGTTCCATCATAGTATTCCAAATCCTCTTTCCTTAGGCCCAATTTCTCAAAAAGCGTCTTAATTCAAAATGTCCACAGAGCTTCCTTCGTCTACCAGGCACCTAGCGACGTCATGGCCTCAAATTCCCACGACGATGACGAGCGGTAACTATTCGTTAGGAACCCCGTTCACCTTCTCGCTGTCGGTGAACCCTAATAGTGGTCTTTTCCTTGCTACTTTTGGGGGCTCTTCATGTATCACCCTTAGTTCAGCAATCTTTCTTTTGGCTGATCCCCTCGGCCCTTTGCTCGGTGTAGAGAATCTGCCCATTATAGCTCCGAGGAAGATCCGGTCTCCTTCTCTTTCACCCCTGCTATCGTTGTCCACGTCTACCCGTGTCTCCATTGGAGGCGTTTTGTGCCTTTCTTGGCAAGGACTCGCCCGTCTCCGAGGAACATTTCTTTGTTAGGGATTTTTGGAGGGAGCCCTTTTGGCACCAATCGTTCTACGGGCGTCCTTTGTCGGTGAGGCGGCTTAATTTCCCTTTCATTATCAATTCTTCAATCGCCTCTTGGAGTTGGTAACATTCTTCTGTATTGTGGCCCCAACTCCGATGGCAGCAACAATATTTAGTCATGTTGGTTTTCGCTGACTCTTTCAACGACTGTGGCGCATTGATGCCCACTTCCTTGAATTCCGTGTTGAAGCATTCTTGGAGGATAGTTTCTCGTGATGCGTTCAAAGAGGTGTAGTCTGCGGGTCGGAGGCGTGAGCCTCTAACCTTTTTGTTGTCGTTACGGCGCCTATCGTTGGCCATGTTCGACTGTTTGTTTCTCAGTGCTTACTCCACCAACTTCTTTTCTTCGTAGTTAATGTATGGTTGGGCACGAGTTAGTAGGTCGTTCATGTCTTTGGCCTCCCAGATTCCCAACTCTTCCTTGAATTTGCAGTCGTCCTAGAGGTTGCCCTCGAATGTAAAACATTTCAAGCCGTCCTGGGTGCCCTGTACATCTACTCTCGCCTGAGTGAAACGTTCAACGATGACGTTCAAGGCCGCCATGGTCTTCGGCCTCTTTCGCCTCGCGATGAAGTGAGAGGTGAACTCGCTTCAAAGCTCCCCCCCCCCTTATCAATTGATCCAGTAGTCATGTAGGCCCTTGAACTAGGTCATTGCGGCACCTTTCAACGTTAAGACGAATAGTTTGCATTTAACCGCGCTCCTTGCCCGGTGGTAGTCTGACGGCTTAGGCGTTGGGGAGAATCTTTTCTCTCGCAGTGCTTCGAAGGCTTGTATCGTTGAGGACGGTGCGGAGGTAGACTGCTACTTTCACCTTCCGAATTCTGGGAGGTTTCCTGCCTCCTCTTTGGCGGTTCACTGGAATGGAGGCGATGTCATCTACCGCCAACAGTGTTGTACGGCGTTTGCTTCATCGAGCTTCTTCAATTCGCGTGGCTACTACCGTCAGAATCTTTTTCCTGATTCTTCTCCATGTGTTTGAGTATGTCGTTCTGATGTTAGAGCAAATTCACAAGGTTCGTAAGGATCTCGTTCATCTCCGACGGTGGTGGAGCTTGAGGATACGGCGGTGGAGGAGGAACGCCCTCTTCGCGGGGTGGAGGCGGAGGGAGCATCGTTGTGTTCAACGTGATTGTAATGCGAGTGTCAATTGTAGTACCGAGGATAACGTTGTCTTCCTCGGTATTCACCGGTCCGAGAATCGGAACCGTTCGACTTTGGAGAACTTGGATCACTGAACGCGGTGCTTGAGAGATGGAGGAACGGCTCACGGCGGTTCTCCTGCGAAAGGAGCAGTAACTGTTAACCGTTGTGGTGGAGGAACGTGTAACTGAAAACGATTACGATGGAGATGCGCGTAACAGGAAAAGGTTACGATGGAAGATCGTTGGACCGTGGCGGTTAGCGAACAATCCCCTCCTTCTAGCGCCAAATGATCTGTCTGGTGAGAACAGTTAAGTGGCAACTACAGCAGAGAATGATCCGGTGTGACGGTAACGACTTTCGGCACGACAGTGATGGTCTTCGCGTTAGGACATAAGATGCATGCTGGCACATTAGCACTCCGACGCTCAAGTCAGTAGTGGAACTGAGAAAGAGTGTGTAAGAAGTGTTGTGAAAAGTGATGTGTATCTTTGAAGCAAGTTCACCCTTGTATAGGCGCGCGTTGGCCGTAACCGTCTCTGGGTTATGCGGCGTGTGATTAGGAACGGAGTTGGACACGTGTAGGGTGATCCTTGTCCGAGGTCGCGCTCGTGTGCGGTACGGTGCATGCAAGCTGGCATACTCTTTTGGGTGCAGAGTCTTAAGGCGGTGCAAGTTCGACCACGTGTCGGGGTACGCTTGGTCTTCTGACCGGTCCAGATGAAGATGAAGTAGTACCACCATCAAAATGAGCACTAAACCTGCAAGATAAAAATGAAATTCCAAGACTCGAGACATTGGGTCAGCATCAAAACTTGTCTGCAGAGTCATGGACCCAATATCCACGTTCACACATAGGATTATACTATAGGAGTATTAAAATAATCACATATATAGCCTTTATTATATATTCCTTCTCCATTAAATAACCTTCATAATTATATCCCAAAGCAGAATAAAACGCAACAGAACCAACAACTTCTCAGTCAGATCTTATTACCATGATATCTCATACTCATTCATGTGTTGTGATTGCAACAATAATATTTCTTGTTAGAGCACAAATTACTGTAGGAGTAAATTCCTTTTTAGAAGTTGATAAGATAAGTAGTTTACCTCAGCAGCCAAAAGTAGGATTTCAACAATATGTTGGTTACATTACAGTTGATGAAGTGTAGAAAAGAGCTTTGTTTTACTACTTTGTTGAAGCAGAAGTTGAACCAGCTTCCAAGTCAGTAGTGCTTTGGTTAAATGGAGGTATGTGGCTATGAAGCTGTTGGAGTAAGCCCTAATAGCCAATCTATGTTGATTGGGTTTGGCATTGTATCATGATATTGATATAAATATATATTGTGAATATATATAATAATAAGGCATTTCTTTATTGATTTTGTTATGTTTCAAAATAATAAAGTCCCTAGAATAGATAGTTCATGTAATGGAATATTAAGTGTGACTTAATCATGAGATTACATTACGTAAAGAACGCTATTCTTAAACATATCCATAGTCAAGCTTTAATATGAATTGGGATAATAATAAAGCATAAAGACTATTATGTATGTAGACTGATGACCGCATCTCATGGGTCATTGATATTGAGATATTAAGTCTATACATAGGTATAAATATTAGGAGTAATATTTATACTGGATTGACCCACCGTGAGAATACTACATAGTATGTTATGAAAATGTCATAAGATATTCTCACAATGATAATAATGTATATCGCTCTTAGACCTGAAACCACTATGATACCTAGATGTGGACTCAAGTGCTTTGTTGCCATTCTAACGTTGTCTGTAAAAGGATAACAATAACGTTGGTTGATGGGTACTTGATGAATCATGCTGAGGGACATGAGTGTCCTAGATGGGATTTGTCCCTCCTCATAAACAGGAGATATATCTTTAGGCCTCTTGATGAAATATGACTGTAAAATTGCATGGCCATGCCGAACTAAGTCAATATAAGATATTGGACTTATTCGTTATTCAGTATATTTCGGAATCAAGGAATATAAACATTGATCTATACAAGGGTGACAATATCTATGCCTTGGGATCAATAAAGATATCGAGACAAAGGAGTAAGTGTACACATGAGTATTATCATGGAAAGGTTTCGTCAGATCACTTGACATTCTTGTCACTTGGGTAGCAATGATGTGTTGCTAGATACCGCTCATTGTTTATAATATTAAATATTAGATTTAATATTATTGCCAACGTGACTAGAACCTATAGGGTCACACACAAAGAATAGTCAAAAGAGAAATATATAAGTATGACTTATATAAGGGGTACGTTTAGTAAATAACGCTAATTAGTTAGCAGAATTACTAAACTCGTTATTGGGCTTACTGAAGCCCAATAGTGACTTCTGACTTGCAGAGCACACTAGAAGTTCTATAAATAGAACTCTAGTGCTGAAGTTTTTGGTTACACGTTTTGAAGCAACCCCTTTCTTCTCTGCACTTCCAATTCATTGGCTAGCACCGAGTTTTGGAGGAGCACTGTTCGTGTGGACTTGCTAGAGGCTTTGCTGCTTGCTGCTTGCTTGGCTGTGATCGAGATTCCAGTTTCCAGTTCCAGCTTTCAGATTCCACAGTTCAAGGTAACAATCGAATCACTGATTCATGTTTGAATTTCGTAATGATCCAAGGAATGAAAATCGAAAATTTTCCGCTGCTTCTAGTCCATTCTTCTATTCGATTTTCCTTCAGTGGTATCAGAGCCAATTACGAAACCATGAATCGGATTGCTTTGTTACTGCTTTATGTTTTAATATGATTAAACATTTTGAATCGGAATTAAATAATAAAGAGAATTAAAATTGGCATCGTATCATGTTTTCTGTGCATGGCTTTTCGATTTGTTTGATGTTTCAGAAACCGTTTCTGGTGAAGTATCGACATATCAATTATACATATTGACGGGAACATGATTGGAAACAAATCAAATTAGATTATCTTTTAAAATTGTTTTAAGAGATAATAATATTTTCGCAAATATTTGATTTGCTAATATTTTGATATTCTATAAGGAATTAATTTGGAATGCAGATCCGTTAATAAAATAGAATATTAAATGTTAATATTTTATTATTTAAATTTAAATATTAATTAAAATTGATTGATCAATATCATATATGTGATATATGATTTTAATACAACATCATTATATATGATATATTGATGATATCATTCGTTCAATAGGTTTTATATAATTGATTGTGAAATTGTAGTCAACTCGTGAGATTGAGCTTCGAATACCGATTCTGGTGAAGCATCAAAGATCCGGTTGTCATACTGAACAAACAATTGTTAAAACTATCGATGTTTGATTGTTGTATTAGGATACCTAACTATACAAGCGTTGTATTATTATGGTTGTATCATTCGATCAATTGTTTTCAAAGAGATTGTTGTGAATTTGAACAATTCGTGAGAGTGAGCTTCAATATCCAAATCTGGTGAAGCATCATAGATCCGGTTGTTCATGCTAAACAAACAATCCTTGAAAAATATTTATGTTTAATTAATTTATTTAATTGGAGAAAGGTAGTAAATTTAAAAGATCATGATTTTGAAAGAGTTTCAATATCAGATATGATTTTTGAATTTGGTAATAAAATATTTGCTTAATTTTAGCCCTGTAATTTGTTTTGGAAACAAATTGATTGCCTAAATAAAGCAGATTTAATTATAATAATTATTGAGTGTCAATATTACTATAATTAAGTAAATAAAAATTTTACCTTTTGGATTGTTTTTCAAAAGTTGTTTGAAAGGTAATAAATGATCCTAAATTGATAGTTAATTTAAAAAATCATGATTTGAAATAGTTTCAATGTCATATATGATCTTTTGAAATTATTTAATCGATTTGCATGACTTTAACTTGATTTGTTTATAATTTAAAAGAATCATGATTTGAAAGAGTTTCAATATCATATATGATCTTTTGGATTTGATCATAATATTTGCCGAAACGATTTGGGTGTTCATAAACGTGTCAAGTGTTGATGCAAAATACGCAATCTAGAATATTTTGGAACACAATCTGAGATATTTTGGTATGCAATCTAATATATTTTAGTACTTGATCTGAAATATATTTTGGTACATAATATAATATATTTTGGTACTCAATAAAATATATTTTGGTACATAATATGAGATATTTTTGTACTTAATATAATATATTTTTGTACTCAATATAATATATTTTGGTACTCAATTAAACCCCCAGCTAATCTGCGTAGTGTGATCATATGTCAAATTTTAATTTAATTTATTTAATTATAAGGTATAATTAATAATAATAAAAGTGTGTTTGTTATTATTATCATGTGAATGATTATGACTCTAGTCCTTTTATTTTATTTCTTTTGGATATTAAAATACGGCCTGCGTGTCGTGCCTCTCTCTTATATCTCTATTGTACATTCTCTTCTCATCCACTCCCTCGTATGTAAAACGAGTTTCTTTCATATGTAATGTAAATAGAATGCAAAGAAGTAATAGGGCTCATGACGTTAGGATAGTCCTAGAGGTCAAGCTTGGAGAAGCAAGGTCGTTTCTAGGATTAGTTTAGATTCTCTCATTGGCATGAGAGAGTCATACCGTTAGGATGGCCATAATCATGTCACTTTTATTATTGTATAATCGTTATGCATGTTATGATTGGAGTGCGAATATATATGATATATAAGCCGTGGTGAGGTGAGATCAAACTTAATAAAAATCCTTCAATTCAAAATATTAAGTTTAATGCTTTCCAAAAGTTTAACACCCTTCAAGACTAATATCGAAATGTGTAGGTTTCGCCTCCGCGAGGTGCACTTTCTATACTAGTAAGTTGCGGTGCGGTAATCCAATTTACCCAAGTGTTATTCTTTTGGGTTTAACTTAACTAAATTAATTTTAATAAGATTAAAATAAATTTAGAAGCAATGTTTGGGAACATCTATATGATAGATTAGAGTAAGGAGTTATTCACTCAAATGATTTAAAAGTTGTATGAGATACAATTGGAAGGAGTTCCTACCTAAATAACTGAGTTTTGAGTACAGCCCCCGTTGACTTAAAGCAAGGTGAAATATGGATTTCAACCCACTAGAAAATCTTCCAACGGGATTTTCCGAATCAAGTGTTTTGAAGGTCATTTGATTTGAGTAAAATAGTGGGAGCGTATTTAATTAAAGACCTATTTAAATATGTTTTAAATCATGATACATTTATTTTATTTATTTTCTGTATTTAGAATTTCTTTAGCATATTAATTTTATTATACTGTTAAAAGTTCTTATGAAGAACAAAAAATTTCAGAAAAGAGTTTCTGAATTGGTACAAAATTTAAGAATTGTTCTTAAGAATGAGAAAAACTGTATATTCTCGAGCAGTTATTTCCTAGCAACTTTCTATATCTATATTTGAAAAACAACGCTTATCAGAAGCATTGGGTCAAATGAGTAGATATAGGATATCTCATAGTGGTAACAGCAATGGAGAATGATATGATCATTCAACCTCAATGTTATAAGATGAATAGTTTAAAGCCTATCAAGTAGATGTACATGGATAAGAATAAAATTCAAATTCTGTTTTTCTACCTTTGAAAGGTTAAACACGGTTGCAAAAGGGGGAAGCAATTATTTCAAAAGTTGAAAAACAAAAATTGCTCGTAGTTTTGAAAGGGTCAAAATATAAGAAAGAAGTAAGACTTCTTATTTACCCATATAGTTATAGAAAGTTAAATTTCTACTTCTTCATCATAAGTATATGATACTTGATGATTAATGTCATATTTGTTGAAATATAGAGAGTTTTAAAGAAGCAGAACATTAACTATAAGTGAAGTTCACCTACGTCTGGAATGGAACAATTTGTTTCATTGACTATAAGAGCTTATGCTTGGACATAAACTTAACTTGATATGGAACCAAATAATTGTTATTAAATTCCATATAAAATAGAAACATTAAATCATAAATCTTGTATTGACAAGAGAAGGATTATGTAGTTGAATGATAGACAATATTGTCCTATTGTCCTAATAATGTTTTCTATACAATGTGCTGATCAAGTAATGGATTTGAGTTCCATGATCTTGATAAGCTAGTCTATAACATATGAGAAAAGGATCAAATGAGATTTGAACCTTTTGTATATCATTGGCATCACTGTTTAGTACAAACAAGTGTGATTCACATTTCCAAAATCCATGGATATGGACTATTGGACTCATTTGGTTTTATATCATTTGAAGGATGTGAGTTCCACCTTTCAAAATAGATTAATATACCGGTAAAGGTGAAAAGGACACATAATCTATTTGAGTTGATATACATATGAGATGTATATGGAGCACTAAACATATTTGCTGGATATTTTATTTCTCTTACTTCATCTAACATTACTAATTAATAGTATATGAGAAAAGTGTATTTGACACAATTCATGAAATCTTTGAAATTGTTCGAAGAGTTTAACAATGAAGTAAAATAAATAGGTTTGAAAAGTATAAAGACCATATGAGTAAGTCGTGATGGTAAATGCTTGATTAATGAGTATAATTATTATTTATATCGCTTCATGTTTGACATGAATCGATCTAAAATAGTTTGGTTATAACTCATTGACTCTTGATATTAAATTAAATTACAGTTATTCTTCACCCACTACAAGTTCCAATAGAGTAATCATAGAGACACCATATTAGATATGGAGGTAAGAGTACCTAGTTTTTGACTTTATGATAATTTGAGGTTATATGGTTTATTAGATAAACTAAACTACAAATTAAATGAATGTAAATTTGTGGAGGTACCCTAAGGAAACTAAGGGATACTGATTATACATCTTCTCCCTTGACAAAAGTTGTTTGTCGCTAGAACTGAAGTATTCCTTATCAAGGAATATAGCTTTGCAAGAGCCAGTGGGAGTGATGTAGAACTTGAATTAAGTCAAGTAACACAAAATACACATCTCTCTAAGAATGGAACACGAGTTGATTCAACAAAGGGTTGTTGTTAAATCACCAGTTTGAGTAGCACAAGATCTAAATGGCTTGAACTTTGAGAGGTGGCTATATGCCATGGGATCTTATAAAGAATCTATGTACACAGACCATATATGGATATTGGAATGTGAGTTTTCTTTTAGAAAACTGACATGGATGGTATTATAAATACCTTTAAGATGTGATTGATTGTAGAAGGTTTCTTGCAACTCGTGATGCAAATCATGACGAAACTGTTACATCATTGTAATGCTTAAATCTATCGATCCCAAATTCCCGTTGTTGTATAATACATGTTCTAGAAGATGGATAACGAGGTTGTATTCCTTAATTGGAATAACCTTATATATGTATTTGACATATGTAGGATTTCGTTAATCCAAAGGATACTAGAAAGGTAGATGTATTATCAAATTCATTTATGAATTAGAGAAAACTTCTCGAAGTTGAATTGTTTATTTTATTAATGAAGTTTTATGAAAACTATGATTAATAAAGAAATCTTGTGCACACAAGTAAATTAGTGGGAGCATTTGTATTAGTTTGGTGGAGTATGTAGATGACATACTAGTCACCAAAACAATTCATCTACACATGTAAGACATGGTTAGAAAATTATTTCTAATATGTACCAAAATTGATTATAGTGTTCGACACTAGAATACCTTCAAGAATATCCTTGGATGTCTTAAAGGATATTGGATTGTTTCTTGAACACGGATGAAAGAAACGTTGTAAATGAGTTACAATGTTGTTGACTTTCATATCAGTGTACAGTATATGCTAGGATATAACCTATGAAATTTGTAAAAGTACAAGCTTCATATAGTTGTTGTTTCTATTACAGATGTCAAATATATATATGATTTGGATTGTTTAGCTCATAATTGAGTGAAAGCATGTGTTTCATGCATTGCGGATTCCATTGATCTCGTCTTAGGTAAAATTGGTTTAAATCTTGCGAGCAATGAAAACTTGATCTCACCAATGATCCAAATGTATACTTTGACACTTCAATTTCTTTTCGATAGAAGATCGAAAGTGGAAATTGAAAGAAGTATGACCTACCAACATAGGAAAGAGTTCCTTATCTGCTAGTAGAGTATCTTGTCCATAGTGTGCTTGATGCTAACACTTGACCAATAGATATTGAGTTAATATTTGATTGGCTTTTAGTGCTAGTGGGAGATTGTTGGAGTAATCCCTAATAGCCAATCTATGTTGATTGGGTTTGGCATTGTATCATGATATTGATATAAATATATATTGTGAATATATATATAATAATAAGGCATTTCTTTATTGATTTTGTTATGTTTCAAAATAATAAAGTCCCTAGAATAGATAGTTCATGTAATGGAATATTAAATGTGACTTAATCATGAGATTACATTACGTAAAGAACGTTATTCTTAAACATATCCATAGTCAAGCTTTAATATGAATTGGGATAATAATAAAGCATAAAGACTATTATGTATGTAGACTGATGACCGCATCTCATGGGTCATTGATATTGAGATATTAAGTCTATACATAGGTATAAATAGTAGGAGTAATATTTATACTGGATTGAGCCACCGTGAGAATACTACATAGTATGTTATGAAAATGTCATAAGATATTCTCACAATGATAATAATGTATATCGCTCTTAGACCTGAAACCACTATGATCCCTAGATGTGGACTCAAGTGCTTTGTTGCCATTCTAACGTTGTCTGTAAAAGGATAACCATAACGTTGGTTGATGGGTACTTGATGAATCATGCTGAGGGACATGAGTGTCCTAGATGGGATTTGTCCCTCCTCATAAACAGGAGATATATCTTTAGGCCTCTTGATGAAATATGACTGTAAAATTGCATGGCCATGCCGAACTAAGTCAATATAAGATATTGGACTTATTCGTTATTCAGTATATTTCGGAATCAAGGAATATAAACATTGATCTATACAAGGGTGACAATATCTATGCCTTGGCATCAATAAAGATATCGAGACAAAGGAGTAAGTGTACACATGAGTATTATCATGGAAAGGTTTCGTCAGATCACTTGACATTCTTGTCACTTGGGTAGCAATGATGTGTTGCTAGATACCGCTCATTGTTTATAATATTAAATATTAGATTTAATATTATTGCCAATGTGACTAGAACCTATAGGGTCACACACAAAGAATAGTCAAAAGAGAAATATATAAGTATGACTTATATAAGGGGTACGTTTAGTAAATAACGCTAATTAGTTAGCAGAATTACTAAACTCGTTATTGGGCTTACTGAAGCCCAATAGTGACTTCTGACTTGCAGAGCACACTAGAAGTTCTATAAATAGAACTCTAGTGCTGAAGTTTTTGGTTACACGTTTTGAAGCAACCCCTTTCTTCTCTGCACTTCCAATTCATTGGCTAGCACCGAGTTTTGGAGGAGCACTGTTCGTGTGGACTTGCTAGAGGCTTTGCTGCTTGCTGCTTGCTTGGCTGTGATCGAGATTCCAGTTTCCAGTTCCAGCTTTCAGATTCCACAGTTCAAGGTAACAATCGAATCACTGATTCATGTTTGAATTTCGTAATGATCCAAGGAATGAAAATCGAAAATTTTCCGCTGCTTCTACTCCATTCTTCTATTCGATTTTCCTTCAGAAGCATCCTCGCATATACAAACACCGAATATGACACTGATACATAGACACAATAAATAGTTTTAGAAAATTAAAGTGATTAAGTATAACCATTAACCACATGTGTTGGTGTCGTTATTGAAACCAACATATATCAGACACCAGATACACTTTTAATCTATATTATCAGCTTATTATGCATATGGTTAAACTTTTTATGTTCTAGGAATTTGAATGAAGTATTAAGATGTTTTGTGTTTTGAAGGGCCTGGTTGTTCTTCTATTGGAGCTGGAGCTTTTGTGGAGCATGGTCCATTCAAACCAACTAAAAATGGTCTTATTAAAAATGATTACAGTTGGAACAAAGGTAATCCCACAACTATGCAATTTTGTTGTATTTTTTAGTTGAATTTTGATAATCCTTTTGTGCTTAATTACTCTAAATTGCTTTCTGTTTCCTACTTGTTGTAGAGGCAAACATGTTGTACTTGGAATCACCGGCTGGTGTTGGTTTCTCCTACTCTACTAATGAATCATTTTACGACTCTGTGAACGATGATATGACAGGTTTTTTTAACTTCTTTTTGTGCAAAATAGCATGTGAATGGTATCACAACATTGTTTACTAATTGTTAAGAAGTTGAGTTGAATTATTAACTTCTTTTTCGTTTCATTTTTGGTGAATACAAAATTGATAACAAAGGGGTAAGATAGATTTTGCATATTTAGATGTTATCGAGTAGAAATTGATTACAAATGATTTTTAAGCTTCAATTTATTGTTCAACACAATTTGTCTGAATCAATCCATTCATAATTAATTTTCGCTACGGCAGAACCAAACATACACCAAGTTTATTTTGGGGGAAGCTTTATTTTGTTGTGTTCTAATTTGGTTGTTTAAATGTCAAAATTGATTTTGAATACAAACCTAAGATTAAATAGAACTAATAAAAATTTATTTTTGTTTTAGGCTGAGAAATTTACATTATATTTAAACCAAACTAGATTTTAAAGGAAAATAAGAACACTACTGTGTGCAAGTGTGAGTAATTATGTCCCACATCGGATAGTAAAGTGAAGGTTGAACACTTTTTAAGTGAGAGGACCCATAAACCTATAGCCTTAAGGTTTTGGGTAAGAGTGTGATGTCTCTCTCACTAGTGTGGTTGTTCTAGACTATACTAGTGTGGTTGTTCTAGCCTCAATGTGAACAGGCTCCCCTCAGTGACCCAACTCTGGTATCAGAGCTCAGGTTCGACGCAGGGTACGACCAAGGCAGCCAGTCTGTTGCGGAGAAACCAGCAACGGCGGTACAAGCTCCTTTGCTTTATTTAAAACACAATTTTAACAAAATAAACTTAATTCATATACTCACAAAAACATACACTTTTATATTAGCTTTGTATTCATATTAAGATGTCATCTTTATCCAGATTTGATACTAGCTCTATGTTCTACAGCAAGGGATAATCTTGTTTTTTACAGCATTGGTTCACTAAATTCTCAGAATACAAAAACAATGAGTTCTTTATCACAGGGGAGAGCTATGCAGGTAGAGAACCTTTGTACTAAATGAATAGTATTTTATTTTCATTTTGCAGCTTGTGCTGATTAATTCATGCTTGTGTCAGGTCACTACGTACCCCAACTAGCACAACTCATTGTCCAAACCAAAAGCAAATTCAATCTCAAGGGAATTGCAGTGAGTGTACATATATGAGAGATTTTATATTGAGTAAACAAGCATTTTGGTGCTTAAATGTGTGAAGCGCTGTCAATATAATCTATAAATAAATTGAAATTGCAAAAATATCCCAGCATGTGAATTTTGTTTGTCTTTGTAGTCCTTGAATATGTCTTATGTTTGCAGACATACCGAGGCTACAAATTTGTCGGCCGATTGATTCTTGAAATAACCTCTTGAGGAAAAAAGTAATGTGTTATATTAGCCAGTTTGGTCCACGGAATTACTAATTGAAGACACTAGCAAGGATATTTTTTGTAATTTCGATTGTTTTAAAGACTAAAACGACATTGCCTCGCATAATTATAGAATAAGAAACATTTTGGTCAGTATGAATAACACCAACTTATTACTTTGTTTATATTGCAGATAGGGTGTTGGGTATTTGTATTGGCTGCATTGTTGCTAAAACAAATATCCTTGTTCTGTAAGTTGGAACCAATGTTCCATCATGTGGTTAGGTAGCTCTGTAAGATGTTGGATAAAATGTTCCAACATCCTGGCACGGTTCAGTGTGCCTGGGTTTCTGCCTTATCTGTACGCGCATATTTTATTGTTTAAGGAAACTGTATTTCCTTTACTTACTGACCAAGTAACGCGCATATTTTATAAGAATCAGTTTTGGAATATTTCTAAAATAGATATTTTATTTTAGGAAAAATTTGTTACGATTTGGAATGTTTCAAAATAGGTTCCGACATATTAGGACTTTCCAGATTTGTTTCTGATTCTGTTTTGCAGGTTTGCTGAACCAATCTGCAAGTTTACTGAAGCCCAACGAATTATTTAGCCCATGCTGCTTCAGTATAAAAGGAAGACTTCAAGACCTAATTGCTCATTCAAGCCGTCATACTAAAAAGTTTAGATCTTTAGGGTTTGAGTCTTCATGTATTCTGTTCTTGTGTCGTTTTTGATGCAAGTCTAGAATCTATTGTGTGTTCTTTCCTGTATTGCCTGTGATACTTATTTAGGACTGAGTGTGTGAGTATTGATACTCTTGTGCATCAAACCGAAGTTGTGAAACAAGGTTTGGTTGTTTGCTTTGGAAGGTAACTTCTATCTTGTTGTGTTTGAGGTCTGATAGGTCACTGGGGCAGTGACTGACCATTAGGATAGTGAGATGGGATCTCAGATCTAGGAGTTCCTAGGTTGAAGTCTATACGGGTAGGTCCTAGGTCATATAGTGTAAACGAGGAGTTTGCTGAGAGCTATTGAATAAGGACTACACTAGTGGATTGGTAGCCCCCAGATGTAAGTGTGTTGTGCTGAACTGGGTCAACAAACTCATTGTGTTCTTTATTTTTCTGTCCTTTATTTTTCTTGTTTTTATTTCTGTTTTATCGCTCGATGTTGAAACATTAATCGGAACATTACAAACGTTAAAACATCTGACAGAACATATAAAACAAGTACGCTAGAATTACAATTGGCATCAGAGCAGGCACCCTGCCTATTTTAGGGTGAGCTCCAGGGAGTTCTATTCTAGCACTATGGACAAGGAAGGTGGATTTGTTAACAGGCCCCCTCTGTTGGATGGGTTCAACTATGATTACTGGAAATCACGCATGTGTGCCTTTCTTAAATCTATTGACAGCAAAACATGGAAGGCAGTTCTGAGAGGTTGGGAACATCCTGTACAACTTGATGCTGATGGCAACAGGACTGATGTGTTGAAACCTGAAGAAGAATGGAGTGCTGATGAAGATGAATTGGCTCTTGGAAACTCAAAGACGTTGAATGTTCTGTCCAATGGTGTAGACAAGAATACGTTCAGACTGATAAAGCAATATACTGTGGCTAAAGATGCTTGGGAGTTTCTCAAAACTGCACATGAAGGCACAACAAAGGTAAAAAGTGCTAAAATCCAACTTCTTACTACAAAATTTGAGAATTTGAAAATGTTAGAATATGAGAGCATCCAGGATTATCACTTAAAAATTCTAGACATTGCTAATGCTTTTGACTCACTGGGAGAAAAGATTTCTGAAGAAAAACTTGTGAGAAAAATCTTCAGATCTCTACCAAAGAGGTTTGACATGAAGGTAACTGCTATTGAAGAAGGTCATGATGTCTCAGGTATGAAAGTTGATGAACTTATTGGCTCACTTCAGAACTTTGAGTTAGTTGTTGACAATAAGACTGAGAAGAAGAGTAAAAATGTTGCACTCATCACAAATACTGAGATTGATGAATCACTTGAAAATCCAGTGAGTAAGGAAGACTTGTCAGAAAATCTTGTTATGTTGGGAAAACAATTCAGCAAAATTCTAAAGCAAGTAAACAAGAGATCCAGGTCAAATGGGCAGAACATCAGATTCAACAATGATCAACAAATCAGTAATGAGAGGATCGGTAGACCTGATGAGAAGAACAACCAATATAAGGGAGTTCAATGTCATGAATGTGAAGGATATGGTCACGTCAGACCAGAATGTGCTACCTTCCTCAAGAAACAAAAGAAAAGCTTAGCTGTTACTTGGACTGATGATGATGAATCCGATAGAGATGTGGAAAGTGAACCCATCAAACATGTTGCTGCTCTGACTGGAAGAGTTTCTTCTGAGAACGAATCATGTGATGAAGACCTTGTCTATGATGAGTTGGTTGTATCCTATAAAAAACTGAATGACAGAAACACAGACATCTTTAAACAACTTGAAGAACAGAAAAACATCACCGTTAAATTGGAGGAAGAAAATACTGGTCATCTGGAAAAAATCTCATATCTCAACAATGAGGTAATTCAGCTGAACTCTCAACTTGATCATGTTATGAAACAAGTAAAAATGATGACCACTGGGACTAATGTTCTAGATGAGATTCTGGAAGGGCAAATTCAGGGTAAACCAAATGGGATAGGTTTCACCTCTAAACATTTAAGTCAAAGTCAGACGTTTGCCCAGACTCTATTAGAATATGGAAAGGCCAAGAAGGAGAAACCTATAAAAAATATTCAGTTTGTAGCTTCCACTGGAAAAAATGATCCTACAGCCAGTAAAGGTATGTTGCAAAATACTAAGAAACATCAGGTTCATAAAGTTGAAAAGTTATCTCCATCTAGGATATGTCATTTTTGCAAGAAAAAGGGGCACATAAAACCTTTCTGCTACAGGCTATTTGGGCTGCCACAACAGCAACATCAGAGGACCCATATATCAAGAATGATAACTGTCAAGAAAGTATGGAAACCTAATAGTCATAATGTAGGGTTGATGGCTCACATTTCTCAGAAAACACTGTCTAAGGAAATATGGTATTTTGACAGTGGATGCTCTAGACACATGATTGGATCTAAGGGTCTGCTTAATATTGAGAAATCTTGTGGGAACAGCTATGTGACTTTTGGAAATCAAACAAGAAGTAAAATCCTTGGTTCAGGAAGATTGGTCAGTCCTGAGTCACCAGAACTTGATAGTGTCCTATGGATAAACGGTCTAACCACTAACCTGATTAGCATAAGTCGATTGTGTGATCAATGAATGAGTGTGAACTTCATTAAATTTACTTGTTGTGTAAGTGATAGAAAAGGAGAGGTAATAATGAATGGAATCAAATCTGAAGGCAATTGTTATTTGTGGATTCCTCCTTACAAAGATCAGACTAAGGATCTAACTCAATTTAATCAAATTTTGACTTTAGAGAACAATAAATGTGTCTCCCAATCTACGTATGAAGTCATGTTCACTCTAGTTGGAAACAGACTCTCAAGGCATATGATGCAAGAAAAAAGGTTATTAAAATGTTATGTTGAACAAGATGTTCCAACATTATGTTGCATCAACTTAAGCATGCTTGTTCCACAAATCACTTCTCAGTATAGGTGGGTAAATCCACTTATCCACAAGTTCATCTATTTTGGAATCTCTAATTTGAGAATCTTGAATTGTCAACTTCTTGAAGATGTGAAGGGCAATTCAGACATTATACTTCGAGAGGGACTGTGGCAGTTATGTGTATCTAAGTTTGTTCCAATACTACACGTAAATCTAGGGCAAACTTCTCTAACTTTACTAAAACCATCAAACAAAAGCAATAACCTTTATCCCATCATTATCTTCTCTTTCTCTTCACTTAAATTCAGAGAAATCGTGTGTGTTCTCTTCTTCCCGTTCAGACACCTCCTTGCTCATCACGTCTCTACCTCTCACAAAATCAATCTAGTTGCTATGATCTTCAAAAACGACCCACAGATCACCAAAGAATCTGTCACAAAACCTTGTGATATTGAATCGCCTAAACAGATTGATCCCATCTCAACTGTGACTTCTCCAAAATCTGAAAAGAAAACTGCAACAAAGTGTTTTTCAAAGAAGAGGATGGCTCCTAAAACAAAAAGGGGTGAATCAAAAACCCCCTTGAGCATGTTTGACTTGTACCAAAAGGAGAATCCTTTCATCTCCACTGTTGTCGAACCTAGTGTTGGGACATTCAAGAAGGATCCTCTCGTTGGTGATATTGAAGCTACTACCAAGAATGCCTCACTCAAGGCTGAAAAAGGTAACTCATGTAAAACCCTAATTTATGTTGTACCTGAATCTGGTAGAAAATTAGGTTTAGAGGACTTGAAAGAAGCTATAGATCGGTCCGAAAATGTGTAGGTAGTTGATTCTTATGTTAATGTGGAGATTGCTACAAAAGACACTATTCAACCCTCTCCTAACAAAAGTAATGATCTAGAGAATGGTGAACCAAATGTTGGAACATCCTTGGATCAACAGAAAAAATAGTTTGACAATGTTGAATCACCTGAAGTTGAATTAGGCCATGAGAAAGAAACTGAACAGGAACAAGTGTCTGGTAATAATACTGCAAACTCTTCCTCTGACAAGAAAGAACAGACTGAGGCAGAGCAGAATGAGGTAGAGAGTAATCCAGAGAGGATGTTGCCAGTAAAGAGGATGAAGAAAACATGGTGGGTGTTGATGATATAGATTCTGATGATGTTCCACTGAGCAGGAAATTTAGTGGGAGTATGGCCAAAAGACTAAGAAGTAGCAAAGGAAATGCAGTTCTCTCTGAGGCAGAATCTCCAAAGACTAGGGTCAAGAATGTTGGTATTGGACCCAAGTAAGGATGGAGCAAGGTGAGGTTAAAACCACTGTTGGTAGGACAAGAAAGAGGAAGGGTGTTTCCTCTAGTGAATCTGAGTATGATGTTGAACTGGATGTCGAGCACACCACCTCCTCAGCTTCGAGGAAATCTGCTGGTAAGAAGGCTCAAAGAACTGTTGAAAGTGTGCCTATTTTGATTTGTAATACCTTAACACTCTGGATCTTTATTGGTATTCTACTAGTACTCTGCATTTCTGAAATCATTCTTCTGGTCTCTCTCTCTCTGGTGTTATTCCTCTTTGTTTGGCATATTTTGTGGCTAAAAAGGGGGAGAAAAATTTGATGTTTCTTTGAATGTACTCCTTATCTGTATATGTGCTCTGCATGTATCTATAATATGCCTGTATGTGTATGCCTGACTGCTTATATATATTATATGTTGCATTTTGCAACTATTTCAGGCTTGTGTGTAGATGTTGGCTCTCATGATGCAACATCTTGATGGTTTGATAAGTCTTCATGTTAATCTGAGAATCTGTTCTGAGCATTTTTGTTTGTACATGTTCCCTTGCTGACATCCTCTGATATGTTGGGACATCTCTATGAAGACTAGTGTAGAAGTTAGCACTTGTGCTAGAACATCTCTGTGCTTCTGAGATTCTGGTTTTCTCAGATGTTGTACATGTTCCCTGCAAATGCTCAATCCAAGGTTGGAACATGTTTGTAAGACTCTGTGCAGATGTTGGCACTTCAGCTGCAACATCTTGATGTAATTCTGAGAGTTTTCTCAGAATTCTAGTGTACATGTTCCCTGCTACTCTTATATTATGGAACATGTGTGGATGACTTCTTAATGTCAAAGTGTGTGTGTGACCTTTGATAGGTCTGCTAGTATATATCTGCTGATAGTTTGCTAGTTTGTGAATATTCCTTGAATGTCTATGTCCAGATCCTGAATCTTATCTGTCTATGCATTTGGAGCTTGTTAAAAGGTTAAAATTTCATGAATGCATATATTCAAGGGGAGTGATACTTCTATGTGTGCTTGTGCTTAGACAAATCTGATTGAAGGATGTTGAGTCAGTAGTTTAAACATGTGTATCTATCACTTGTAAGTTAGGGGATTTGTGTTTCCTGACTTCTTTTTGTTGTTGTTGATAGTTCTCTGAAGACATCCAAGTTTGTCACATGTAAGTATGGGAATCTAGGTTTCTGTGCTTCTATGGTTAGTTGGTGACAGTACTCTGTAGGTATGGGTAATTTGTTTTTTCCTTGCCTCTATGTGTGGCAGGTACTCCTGTCTGATGTGCTAAAGGATGTTGGAATATCCTATGTCTGTAGCATTGGAACTTAATTTTCCTCTGCTCTTGAGAGAGCTTGCATCTCTCCTCTTCTGTGTTGGAAGTTATCTTCCTTGACTGTAGCATTGGAATTTATTTTTCCTCTGCTCTTGAGAGAAATTGGTTCTCTCTTCATCTCCTGTACAAGAACTTATGTTCCCTAGTTGTAGCTTAGGAATTTATTCCTTAGCTCTGGAGACTATGCTACAAATCTGATCCGCTGCTGCATGTCTCTGATCCAGTGTAATACCTCTGCCAGCTTAAGCTGTGATTGAAGATCTGTGAGGTATTCTATGTATGCACACCTTTGTTTTGTCTAAAGTGATATTGTCTGCTACTTCTTCTTCTTGAATATGTGTTCGTGATGACTTGAGGAAGTGTATCTATGGTGTCTCTTTAGATTCTGTGTGCTAGCTGTATCTTCATTGGTGTGTGCTCATGCTCTTGGAGGAATGGTATCTTTTGTATCCCTGTGTTTCGTAAGTATTGGCCTTGATTTGTTTTAGCAAAAAATTTGCCAAAGGGGGAGATTGTTGGGTATTTGTATTGGTTGCATTGTTGCTAAAACAAATATCCTTGTTCTGTAAGTTGGAACCAATGTTCCAGCATGTGGTTAGGCAGCTCTGTAAGATATTGGATACAATGTTCCAACATCTTGGCATGGTTCAGTGTGTCTGGGTTTCTGCCTTATCTGTACGCGCGTATTTTATTGTTTAAGGAAACCGTATTTCCTTTACTTACTGACCAAGTAACGCGCATATTTTATAAGAATCAATTTTGGAATATTTCTAAAATAGATATTTTATTTTAGGAAATATTTGTTACGATTTGGAATGTTTCAAAATAGGTTCCGACATATTAGGACTTTCCAGATTTGTTTCTGATTCTGTTTTGCAGGTTTGCTGAACCAATCTTCAAGTTTACTGAAGCCCAACGAATTATTTAGTGCAAGCTGCTTCAGTATAAAAGGAAGACTTCAAGACCTAATTGCTCATTCAAGCCGGCATACTAAAAAGTTTAGATCTTTAGGGTTTGAGTCATCATGTATTCTGTTCTTGTGTCGTTTGTGATGCAAGTCTAGAATCTATTGTGTGTTCTTTCCTGTATCGCCTGTGATACTTGTTTAGGACTGAGTGTGTGAGTATTGATACTCTTGTGCATCAAACCGAAGTTGTGAAACAAGGTTTGGTTGTTTGTGCTGGAAGGTAACTTCTATCTTGTTGTGTTTGAGGTCTGATAGGTCACTGGGGCAGTGACTGACCATTAGGATAGTGAGATGGGATCTCAGATCTAGGAGTTCCTAGGTTGAAGTCTATACGGGTAGGTCCTAGGTCATATAGTGTAAACGAGGAGTTTGCTGATAGCTATTGAATAAGGACTACACTAGTGGATTTCCTTCCTGGCTTGGTAGCCCCCAGATGTAAGCGTGTTGTGCTGAACTGGGTCAATAAACTCACTGTGTTCTTTTTTTTCTGTCCTTTATTTTTCTTGTTTTTATTTCTGTTTTATCGCTCGATGTTGAAACATTAATCGGAACATTGCAAACGTTAAAACATCTGACAGAACATATAAAACAAGTACGCTAGAATTACAATTGGCATCAGAGCAGGCACCCTGCCTGTTTTAGGGTGAGCTCCAGGGAGTTCTATTCTAGCACTATGGACAAGGAAGGTGGATTTGTTAACAGGCCCCCTCTGTTGGATGGGTTCAACTATGATTACTGGAAATCACGCATGTGTGCCTTTCTTAAATCTATTGACAACAAAACATGGAAGGCAGTTCTGAGAGGTTGGGAACATCCTGTACAACTTGATGCTGATGGCAACAGGACTGATGTGTTGAAACCTGAAGAAGAATGGAGTGCTGATGAAGATGAATTGGCTCTTGGAAACTCAAAGACGTTGAATGTTCTGTCCAATGGTGTAGACAAGAATACGTTCAGACTGATCAAGCAATATACTGTGGCTAAAGATGCTTGGGAGTTTCTCAAAACTGCACATGAAGGCACAACAAAGGTAAAAAGTGCTAAAATCCAACTTCTTACTACAAAATTTGAGAATTTGAAAATGTTAGAATATGAGAGCATCCAGGATTATCACTTAAAAATTCTAGACATTGCTAATGCTTTTGACTCACTGGGAGAAAAGATTTCTGAAGAAAAACTTGTGAGAAAAATCTTCAGATCTCTACCAAAGAGGTTTGACATGAAGGTAACTGCTATTGAAGAAGGTCATGATGTCTCAGGTATGAAAGTTGATGAACTTATTGGCTCACTTCAGAACTTTGAGTTAGTTGTTGACAATAAGACTGAGAAGAAGAGTAAAAATGTTGCACTTATCACAAATACTGAGATTGATGAATCACTTGAAAATCCAGTGAGTAAGGAAGACTTGTCAGAAAATCTTGTTATGTTGGGAAAACAATTCAGCAAAATTCTAAAGCAAGTAAACAAGAGATCCAGGTCAAATGGGCAGAACATCAGATTCAACAATGATCAACAAATCAGTAATGAGAGGATCGGTAGACCTGATGAGAAGAACAACCAATATAAGGGAGTTCAATGTCATGAATGTGAAGGATATGGTCACGTCAGACCAGAATGTACTACCTTCCTCAAGAAACAAAAGAAAAGCTTAGCTGTTACTTGGACTGATGATGATGAATCTGATAGAGATGTGGAAAGTGAACCCATCAAACATGTTGCTGCTCTGACTGGAAGAGTTTCTTTTGAGAACGAATCGTGTGATGAAGACCTTGTCTATGATGAGTTGGTTATATCCTATAAAAAACTGAATGACAGAAACACAGACATCTTTAAACAACTTGAAGAACAGAAAAACATCACCGTTAAATTGGAGGAAGAAAATACTGGTCATCTGGAAAAAATCTCATATCTCAACAATGAGGTAATTCAGCTGAACTCTCAACTTGATCATGTTATGAAACAAGTAAAAATGATGACCACTGGGACTAATGTTCTAGATGAGATTCTGGAAGGGCAAATTCAGGGTAAACCAAATGGGATAGGTTTCACCTCTAAACATTTAAGTCAAAGTCAGACGTTTACCCAGACTCTATTAGAATATGGAAAGGCCAAGAAGGAGAAACCTATAAAAAATATTCAGTTTGTAGCTTCCACTGGAAAAAATGATCCTACAGCCAGTAAAGGTATGTTGCAAAATACTAAGAAACATCAGGTCATAAAGTTGAAAAGTTATCTCCATCTAGGATATGTCATTTTTGCAAGAAAAAGGGGCACATAAAACCTTTCTGCTACAGGCTATTTGGGCTGCCACAACAGCAACGTCAGAGGACCCATATATCAAGAATGATAACTGTCAAGAAAGTATGGAAACCTAATAGTCATAATGTAGGGTTGATGGCTCACATTTCTCAGAAAACACTGTCTAAGGAAATATGATATTTTGACAGTGGATGCTCTAGACACATGATTGGATCTAAGGGTCTGCTTAATATTGAGAAATCTTGTGGGAACAGCTATGTGACTTTTGGAAATCAAACAAGAAGTAAAATCCTTGGTTCAGGAAGATTGGTCAGTCCTGAGTCACCAGAACTTGATAGTGTCCTATGGATAAACGGTCTAACCACTAACCTGATTAGCATAAGTCAATTGTGTGATCAATGAATGAGTGTGAACTTCATTAAATTTACTTGTTGTGTAAGTGATAGAAAAGGAGAGGTAATAATGAATGGAATCAAATCTGAAGGCAATTGTTATTTGTGGATTCCTCCTTACAAAGATCAGACTAAGGATCTAACTCAATTTAATCAAATTTTGACTTTAGAGAACAATAAATGTGTCTCCCAATCTACGTATGAAGTCATGTTCACCCTAGTTGGAAACAGACTCTCAAGGCATATGATGCAAGAAAAAAGGTTATTAAAATGTTATGTTGAACAAGATGTTCCAACATTATACGTGTGTGGGGACTTGCATACTAGACGGTCGTGCATGCTAGGGCCATCATAGTCTCATCTCAACTTGTTATAGGCTTCACTTCCTATACATGTCATGGCGGTTAAGGGGAAACTAAAACCGCATTGCCAAGAATACGTACCACTTATCGAGGCCTAAGCATAGCATAATCATGACACAATTCTAAACCGGACGATTTGGGGAAACCTAAGATCGTCATCGGCATAACATTCTTTACTTGTTCTATACATAACAGTTGTCTTATAGCATCTCATGCTCTTGCTCTTAACTTAATCTTACATGAAATCATACTTGCATAAACATAACATACATGGTCGTGCATAAGTTCATTCATTAGGCTAGTGTTGAACAAACAATCATTATCTTGATTCATTTTACGGAGAGCCCCGGGTGGAGTAACCCCAAGAACAATCCCATACATGACCGATGTACGTACATCGGACTCCCTCGGTGTCGTGCGGGTCCCTTACGGCTTGAACTGTTCCCCTTAGATCAAGAACCTCTCGTATCCCCTGGCGTGGATAACAAGATACACGAACACCTACATCTTGTAATAGTCTTGTTCTTATACATACATGAAAGGTTAAACTATTCGAGATAATTCCTTATCTCGGGATCCCTGCTCGATCCTTTGTTGGTGAACTACATACTAGTTCATTCTTGTTCATGAGGATAGAAAATATTACTAGCATCTTAACATACATAAATATTCATGATCATCATTCTAATTCTCGACAACTATGTCGAGGCTCTAGTTCCATTCCCCCTCTTAATACATCACTAACCGGATGTATTGCATAGCCTATCATAACATCTCATGTGCTATTCGTTATTGAAATTCATGATGTTGTTAATGCATTTCTTTACCAATATCCTTAGGTGAAAAGTGCAATGATAACTTGACTTTGAGGGGTGTTTAAAGTTATAAGAGACTGCAGGGAAAAGCTTGGTCGAAACCACTGCATTTCATGAATTTTCTTGTAAAAAGTGATGTGCTGTGAAATCTCGCTTGAGCGAGATTCATCATGCTTGAGCGAGATTCCAAGCGAGATTTTAATTCGGTTCTGCCTTGATCTCGCTTAAGTGAGGTTCTTCAGTACCAGACCTGCAGAATTCGTAATTTTGACCTCTAAACCTCAAAATAAGTTTCCAATGCACACAAACCACTTAGAATACATAGAAAATAGCTTAGAACAAATACATAACAACAAACAACATAATTTCAATGACTAATGGCAAAAGGGGTACTAAAACCCTAACTTACATACTAATACAAATCATGTTTTCGCCGAAGAATTGCACATCCCAAAGGTAGGAAAAACTATCTAAGAACTCACCTAAACATGTTTCTTGCAACTTCTCAAGCATCAAGCATCAAACCCTAGCTTTCTCTTCATTCTTGATCTTTAGCTCTTTCCACCAAACCATGCTTTAATCGCTTCCTCCACTTGTATCTTGCTTGATAAGCTACCTTAATCCATGCTTGATCATGTTTTGGAGGAAGTTTGGATGCCTTTAAAGAGAGAGGGAGGGCGCAGGTCTAGAGAGAAGAGGGAGAGAAATATTTCCACAAAACCTAGAGAGAGAGAAATGAAATGGGAAAATGAGTATTTGGTGCCCAAACATACTTATATACTCCCTTGTGCGAAATTAATTAAATGTCCTTTGTCTCGGTCGCATTTAGCCTGGCACTGATACATAAATCCTTGCTTGACTGATATTACATAATATTATCTTCCGTCGTACTTAACATTTTCATCATACTCGCTTTCCATGAACCTTAGTCCTCTGATACATTTAATAGATAAAATTTCCATTAGCTGACGAGCGGGATATTACATCAGGACTATTATGATGGTAAAATTATTACAGAAAGGCTACATTTCATTCATTTTCAACCTTTTTTCATTACAACTCTACACACACATGAAACAATACGATAGCATGGACAAAGCCATCTCCATCAATCTTGTCTTTCTCCCATGACCAGCACCAATTTCATTGTTTTTAAAGTAACCCAGTTCTTCAACTTCATCAACCCAGACAAAAAATTCACAATTTCAACATCATGTATAAAACAAAATTCAGAATCAGTAAGGTGTTGATCACACCATTCTTATGTCACACAAGAATGGTTAAACAAACCTTTGGCAGGGGGCAAGCATAGAAAGACCTTTCTAGGTTTTTGAGAGTGTTGGCTTTACTTACAACACAAATTCTACCAAACCAACATTCAAGCACTCTCACATCACCATTAAACATGGATCTTGAAAATGGAGCTTAACTTTAATAACTCTTTTTGCCCATATGCCCACCCCCAATCATTTCAGATTAAATTTGAACAGTTTTGCTTTATGAAATTTTGGAGATTCTGGTTTTCGGATTCAATAAAAAAAAGTTAGGGTTTGGACTTTTTTGAATTAGGGAACAACATTACCACTAATTATTGGAAGAAATTTTGGGGATTTTGGAGTGTGGGTTAAAGATTGTAAAATTAGAGTTCCAATTTTATTGGGGAAGAAAGAGTCGTTGGGGAAGAAAGAAAGAGCCGTTGGGGGTATTTTCTACAAATCAATAAATTTCGTCCTTGAAATTTTGGTCACTATCGGCCAAATTAGTCCCTGCTTATATGGCATCTAACATGTGAGAGGTTAACGGCCACGTCTGCACCGTTAACACTTCAATTGGACAGAGGTACTAAATTGATTGACATTTTACAAATTCACGGACTATTTTGATATTTCGTTAAATTGGGGGACGAATTTGGTCGATTCGTGCAAATTCAGGGGCGAAGTTGATTATTCACTCAAAAATTAATGTATTTGGTTAAAAATCCATATCAAATCCATCGGCTTATAATGTCTTATTTTTGCTTATATCTTAGGACGAAGGGGTGTTGACATTAATTGCTCGTTCTTCTTTTTCTCTTGAAAATTTCATTCAAAAGCTTTTTATATCAATAATATTTATCCTTTTAGGGCTGGCCTCTATCATCACGATTTGTTACACGGATTGTTTTTATGTTTCGTTCCATATAAAAATGAAATTTAAACATTGTAAGAATTAAAACAGCAAACATATCATAACGTGCAAAATTAAAAGAACGAGTAATGTATGAGTCAAAATCACCACACCCATTTACATGCATGATTTATTAAAATCCAGACTTACATCGTAGAAATACAATTTATTAATTGGAAACAAAGGTCGTTGTTTTTAAAGTAATGCATGATAACATCCATGGTTTTTTTCATTTTTTTGGAGGATAACATGCATGGTTGGTGTTTAGTTTTTGAGACATATCATTCTTAGGTGGCAATTTCCAAAGTCGTCTTCAAGTAGTCTTTTTCAATAGTGTCCGAAACTATTTTCAGAGTGACCGGCATATACCTTTAATTAAGTATCTGAATCTATTTTCACAAGTACACTCTTTGATGTCGCCGCAATCATTCAACATAATCGTGAACAACCCTTACCATCGGATGGACATTCCCCTGCTTTCGAATCAACGTTCTTCGTCTGAAAGATTACTGCAAATGGCAAAGGAAGTTAAAGTTGTAACCAATACACATCTATGCATATAATTAACGTATATATTTAGGAAAGTTTGGCATTAAATTGAGCATGCAGTATAATTTTCTTTCATTGATTAAGAATAATTTTTGAGTTCCTAAAATATAAATATATCAGTGAGAAAGATGAACACAATGTTAAAAAATTATACATACAGAATATGGTGAGCATGAAGACAGCCAAAGTAGCAAGCTTAACATAAGTCATTGTTTGATCAAAAGAAAGAATAAGCTGAAATTATTTGTTATCAGCTTAGCTTAGTGTTGCATAGTTCATTGTTACTTGCAACATTTTATAGAGAGGTGCATATACTAGCAGACACTATAGCTCCCTACGTTAATTGTTAGGAAAGGTGAAATGGCTATATTTAATAATTTATAGAGAGGTCCATATACTAACTGACACTATAACTCCCTTATTAAATTGATGGTGATATTTAACAATTTTGTGGTATCATCATGAAATTAAAATTGTTTCATTCCCTTTCATCAACAATAAATATTCACTTCCTGTACAATAATGGAGCTGCTTGATGGTGTTTGACAATGTTTATATAATCTCTTTTCGGCGTATTTACCTCTTAGAACTGAAAAGGCAAGGCTTGTAAATAATGACATTATTTTTACCTTTTTAACTAAAAAAAAACCTTGTCAAAAAAAAAACTATAAAAACATCATTCAATTGAATACATCTAACTACACAAATTCAAAATCATTAAAACCGAGCTCAATCATTGGTCAGATTTTACTTATCTCTCGATCGAATTCAAATTATCAATGTCTCTTTTTCCTGTGAATTTTACGGTTGCACAAACAAAATTAGTAAAACCAAAATAGATGAATTTACAAACTTATTTACAACATCTAGGTTAATAAAATATAGCACCATATATGAAAGTTAATAACTAGCAAAAATACAATTTTTTCCTAATATTTTTTAGCAAAAATACAACATCTTATTTATTTATAAAATCTCTAAAAAGAATCTCTAAATTATTGAATGTCAAAATATTTTTTATTCTAATCCGTAACGAACAGAGCCTACAAGGTTTGTTATAGTTTTTAGGGTTAAATATGTTTTTGATCCCTATAAAATTGGAAACTTCTAAGTTTAGTCCTTACTTAATTTTAATAGCTTTTTTAGTCCCTACAAAAAAAAATTACTTTTAATTTTAGTCCCTGCTAAAACAAAGTTTGTTTAATTATTCTTAAATTCTTAAATTTTTGAACGATTTTTTCAGGCAAGTTTAGAACACTATGAAATGTTCATATACTAAAATTTAGAATTTTTTAATATGAAACGAATTAAATATGAATTTTTTAAAAACACAAAAGTTAAAGATAAAAGTAATAAAATTTGGACGTAAAAATCATATTTTGCGATAATTTTTTCCGGATGAACTTTTAGTAATGTTCTTAACACGTGTACAAAAAATTGTTCAAAAACTTTAGATTTAAACATAAATTTAACAAATTTGAATTGAGCAGAGACTAATACCGAGTGCATATTTTTTTGCAGAGAGTAAGAGAACTATTAAAATTAAGTAATGACTAAACTTAAAAAGTTTCAGTTTTATAACTCGTGGAACTTCTTTATAATGGCTACGTTCCATGCATCGTTTCATAGGTAAATTCATATACATATACAAAATCATTAAAACTGAGCTCAATTATTAGTCAGATTTTACTTATCTCTCGGCTGAACTCATATTATTGATGTCTCTTCTTCCATTGAATATGAATTTAAAACATATGAATTTAAAACATATTCACAACATCCAGGTACATAGAATATAGCAGCGACATGTTTACGAATGTGACAAAGACTACAAATATGACTATTAAAATGTTTGGAAGATTCATGCATCAGGATCTTTAATGTTAGTGACATCAAAGTCATTAAGTTTTTTTTCGATAAGCCAAGAGCAAAATGACATAAAAAGAATAGTGTCCAACTCAAAAGCACAAAATGACTAATAATTTTCCTTGTTAGTTCTGTTTCCTTGGTATTGCCTTATTTTTCTTTAAATAAAAACGGTCACTAGATTGTGCATATATATATGAAATTAGTGGCCATGCAATAGTGTGTATTCACACACCTAAACTTTCAAAACGTGGAATGCCATTTTCTTGGTCACAATTTTACTTCATATTTTTCCTCTCCTTCCAACAATTGAGTTCTCTGGGTTACATCTTCCTGAAAATAATTTTCCTTGTTAGTTCTGTTTCCTCGATTATACATTGAGAAGGGTCTGTTAAATCCTGGGGGATTAGCGTATAATTACGCGGAAAATCCTTAAGGACAGTGCGATCAGCACGCCTCAGACTATTTCCACTATTTGTTCATCTTGCAGTTCTCTTATTGAATTGATGAATAGAGATGGTGATTGATGAGTTATGTCGGTGGTCAACAATCTCAACACAGATAAGTTTCCTTAAAATCTTCCTTGATTATTCATATTAACATAAATTGATTTTTATATTTATTTGTTGATTATTATTTATAGATATTCTTATCCCTAATTTTACAACACTAAGTGCGTGCGTGTTGCAGAAATTACTGTTAGCCATTGTGATTCTGACAAACTCACCATGAATCTAAACATTTATAAAAAGACTCAAGTTTTCTATTTTTCAATTTTCATTTTTAAATTCCAATTTTTTTTTCCTTCAGGTGACAATATCAACTATTCACGACATAACAAGAATAAATGAAGCACAAACACGCACCTTAGACATGACATTGACACATTAACATATGTAATAATTTGAGAAAATAAAAGAATTGAGTGCGACTACATGCATCGCTGCTGTGTCAATATTAAACACTAACATGTGTCTAACAATGAACAACCTTCAATTTGAAGTATCAGCGCTACATAGAAAAATTTCTTAAAATCATCAATTCTATAGAAGATTACTTACTAGGATTGTAAACCTCATACAAGATTGCTAATAGGGTGACCGTATCTGTTTTGCATAAATAAGCTGTTTTGAATAAGTTATTTTTTAAAATTAAATCGGAATATGCTGTTTTGTATAAATAAGCTGTTTTGAATAAACTGTTTTGCACAAATTAGCTATTTTGCATAAATAAGTTGTTTTGAATAAGCTGTTTTGCACAAATAAGCTATTTTGTATAAATAAGTTGTTTCGAATAAGCTGATTTGCATAAATAAGTTGTTTTGCATAAATAAGTTGTTTTTTAAAATGAAATCGTAATAAGCTATTTTGTATAAATAAGTTGTTTTGAATAAAAAAAACTTTAAAAATAGTTTTTTTTTTTTAAAACTTTAAAAGAAAATGTTTATAGAAATTTTGGGGCTTGGGGCCTTGAGGGCTTTTGATTTGTGGGCTTGCATGAATGTGGGCCTTTTAATCTTGTGGATTTTTAAGCCTCATTACTATGTGGGCTGGGGCCAAAACTTCAAGGCCCCATGATATTGACACCTCTAAGCCTAAATAGACCGGACAAGGATTCTATTTTGTATTTATGTATTGAAGTGATAATGAATCTTATATAACTATTTTGGCAGAAGGTTGTATTGCCCGTGTAAAACTCAAGAAGTAAAACCAAAAAGCTTGTTGATGTTGCTATTACATAAAAATACACAACTTTGGTCTGTACAAAATTGTGTCTTTAGTTAAAGATTACAAAAAACGACATGGCATATCTTGTGTTTTATTTATGGCTAAATTGCACCACCTTTAAAGTATTTAATTCTAACAACAAGTAAAGACCAATTTATTACAGTTAAATAACTTAAAGGACAGTTGAGGTAATACTTATAGAAAAAATATGATGGAAAATTGAGTTAGGTGGTTTCATTGAGTCGAGAAAATACATATAAATTATGTAAGAAAGAGTATAGATTAAATGGAAGATAGTTAGATATCTAGATGCAAAGAAAGACATGGAAAAACCAAAATATAAACTATTAGAAAATGTTTGGAGATTAATGAATTAAATCAAAATATGATAGAACATTATGACATGGATATCCATGTAACCGATATCATTTAGTGGATAAAATCTGATATTTGATTGTTGTTGTATGCTTTATATATAATTATATATACTTCAGAAAAACACAAGAATAGTGATTTGTCCGGTGAGAACGGTTAAGTGGCAACAGCAGCAGCGACGACGGGTCGTCGTGTTGAGACGAAAGGTGCCTGCAGGCACGTTAGCACTCCGACGCTCAAGTCAGTAATGGAACTGAGAAAGAGTGTGTAAGAAGTGTTGTGAAAAGTGATGTGTACCTTGAGGGTGAAGCAAGTTCGCCCTTAGATAGGCGTGTGTTGGCCATAGTCGTCTCCGGGTTATGTGGAGTGTGATTAAGGACGGAGCAAGACACGTCAAGGGTGGTCCTTGTGCGAGGGTGCGCTCCTTTGCGGTATGGTGCACGCGGCCACGTGTCGTCGTGTGGTTGGTCTTCTGACCAGTCCAGAACAGTTTCCCCCAAGTCGTTGATGCCTTTATGGCGCAATGGCTTTAGCAGTAGAAGGAGGCTTTCGATAAGGGCGCCCGTTGATAACTTGGTCCGGCGGTCCTCGATGCGTTTTGTCAGGAAGTTTAATTGTGTTCGCAAGGAAGTGGCGCCCGATCGTAAGTTACTGCGGATAGTTGGCATTTAATACTTCAATGGAAACGTTTGCTCCCGAGGGGGGTAGCTGTTTAGGAAACGATGCACGCGTAGATTTGACTATGTTGCGTTTTTTCCAAGGCTACTGTCAGTCGTTCAGATCGTGGCCCTTTGCTTTCATATGATCTGGTTTGTTGGTTTGGACAGATTCGGGGCTATTTAAGGAAGAGTTTCCTTTGTCTTTCTTTGCACTCGTCGTTTTCTTTTTAGCATGGTTGCTAGAAAACTCTTCTTACTTCTTTTCCTTGGATTTGTTCGTTTGAGTTTGAATAAGATATTGTTTTTCCTTTTATGGGTTATGGAGGCAGGTCTTATGTATTTATCAATGCAATTTGTGGTGGAGAGAAGGAAGATTAGTTGGTTGAAAGGATCGCCATAGTTAGGTCAGGACGTGTGATTTACGGTTCTATTGTTGCCTTTCTTCGGGAAGTTTTGGCTAAGATTGCAGGTGTTGTGGATGAGATGAAGAGTTTTCTTTGTTTAACCTTATTATCCGAGACCGTGTGGCTTGCTGGCGCCATCCGGTGGATCCATTTCTTCCAATGAAGAACTTGAGTCCTCTATTGGGTGGAGGACCGCCATTCGGCTTTGTCAGGCTTAATGTTCACAACTATGCTTGTCCAAGGCCATACATAGTTCTCACTTTGAACGGTTAGGTATGATTAGTTAGGATAGGTGTCTTGCCCTCAGTGCTCGTCCTGAGGTTGAAAAGAAGCTTACGAACCTCTGAGATCGATACTTTGTTTAATTTCCGCTGCGGCGGCCCTTTTTTAATTGATTTAAATGTTTTAATGAAAAGAAGCTTAAAAGCCTTTCTCTTCTTTTTGTTGTTTTGTTTTCGTTCCGCTCGAGCTTTCCTTTCCCCTTCCGTGTTTGCGCATATAATTTTATGATGTGTTTCGTGTTGTATGCATTTTTATTTCATTCCACGTTTCACGTTTGTGCATTTTTACTTTATGCCACGTTGGGTAGGATTACCCAGCCATTTTGCACTGATGAATTTTGTTTCATGAGGCGCTCAGTTTCATTTGGCCTGCGCAAATGCATTTTCTTTAATGCGGCGGTAGGTTGAGAATCTTGGCGCCTCATCGCGTTGATGCATTTTGTTTCATGTCGTGTTCCCTTCTTTTGCTTTGAGCTTAATTAGCCACCTGAGGGAACATGTACGGCCAATGCTTAGTTCTCGCTTCAGGGCATTTAGGGGCAAGACACTCTACCATGGGGTGGCTAGACCCTCAGGCGGGTCCCGTGACGGATGCAAGACTTTTGCTCCACTTAAAAGCATAAGCCTTGACACCCGTCCACCACGAGGTTGCTTCCCTCGTTTGTGGCATTGAGTCATGTCAATCACGAAACAAAGAACAATTTGCAACAAACGTACTCCCTTTTGGGGAAGACGCATGTTTATTAATATTCACAAAGTGGATTTACAATGGTTTGTCATGATTGAATTAAGGTACATTGTGAGGTTGGGATGAGGCTACCGGTACTTAACTATAATAGCGTTTGAGCTTGTTCACGTTCCATGTTTTGGGAATTGGGAGGTTGTCCAATGTCTCGAAGACGTAGGCATCGGTTCCTGTGGTAATGCTGACTATGTACCGTGCTTCCTAGTTTTCAGCCATCTTTCCTTCCCGGACTTTCTTGTTTCCCACGTTCGCCCGTATAGGACGAGGTCTCGCAGATCCAAATCTCTTGGTCTCACCTTCCTGTTGTATCGAGTGGTCGTGGCTTGTTTGATGGCGGCCTCCGCGTTGGCGATGAAGTCCAACTCTTCCATCGTGGCCTCCGCGTTGGCGGTCTAGTCGAGCGGGAGTTCTGTCCTCTAGCTCAATTCCTTTACTTCGACTGGTACCATGGCCTCCATCCCGAAAGTGATACAGAAAGAGGTTTCTTCGGTGGTTGAGTGTGGTGTGGTGCGGCATGCCCACAAGATGTGCGGGAGTTCCTCGGGCCTGTTCCCCTTCGCTTTTTCTAACCTTCTCTTCAACCCCCTTAATATGACATTATTGGTGGATTTCGCTTGTTCGTTCGTCTGAGGGTGTTTCACCGAAGTGAAGTGTTGCTTGATGTTCAGCTCTTCTAGGAGTTCCCTCATTCTTTTTTCTGCGAATTGTGTCCCGTCATCGGTTATTACGGATTGTGGAATGCCGAACTTGGATAGGATATTCTTTTTGAAGAACTTAATGACATTTGTTGCCGTTATTTTGGGGTGTTCAGAAGATGGGGTGTTCAATACGTCCACATGCCTCTCACAATTTCCTAGCCTGCTCTTAACAATTTCCTATCCACGACGCGCCCTCCCAAGTGTTAGTCGGTGATGCCTTCATGCACTTCTTTCAGTGTATATGCGGCTTCATCAGGGTCGGGGCATTTCAAAAGCGGGGTGGAGAATCCTCCCTTAAAAAGTTGTCCTTCAATGATGGTGTGTTTGCAAGTCCTCCATTTTATCATCTTTGCTTCCGTCAGGTCGTCCGGGAGCTTTCCTTCCTCAATGTAGGCTCTCATAGGTGTCATTCATGTCTCTGGTGCAGGCTCAGCCATGGCTACTATTATTGTGCTTGCCCCATAATTGGGTCTCTCCAGAGTTTCTTGTACGAAGGAGTGATTTATCCCGTTTGCTCTAGTGCTTGCCAGCTTGGACAATACTTCCGCCCTCATGTTTACCTCCCTTGTGATGTGCACTATTTCCACCGAGTCAAAGTTGTTGATCCTTTCTTTGACCATAGCCAAGTATTTTTATTGAGGGCGTCTTTTACTTTCGCCTGGCCCTTCACTTGGGACACTACTAGCTGAGAATCTGTCTTCACTTGGACTTCTCGGGCTCCCAAATCTCGAGCTAGGTTGAGCCATGCTATCACAGCTTCGTACTCTGCCTTGTTGTTGGTTGCTGAAAATCTGAATCTGAGGGATAATTCGACCACTAATCTTTACATGCTTTCGAGGATGACGCCGCCCCGCCGCCTCTAGTATTGAAGGATCCGTCAGTGAATATTGTCCATTTCAAAAATGGTCCGGTTATGGGTGGGGTGAACTTCGCCAAGAATTATGTGAACGTATGTGCTTTCAGCGCCTTCCTTGCTTCAAAGGTTATATAGAACTCAGAAAGCTCTTTCGACCATTTGGTCATCCTTCAAGCCAAATCCAAGGGAAACAATACGTGCTTAAGCAGCTAATCGGTCTTGACTACAATGGAATGGGCCAGAAAGTATCTTCTCAGTTTCTTGGCGGCCACCATGAGGTCGAGCGTCACCTTTTCAATCTTTTGCTAGCGGATCTCGGGTCCTGTTAGGGCTTTTGAGTAGAAGTAAACATGGTTCTTATTGGTCCATATCTCTCTTACCAGAACGACGCTGACTGCTTCTGCCGATATTGCCAGATAGAGGTAGAGAACTTCCCCTGCCATCGACCTAGACAGGACGGGTGGTTGCGACATGATGTTTTTCAATTTGTCGAACGCCTCTTCACATTCTTGGGTCCATTGGAAGTTTGTCTCCTTCCGCAAGAGTCTGAAGAAAGGAAGGGCGTGCTAGGCGGATCTGGAGATGAATCTACTGAGTTCCATCAGCATCCCATTCAACTTCATGATTCGTTCTTTCAAGGAGGGGGGCTCCATTTCCAGGACGGCCCGACATATGTCTGGGTTATCTTCGATCCCCCTCTCCATCGGGTAGAAGCCTAATAACTTGCCCGCCTTGACTCCAAAGGTACATTTCTCTGGATTGAGGCGCATGTTATATTGGTGCACGCGGGAAAATACCACCTCCAAGTGATGTCTCTGTTGGGTTTCTTCAGCCGATTTCACTATCATGTTATCCATGTATACTTTGAGCATGTCCCATATTTCCTTCTGAAAGACTTTATTCATCATCCTTTGGTAAGTGGAGCCCGCATTTCGTAACCCGAATTACATGGCATTGTACATGTAGTTGGCGCCTTCAGTTATGAAAGTTGCATTTTTCCTGTTGTTTATGTCCATGGCGATCTGATTGTAGCCAGAGTAAGCATTCGTGAAGGACAACAACTTGTAACCGGACGAGTTTTCCACCAGCTTGTCAATGTAGGTAAGTGGGTACATGTCCATTGGGCAGGCCTTGTTCAGGTCCATGTAATTGATGCACATCCACCATTTCTCGCTTGCCTTCTTCATGAGAACCACATACGTTGGAGAGCCACTACGTCTAATTGATTTCGGAGATAAACTTGGCTAGGAGCAATCCTTCGACTATTTCTTTGGCGGCCTTTGACTTCTTTGAAGATTGATGGCGCCTCTTCTGGCTCATGGACTTAGCCTCCAGGTTTACGTTCAGTTTGTAACAGGCAACACTGGCGTTTATCCCCGAGCATCTCCTCGGTGGAACAAGCGAAAAGGTCTGTGTTGGCTCGTAAGCACTCGACGAGGTCCTTCTCTACAGGTGGCGGCATGTTGGCCCCGATCTTAAGTTTCGTGGCTGGGTTCTCGTCTAGCTGGACGGATTTAAACTCCCCGTTAAGGGTATGGTGCTTGAAGGGTAGTTTTGCTTCCAGGGGAAAAGGCATCTCATGTCCCTTCTCGCCCTTGAGATATTTTTCCTCCTGGCAGGTGTCTAGGTTGGCGTTGCTACAACTTGGAATGGGGCGCCATAGGTCCCTTCCTGCTCTTTTAAGGATGGACACCGATTGGGGTATGGGTAGCTTTCCCCAGGCCTTGTGACACCTTTTGTCCCCCTTCAAGTCCGGGTGGATCATGGCTACGTCTATGTTCTTGTTATGATACTTCATCTTTTAATGGACCGTTGACCTGACCGATTCGAGCACCGCTAAGGTGGGGTGTCCTAGGATGCAGTTGTAGATGGATACGACCAGTATCCCTAGGAAGGACACTTCGACCGTACGTTCTTCCATTTCTTCTCCAAAGGTTACGCCCAGTTTGACATACCCCCATGGGCGTGTGCTTATCTCATTGAAGCCATGGAGGTCGGTTCCATCATAGTATTCCAAATCCTCTTTCCTTAGGCCCAATTTCTCAAAAAGCGTCTTAATTCAAAATGTCCACAGAGCTTCCTTCGTCTACCAGGCACCTAGCGACGTCATGGCCTCAAATTCCCACGACGATGACGAGCGGTAACTATTCGTTAGGAACCCCGTTCACCTTCTCGCTGTCGGTGAACCCTAATAGTGGTCTTTTCCTTGCTACTTTTGGGGGCTCTTCATGTATCACCCTTAGTTCAGCAATCTTTCTTTTGGTTGATCCCCTCGGCCCTTTGCTCGGTGTAGAGAATCTGCCCATTATAGCTCCGAGGAAGATCCGGTCTCCTTCTCTTTCACCCCCGCTATCGTTGTCCACGTCTACCCGTGTCTCCATTGGAGGCGTTTTGTGCCTTTCTTGGCAAGGACTCGCCCGTCTCCGAGGAACATTTCTTTGTTAGGGATTTTTGGAGGGAGCCCTTTTGGCACCAATCGTTCTACGGGCGTCCTTTGTCGGTGAGGCGGCTTAATTTCCCTTTCATTATCAATTCTTCAATCGCCTCTTGGAGTTGGTAACATTCTTCTGTATTGTGGCCCCAACTCCGATGGCAGCAGCAATATTTAGTCATGTTGGTTTTCGCTGACTCTTTCAACGACTGTGGCGCATTGATGCCCACTTCCTTGAATTCCGTGTTGAAGCATTCTTGGAGGATAGTTTCTCGTGATGCGTTCAAAGAGGTGTAGTCTGCGGGTCGGAGGCGTGAGCCTCTAACCTTTTTGTTGTCGTTACGGCGCCTATCGTTGGCCATGTTCGACTGTTTGTTTCTCAGTGCTTACTCCACCAACTTCTTTTCTTCGTAGTTAATGTATGGTTGGGCACGAGTTAGTAGGTCGTTCATGTCTTTGGCCTCCCAGATTCCCAACTCTTCCTTGAATTTGCAGTCGTCCTAGAGGTTGCCCTCGAATGTAAAACATTTCAAGCCGTCCTGGGTGCCCTGTACATCTACTCTCGCCTGAGTGAAACGTTCAACGATGACGTTCAAGGCCGCCATGGTCTTCGGCCTCTTTCGCCTCGCGATGAAGTGAGAGGTGAACTCGCTTCAAAGCTCCCCCCCCCCCTCATCAATTGATCCAGTAGTCATGTAGGCCCTTGAACTAGGTCATTGCGGCACCTTTCAACGTTAAGACGAATAGTTTGCATTTAACCGCGCTCCTTGCCCGGTGGTAGTCTGACGGCTTAGGCGTTGGGGAGAATCTTTTCTCTCGCAGTGCTTCGAAGGCTTGTATCGTTGAGGACGGTGCGGAGGTAGACTGCTACTTTCACCTTCCGAATTCTGGGAGGTTTCCTGCCTCCTCTTTGGCGGTTCACTGGAATGGAGGCGATGTCATCTACCGCCAACAGTGTTGTACGGCGTTTGCTTCATCGAGCTTCTTCAATTCGCGTGGCTACTACCGTCAGAATCTTTTTCCTGATTCTTCTCCATGTGTTTGAGTATGTCGTTCTGATGTTAGAGCAAATTCACAAGGTTCGTAAGGATCTCGTTCATCTCCGACGGTGGTGGAGCTTGAGGATACGGCGGTGGAGGAGGAACGCCCTCTTCGCGGGGTGGAGGCGGAGGGAGCATCGTTGTGTTCAACGTGATTGTAATGCGAGTGTCAATTGTAGTACCGAGGATAACGTTGTCTTCCTCGATATTCACCGGTCCGAGAATCGGAACCGTTCGACTTTGGAGAACTTGGATCACTGAACGCGGTGCTTGAGAGATGGAGGAACGGCTCACGGCGGTTCTCCTGCGAAAGGAGCAGTAACTGTTAACCGTTGTGGTGGAGGAACGTGTAACTGAAAACGATTACGATGGAGATGCGCGTAACAGGAAAAGGTTACGATGGAAGATCGTTGGACCGTGGCGGTTAGCGAACAATCCCCTCCTTCTAGCGCCAAATGATCTGTCTGGTGAGAACAGTTAAGTGGCAACTACAGCAGAGAATGATCCGGTGTGACGGTAACGACTTTCGGCACGACAGTGATGGTCTTCGCGTTAGGACATAAGATGCATGCTGGCACATTAGCACTCCGACGCTCAAGTCAGTAGTGGAACTGAGAAAGAGTGTGTAAGAAGTGTTGTGAAAAGTGATGTGTATCTTTGAAGCAAGTTCACCCTTGTATAGGCGCGCGTTGGCCGTAACCGTCTCTGGGTTATGCGGCGTGTGATTAGGAACGGAGTTGGACACGTGTAGGGTGATCCTTGTCCGAGGTCGCGCTCGTGTGCGGTACGGTGCATGCAAGCTGGCATACTCTTTTGGGTGCAGAGTCTTAAGGCGGTGCAAGTTCGACCACGTGTCGGGGTACGCTTGGTCTTCTGACCGGTCCAGATGAAGATGAAGTAGTACCACCATCAAAATGAGCACTAAACCTGCAAGATAAAAATGAAATTCCAAGACTCGAGACATTGGGTCAGCATCAAAACTTGTCTGCAGAGTCATGGACCCAATATCCACGTTCACACATAGGATTATACTATAGGAGTATTAAAATAATCACATATATAGCCTTTATTATATATTCCTTCTCCATTAAATAACCTTCATAATTATATCCCAAAGCAGAATAAAACGCAACAGAACCAACAACTTCTCAGTCAGATCTTATTACCATGATATCTCATACTCATTCATGTGTTGTGATTGCAACAATAATATTTCTTGTTAGAGCACAAATTACTGTAGGAGTAAATTCCTTTTTAGAAGTTGATAAGATAAGTAGTTTACCTCAGCAGCCAAAAGTAGGATTTCAACAATATGTTGGTTACATTACAGTTGATGAAGTGTAGAAAAGAGCTTTGTTTTACTACTTTGTTGAAGCAGAAGTTGAACCAGCTTCCAAGTCAGTAGTGCTTTGGTTAAATGGAGGTATGTGGCTATGAAGCTGTTGGAGTAAGCCCTAATAGCCAATCTATGTTGATTGGGTTTGGCATTGTATCATGATATTGATATAAATATATATTGTGAATATATATAATAATAAGGCATTTCTTTATTGATTTTGTTATGTTTCAAAATAATAAAGTCCCTAGAATAGATAGTTCATGTAATGGAATATTAAGTGTGACTTAATCATGAGATTACATTACGTAAAGAACGCTATTCTTAAACATATCCATAGTCAAGCTTTAATATGAATTGGGATAATAATAAAGCATAAAGACTATTATGTATGTAGACTGATGACCGCATCTCATGGGTCATTGATATTGAGATATTAAGTCTATACATAGGTATAAATATTAGGAGTAATATTTATACTGGATTGACCCACCGTGAGAATACTACATAGTATGTTATGAAAATGTCATAAGATATTCTCACAATGATAATAATGTATATCGCTCTTAGACCTGAAACCACTATGATACCTAGATGTGGACTCAAGTGCTTTGTTGCCATTCTAACGTTGTCTGTAAAAGGATAACAATAACGTTGGTTGATGGGTACTTGATGAATCATGCTGAGGGACATGAGTGTCCTAGATGGGATTTGTCCCTCCTCATAAACAGGAGATATATCTTTAGGCCTCTTGATGAAATATGACTGTAAAATTGCATGGCCATGCCGAACTAAGTCAATATAAGATATTGGACTTATTCGTTATTCAGTATATTTCGGAATCAAGGAATATAAACATTGATCTATACAAGGGTGACAATATCTATGCCTTGGGATCAATAAAGATATCGAGACAAAGGAGTAAGTGTACACATGAGTATTATCATGGAAAGGTTTCGTCAGATCACTTGACATTCTTGTCACTTGGGTAGCAATGATGTGTTGCTAGATACCGCTCATTGTTTATAATATTAAATATTAGATTTAATATTATTGCCAACGTGACTAGAACCTATAGGGTCACACACAAAGAATAGTCAAAAGAGAAATATATAAGTATGACTTATATAAGGGGTACGTTTAGTAAATAGCGCTAATTAGTTAGCAGAATTACTAAACTCGTTATTGGGCTTACTGAAGCCCAATAGTGACTTCTGACTTGCAGAGCACACTAGAAGTTCTATAAATAGAACTCTAGTGCTGAAGTTTTTGGTTACACGTTTTGAAGCAACCCCTTTCTTCTCTGCACTTCCAATTCATTGGCTAGCACCGAGTTTTGGAGGAGCACTGTTCGTGTGGACTTGCTAGAGGCTTTGCTGCTTGCTGCTTGCTTGGCTGTGATCGAGATTCCAGTTTCCAGTTCCAGCTTTCAGATTCCACAGTTCAAGGTAACAATCGAATCACTGATTCATGTTTGAATTTCGTAATGATCCAAGGAATGAAAATCGAAAATTTTCCGCTGCTTCTAGTCCATTCTTCTATTCGATTTTCCTTCAGTGGTATCAGAGCCAATTACGAAACCATGAATCGGATTGCTTTGTTACTGCTTTATGTTTTAATATGATTAAACATTTTGAATCGGAATTAAATAATAAAGAGAATTGAAATTGGCATCGTATCATGTTTTCTGTGCATGGCTTTTCGATTTGTTTGATGTTTCAGAAACCGTTTCTGGTGAAGTATCGACATATCAATTATACATATCGACGGGAACATGATTGGAAACAAATCAAATTAGATTATCTTTTAAAATTGTTTTAAGAGATAATAATATTTTCGCAAATATTTGATTTGCTAATATTTTGATATTCTATAAGGAATTAATTTGGAATGCAAATCCGTTAATAAAATAGAATATTAAATGTTAATATTTTATTATTTAAATTTAAATATTAATTAAAATTGATTGATCAATATCATATATGTGATATATGATTTTAATACAACATCATTATATATGATATATTGATGATATCATTCGTTCAATAGGTTTTATATAATTGATTGTGAAATTGTAGTCAACTCGTGAGATTGAGCTTCGAATACCGATTCTGGTGAAGCATCAAAGATCCGGTTGTCCATACTGAACAAACAATTGTTAAAACTATCGATGTTTGATTGTTGTATTAGGATACCTAACTATACAAGCGTTGTATTATTATGGTTGTATCATTCGATCAATTGTTTTCAAAGAGATTGTTGTGAATTTGAACAATTCGTGAGAGTGAGCTTCAATATCCAAATCTGGTGAAGCATCATAGATCCGGTTGTTCATGCTAAACAAACTATCCTTGAAAAATATTTATGTTTAATTAATTTATTTAATTGGAGAAAGGTAGTAAATTTAAAAGATCATGATTTTGAAAGAGTTTCAATATCAGATATGATTTTTGAATTTGGTAATAAAATATTTGCTTAATTTTAGCCCTGTAATTTGTTTTGGAAACAAATTGATTGCCTAAATAAAGCAGATTTAATTATAATAATTATTGAGTGTCAATATTACTATAATTAAGTAAATAAAAATTTTACCTTTTGGATTGTTTTTCAAAAGTTGTTTGAAAGGTAATAAATGATCCTAAATTGATAGTTAATTTAAAAAATCATGATTTGAAATAGTTTCAATGTCATATATGATCTTTTGAAATTATTTAATCGATTTGCATGACTTTAACTTGATTTGTTTATAATTTAAAAGAATCATGATTTGAAAGAGTTTCAATATCATATATGATCTTTTGGATTTGATCATAATATTTGCCGAAACGATTTGGGTGTTCATAAACGTGTCAAGTGTTGATGCAAAATACGCAATCTAGAATATTTTGGAACACAATCTGAGATATTTTGGTATGCAATCTAATATATTTTAGTACTTGATCTGAAATATATTTTGGTACATAATATAATATATTTTGGTACTCAATAAAATATATTTTGGTACATAATATGAGATATTTTTGTACTTAATATAATATATTTTTGTACTCAATATAATATATTTTGGTACTCAATTAAACCCCCAGCTAATCTGCGTAGTGTGATCATATGTCAAATTTTAATTTAATTTATTTAATTATAAGGTATAATTAATAATAATAAAAGTGTGTTTGTTATTATTATCATGTGAATGATTATGACTCTAGTCCTTTTATTTTATTTCTTTTGGATATTAAAATACGGCCTGCGTGTCGTGCCTCTCTCTTATATCTCTATTGTACATTCTCTTCTCATCCACTCCCTCGTATGTAAAACGAGTTTCTTTCATATGTAATGTAAATAGAATGCAAAGAAGTAATAGGGCTCATGACGTTAGGATAGTCCTAGAGGTCAAGCTTGGAGAAGCAAGGTCGTTTCTAGGATTAGTTTAGATTCTCTCATTGGCATGAGAGAGTCATACCGTTAGGATGGCCATAATCATGTCACTTTTATTATTGTATAATCGTTATGCATGTTATGATTGGAGTGCGAATATATATGATATATAAGCCGTGGTGAGGTGAGATCAAACTTAATAAAAATCCTTCAATTCAAAATATTAAGTTTAATGCTTTCCAAAAGTTTAACACCCTTCAAGACTAATATCGAAATGTGTAGGTTTCGCCTCCGCGAGGTGCACTTTCTATACTAGTAAGTTGCGGTGCGGTAATCCAATTTACCCAAGTGTTATTCTTTTGGGTTTAACTTAACTAAATTAATTTTAATAAGATTAAAATAAATTTAGAAGCAATGTTTGGGAACATCTATATGATAGATTAGAGTAAGGAGTTATTCACTCAAATGATTTAAAAGTTGTATGAGATACAATTGGAAGGAGTTCCTACCTAAATAACTGAGTTTTGAGTACAGCCCCCGTTGACTTAAAGCAAGGTGAAATATGGATTTCAACCCACTAGAAAATCTTCCAACGGGATTTTCCGAATCAAGTGTTTTGAAGGTCATTTGATTTGAGTAAAATAGTGGGAGCGTATTTAATTAAAGACCTATTTAAATATGTTTTAAATCATGATACATTTATTTTATTTATTTTCTGTATTTAGAATTTCTTTAGCATATTAATTTTATTATACTGTTAAAAGTTCTTATGAAGAACAAAAAATTTCAGAAAAGAGTTTCTGAATTGGTACAAAATTTAAGAATTGTTCTTAAGAATGAGAAAAACTGTATATTCTCGAGCAGTTATTTCCTAGCAACTTTCTATATCTATATTTGAAAAACAACGCTTATCAGAAGCATTGGGTCAAATGAGTAGATATAGGATATCTCATAGTGGTAACAGCAATGGAGAATGATATGATCATTCAACCTCAATGTTATAAGATGAATAGTTTAAAGCCTATCAAGTAGATGTACATGGATAAGAATAAAATTCAAATTCTGTTTTTCTACCTTTGAAAGGTTAAACACGGTTGCAAAAGGGGGAAGCAATTATTTCAAAAGTTGAAAAACAAAAATTGCTCGTAGTTTTGAAAGGGTCAAAATATAAGAAAGAAGTAAGACTTCTTATTTACCCATATAGTTATAGAAAGTTAAATTTCTACTTCTTCATCATAAGTATATGATACTTGATGATTAATGTCATATTTGTTGAAATATAGAGAGTTTTAAAGAAGCAGAACATTAACTATAAGTGAAGTTCACCTACGTCTGGAATGGAACAAATTGTTTCATTGACTATAAGAGCTTATGCTTGGACATAAACTTAACTTGATATGGAACCAAATAATTGTTATTAAATTCCATATAAAATAGAAACATTAAATCATAAATCTTGTATTGACAAGAGAAGGATTATGTAGTTGAATGATAGACAATATTGTCCTATTGTCCTAATAATGTTTTCTATACAATGTGCTGATCAAGTAATGGATTTGAGTTCCATGATCTTGATAAGCTAGTCTATAACATATGAGAAAAGGATCAAATGAGATTTGAACCTTTTGTATATCATTGGCATCACTGTTTAGTACAAACAAGTGTGATTCACATTTCCAAAATCCATGGATATGGACTATTGGACTCATTTGGTTTTATATCATTTGAAGGATGTGAGTTCCACCTTTCAAAATAGATTAATATACCGGTAAAGGTGAAAAGGACACATAATCTATTTGAGTTGATATACATATGAGATGTATATGGAGCACTAAACATATTTGCTGGATATTTTATTTCTCTTACTTCATCTAACATTACTAATTAATAGTATATGAGAAAAGTGTATTTGACACAATTCATGAAATCTTTGAAATTGTTCGAAGAGTTTAACAATGAAGTAAAATAAATAGGTTTGAAAAGTATAAAGACCATATGAGTAAGTCGTGATGGTAAATGCTTGATTAATGAGTATAATTATTATTTATATCGCTTCATGTTTGACATGAATCGATCTAAAATAGTTTGGTTATAACTCATTGACCCTTGATGTTAAATTAAATTACAGTTATTCTTCACCCACTACAAGTTCCAATAGAGTAATCATAGAGACACCATATTAGATATGGAGGTAAGAGTACCTAGTTTTTGACTTTATGATAATTTGAGGTTATATGGTTTATTAGATAAACTAAACTACAAATTAAATGAATGTAAATTTGTGGAGGTACCCTAAGGAAACTAAGGGATACTGATTATACATCTTCTCCCTTGACAAAAGTTGTTTGTCGCTAGAACTGAAGTATTCCTTATCAAGGAATATAGCTTTGCAAGAGCCAGTGGGAGTGATGTAGAACTTGAATTAAGTCAAGTAACACAAAATACACATCTCTCTAAGAATGGAACACGAGTTGATTCAACAAAGGGTTGTTGTTAAATCACCAGTTTGAGTAGCACAAGATCTAAATGGCTTGAACTTTGAGAGGTGGCTATATGCCATGGGATCTTATAAAGAATCTATGTACACAGACCATATATGGATATTGGAATGTGAGTTTTCTTTTAGAAAACTGACATGGATGGTATTATAAATACCTTTAAGATGTGATTGATTGTAGAAGGTTTCTTGCAACTCGTGATGCAAATCATGACGAAACTGTTACATCATTGTAATGCTTAAATCTATCGATCCCAAATTCCCGTTGTTGTATAATACATGTTCTAGAAGATGGATAACGAGGTTGTATTCCTTAATTGGAATAACCTTATATATGTATTTGACATATGTAGGATTTCGTTAATCCAAAGGATACTAGAAAGGTAGATGTATTATCAAATTCATTTATGAATTAGAGAAAACTTCTCGAAGTTGAATTGTTTATTTTATTAATGAAGTTTTATGAAAACTATGATTAATAAAGAAATCTTGTGCACACAAGTAAATTAGTGGGAGCATTTGTATTAGTTTGGTGGAGTATGTAGATGACATACTAGTCACCAAAACAATTCATCTACACATGTAAGACATGGTTAGAAAATTATTTCTAATATGTACCAAAATTGATTATAGTGTTCGACACTAGAATACCTTCAAGAATATCCTTGGATGTCTTAAAGGATATTGGATTGTTTCTTGAACACGGATGAAAGAAACGTTGTAAATGAGTTACAATGTTGTTGACTTTCATATCAGTGTACAGTATATGCTAGGATATAACCTATGAAATTTGTAAAAGTACAAGCTTCATATAGTTGTTGTTTCTATTACAGATGTCAAATATATATATGATTTGGATTGTTTAGCTCATAATTGAGTGAAAGCATGTGTTTCATGCATTGCGGATTCCATTGATCTTGTCTTAGGTAAAATTGGTTTAAATCTTGCGAGCAATGAAAACTTGATCTCACCAATGATCCAAATGTATACTTTGACACTTCAATTTCTTTTCGATAGAAGATCGAAAGTGGAAATTGAAAGAAGTATGACCTACCAACATAGGAAAGAGTTCCTTATCTGCTAGTAGAGTATCTTGTCCATAGTGTGCTTGATGCTAACACTTGACCAATAGATATTGAGTTAATATTTGATTGGCTTTTAGTGCTAGTGGGAGATTGTTGGAGTAATCCCTAATAGCCAATCTATGTTGATTGGGTTTGGCATTGTATCATGATATTGATATAAATATATATTGTGAATATATATATAATAATAAGGCATTTCTTTATTGATTTTGTTATGTTTCAAAATAATAAAGTCCCTAGAATAGATAGTTCATGTAATGGAATATTAAATGTGACTTAATCATGAGATTACATTACGTAAAGAACGCTATTCTTAAACATATCCATAGTCAAGCTTTAATATGAATTGGGATAATAATAAAGCATAAAGACTATTATGTATGTAGACTGATGACCGCATCTCATGGGTCATTGATATTGAGATATTAAGTCTATACATAGGTATAAATATTAGGAGTAATATTTATACTGGATTGACCCACCGTGAGAATACTACATAGTATGTTATGAAAATGTCATAAGATATTCTCACAATGATAATAATGTATATCGCTCTTAGACCTGAAACCACTATGATCCCTAGATGTGGACTCAAGTGCTTTGTTGCCATTCTAACGTTGTCTGTAAAAGGATAACCATAACGTTGGTTGATGGGTACTTGATGAATCATGCTGAGGGACATGAGTGTCCTAGATGGGATTTGTCCCTCCTCATAAACAGGAGATATATCTTTAGGCCTCTTGATGAAATATGACTGTAAAATTGCATGGCCATGCCGAACTAAGTCAATATAAGATATTGGACTTATTCGTTATTCAGTATATTTCGGAATCAAGGAATATAAACATTGATCTATACAAGGGTGACAATATCTATGCCTTGGCATCAATAAAGATATCGAGACAAAGGAGTAAGTGTACACATGAGTATTATCATGGAAAGGTTTCGTCAGATCACTTGACATTCTTGTCACTTGGGTAGCAATGATGTGTTGCTAGATACCGCTCATTGTTTATAATATTAAATATTAGATTTAATATTATTGCCAATGTGACTAGAACCTATAGGGTCACACACAAAGAATAGTCAAAAGAGAAATATATAAGTATGACTTATATAAGGGGTACGTTTAGTAAATAACGCTAATTAGTTAGCAGAATTACTAAACTCGTTATTGGGCTTACTGAAGCCCAATAGTGACTTCTGACTTGCAGAGCACACTAGAAGTTCTATAAATAGAACTCTAGTGCTGAAGTTTTTGGTTACACGTTTTGAACCCTTTCTTCTCTGCACTTCCAATTCATTGGCTAGCACCGAGTTTTGGAGGAGCACTGTTCGTGTGGACTTGCTAGAGGCTTTGCTGCTTGCTGCTTGCTTGGCTGTGATCGAGATTCCAGTTTCCAGTTCCAGCTTTCAGATTCCACAGTTCAAGGTAACAATCGAATCACTGATTCATGTTTGAATTTCGTAATGATCCAAGGAATGAAAATCGAAAATTTTCCGCTGCTTCTACTCCATTCTTCTATTCGATTTTCCTTCAGAAGCATCCTCGCATATACAAACACCGAATATGACACTGATACATAGACACAATAAATAGTTTTAGAAAATTAAAGTGATTAAGTATAACCATTAACCACATGTGTTGGTGTCGTTATTGAAACCAACATATATCATACACCAGATACACTTTTAATCTATATTATCAGCTTATTATGCATATGGTTAAACTTTTTATGTTCTAGGAATTTGAATGAAGTATTAAGATGTTTTGTGTTTTGAAGGGCCTGGTTGTTCTTCTATTGGAGCTGGAGCTTTTGTGGAGCATGGTCCATTCAAACCAACTAAAAATGGTCTTATTAAAAATGATTACAGTTGGAACAAAGGTAATCCCACAACTATGCAATTTTGTTGTATTTTTTAGTTGAATTTTGATAATCCTTTTGTGCTTAATTACTCTAAATTGCTTTCTGTTTCCTACTTGTTGTAGAGGCAAACATGTTGTACTTGGAATCACCGGCTGGTGTTGGTTTCTCCTACTCTACTAATGAATCATTTTACGACTCTGTGAACGATGATATGACAGGTTTTTTTAACTTCTTTTTGTGCAAAATAGCATGTGAATGGTATCACAACATTGTTTACTAATTGTTAAGAAGTTGAGTTGAATTATTAACTTCTTTTTCGTTTCATTTTTGGTGAATACAAAATTGATAACAAAGGGGTAAGATAGATTTTGCATATTTAGATGTTATCGAGTAGAAATTGATTACAAATGATTTTTAAGCTTCAATTTATTGTTCAACACAATTTGTCTGAATCAATCCATTCATAATTAATTTTCGCTACGGCAGAACCAAACATACACCAAGTTTATTTTGGGGGAAGCTTTATTTTGTTGTGTTCTAATTTGGTTGTTTAAATGTCAAAATTGATTTTGAATACTAACCTAAGATTAAATAGAACTAATAAAAATTTATTTTTGTTTTAGGCTGAGAAATTTACATTATATTTAAACCAAACTAGATTTTAAAGGAAAATAAGAACACTACTGTGTGCAAGTGTGAGTAATTATGTCCCACATCGGATAGTAAAGTGAAGGTTGAACACTTTTTAAGTGAGAGGACCCATAAACCTATAGCCTTAAGGTTTTGGGTAAGAGTGTGATGTCTCTCTCACTAGTGTGGTTGTTCTAGACTATACTAGTGTGGTTGTTCTAGCCTCAATGTGAACAGGCTCCCCTCAGTGACCCAACTCTGGTATCAGAGCTCAGGTTCGACGCAGGGTACGACCAAGGCAGCCAGTCTGTTGCGGAGAAACCAGCAACGGCGGTACAAGCTCCTTTGCTTTATTTAAAACACAATTTTAACAAAATAAACTTAATTCATATACTCACAAAAACATACACTTTTATATTAGCTTTGTATTCATATTAAGATGTCATCTTTATCCAGATTTGATACTAGCTCTATGTTCTACAGCAAGGGATAATCTTGTTTTTTACAGCATTGGTTCACTAAATTCTCAGAATACAAAAACAATGAGTTCTTTATCACAGGGGAGAGCTATGCAGGTAGAGAACCTTTGTACTAAATGAATAGTATTTTATTTTCATTTTGCAGCTTGTGCTGATTAATTCATGCTTGTGTCAGGTCACTACGTACCCCAACTAGCACAACTCATTGTCCAAACCAAAAGCAAATTCAATCTCAAGGGAATTGCAGTGAGTGTACATATATGAGAGATTTTATATTGAGTAAACAAGCATTTTGGTGCTTAAATGTGTGAAGCGCTGTCAATATAATCTATAAATAAATTGAAATTGCAAAAATATCCCAGCATGTGAATTTTGTTTGTCTTTGTAGTCCTTGAATATGTCTTATGTTTGCAGACATACCGAGGCTACAAATTTGTCGGCCGATTGATTCTTGAAATAACCTCTTGAGGAAAAAAGTAATGTGTTATATTAGCCAGTTTGGTCCACGGAATTACTAATTGAAGACACTAGCAAGGATATTTTTTGTAATTTCGATTGTTTTAAAGACTAAAACGACATTGCCTCGCATAATTATAGAATAAGAAATATTTTGGTCAGTATGAATAACACCAACTTATTACTTTGTTTATATTGCAGATAGGGTGTTGGGTATTTGTATTGGCTGCATTGTTGCTAAAACAAATATCCTTGTTCTGTAAGTTGGAACCAATGTTCCATCATGTGGTTAGGTAGCTCTGTAAGATGTTGGATAAAATGTTCCAACATCCTGGCACGGTTCAGTGTGCCTGGGTTTCTGCCTTATCTGTACGCGCATATTTTATTGTTTAAGGAAACTGTATTTCCTTTACTTACTGACCAAGTAACGCGCATATTTTATAAGAATCAGTTTTGGAATATTTCTAAAATAGATATTTTATTTTAGGAAAAATTTGTTACGATTTGGAATGTTTCAAAATAGGTTCCGACATATTAGGACTTTCCAGATTTGTTTCTGATTCTGTTTTGCAGGTTTGCTGAACCAATCTGCAAGTTTACTGAAGCCCAACGAATTATTTAGCCCATGCTGCTTCAGTATAAAAGGAAGACTTCAAGACCTAATTGCTCATTCAAGCCGTCATACTAAAAAGTTTAGATCTTTAGGGTTTGAGTCTTCATGTATTCTGTTCTTGTGTCGTTTTTGATGCAAGTCTAGAATCTATTGTGTGTTCTTTCCTGTATTGCCTGTGATACTTGTTTAGGACTGAGTGTGTGAGTATTGATACTCTTGTGCATCAAACCGAAGTTGTGAAACAAGGTTTGGTTGTTTGCTTTGGAAGGTAACTTCTATCTTGTTGTGTTTGAGGTCTGATAGGTCACTGGGGCAGTGACTGACCATTAGGATAGTGAGATGGGATCTCAGATCTAGGAGTTCCTAGGTTGAAGTCTATACGGGTAGGTCCTAGGTCATATAGTGTAAACGAGGAGTTTGCTGAGAGCTATTGAATAAGGACTACACTAGTGGATTGGTAGCCCCCAGATGTAAGTGTGTTGTGCTGAACTGGGTCAACAAACTCACTGTGTTCTTTATTTTTCTGTCCTTTATTTTTCTTGTTTTTATTTCTGTTTTATCGCTCGATGTTGAAACATTAATCGGAACATTACAAACGTTAAAACATCTGACAGAACATATAAAACAAGTACGCTAGAATTACAATTGGCATCAGAGCAGGCACCCTGCCTGTTTTAGGGTGAGCTCCAGGGAGTTCTATTCTAGCACTATGGACAAGGAAGGTGGATTTGTTAACAGGCCCCCTCTGTTGGATGGGTTCAACTATGATTACTGGAAATCACGCATGTGTGCCTTTCTTAAATCTATTGACAGCAAAACATGGAAGGCAGTTCTGAGAGGTTGGGAACATCCTGTACAACTTGATGCTGATGGCAACAGGACTGATGTGTTGAAACCTGAAGAAGAATGGAGTGCTGATGAAGATGAATTGGCTCTTGGAAACTCAAAGACGTTGAATGTTCTGTCCAATGGTGTAGACAAGAATACGTTCAGACTGATCAAGCAATATACTGTGGCTAAAGATGCTTGGGAGTTTCTCAAAACTGCACATGAAGGCACAACAAAGGTAAAAAGTGCTAAAATCCAACTTCTTACTACAAAATTTGAGAATTTGAAAATGTTAGAATATGAGAGCATCCAGGATTATCACTTAAAAATTCTAGACATTGCTAATGCTTTTGACTCACTGGGAGAAAAGATTTCTGAAGAAAAACTTGTGAGAAAAATCTTCAGATCTCTACCAAAGAGGTTTGACATGAAGGTAACTGCTATTGAAGAAGGTCATGATGTCTCAGGTATGAAAGTTGATGAACTTATTGGCTCACTTCAGAACTTTGAGTTAGTTGTTGACAATAAGACTGAGAAGAAGAGTAAAAATGTTGCACTCATCACAAATACTGAGATTGATGAATCACTTGAAAATCCAGTGAGTAAGGAAGACTTGTCAGAAAATCTTGTTATGTTGGGAAAACAATTCAGCAAAATTCTAAAGCAAGTAAACAAGAGATCCAGGTCAAATGGGTAGAACATCAGATTCAACAATGATCAACAAATCAGTAATGAGAGGATCGGTAGACCTGATGAGAAGAACAACCAATATAAGGGAGTTCAATGTCATGAATGTGAAGGATATGGTCACGTCAGACCAGAATGTGCTACCTTCCTCAAGAAACAAAAGAAAAGCTTAGCTGTTACTTGGACTGATGATGATGAATCCGATAGAGATGTGGAAAGTGAACCCATCAAACATGTTGCTGCTCTGACTGGAAGAGTTTCTTCTGAGAACGAATCATGTGATGAAGACCTTGTCTATGATGAGTTGGTTGTATCCTATAAAAAACTGAATGACAGAAACACAGACATCTTTAAACAACTTGAAGAACAGAAAAACATCACCGTTAAATTGGAGGAAGAAAATACTGGTCATCTGGAAAAAATCTCATATCTCAACAATGAGGTAATTCAGCTGAACTCTCAACTTGATCATGTTATGAAACAAGTAAAAATGATGACCACTGGGACTAATGTTCTAGATGAGATTCTGGAAGGGCAAATTCAGGGTAAACCAAATGGGATAGGTTTCACCTCTAAACATTTAAGTCAAAGTCAGACGTTTGCCCAGACTCTATTAGAATATGGAAAGGCCAATAAGGAGAAACCTATAAAAAATATTCAGTTTGTAGCTTCCACTGGAAAAAATGATCCTACAGCCAGTAAAGGTATGTTGCAAAATACTAAGAAACATCAGGTTCATAAAGTTGAAAAGTTATCTCCATCTAGGATATGTCATTTTTGCAAGAAAAAGGGGCACATAAAACCTTTCTGCTACAGGCTATTTGGGCTGCCACAACAGCAACATCAGAGGACCCATATATCAAGAATGATAACTGTCAAGAAAGTATGGAAACCTAATAGTCATAATGTAGGGTTGATGGCTCACATTTCTCAGAAAACACTGTCTAAGGAAATATGGTATTTTGACAGTGGATGCTCTAGACACATGATTGGATCTAAGGGTCTGCTTAATATTGAGAAATCTTGTGGGAACAGCTATGTGACTTTTGGAAATCAAACAAGAAGTAAAATCCTTGGTTCAGGAAGATTGGTCAGTCCTGAGTCACCAGAACTTGATAGTGTCCTATGGATAAACGGTCTAACCACTAACCTGATTAGCATAAGTCGATTGTGTGATCAATGAATGAGTGTGAACTTCATTAAATTTACTTGTTGTGTAAGTGATAGAAAAGGAGAGGTAATAATGAATGGAATCAAATCTGAAGGCAATTGTTATTTGTGGATTCCTCCTTACAAAGATCAGACTAAGGATCTAACTCAATTTAATCAAATTTTGACTTTAGAGAACAATAAATGTGTCTCCCAATCTACGTATGAAGTCATGTTCACTCTAGTTGGAAACAGACTCTCAAGGCATATGATGCAAGAAAAAAGGTTATTAAAATGTTATGTTGAACAAGATGTTCCAACATTATGCTGCATCAACTTAAGCATGCTTGTTCCACAAATCACTTCTCAGTATAGGTGGGTAAATCCACTTATCCACAAGTTCATCTATTTTGGAATCTCTAATTTGAGAATCTTGAATTGTCAACTTCTTGAAGATGTGAAGGGCAATTCAGACATTATACTTCAAGAGGGACTGTGGCAGTTATGTGTATCTAAGTTTGTTCCAATACTACACGTAAATCTAGGGCAAACTTCTCTAACTTTACTAAAACCATCAAACAAAAGCAATAACCTTTATCCCATCATTATCTTCTCTTTCTCTTCACTTAAATTCAGAGAAATCGTGTGTGTTCTCTTCTTCCCGTTCAGACACCTCCTTGCTCATCACGTCTCTACCTCTCACAAAATCAATCTAGTTGCTATGATCTTCAAAAACGACCCACAGATCACCAAAGAATCTGTCACAAAACCTTGTGATATTGAATCGCCTAAACAGATTGATCCCATCTCAACTGTGACTTCTCCAAAATCTGAAAAGAAAACTGCAACAAAGTGTTTTTCAAAGAAGAGGATGGCTCCTAAAACAAAAAGGGGTGAATCAAAAACCCCCTTGAGCATGTTTGACTTGTACCAAAAGGAGAATCCTTTCATCTCCACTGTTGTCGAACCTAGTGTTGGGACATTCAAGAAGGATCCTCTCGTTGGTGATATTGAAGCTACTACCAAGAATGCCTCACTCAAGGCTGAAAAAGGTAACTCATGTAAAACCCTAATTTCTGTTGTACCTGAATCTGGTAGAAAATTAGGTTTAGAGGACTTGAAAGAAGCTATAGATCGGTCCGAAAATGTGTAGGTAGTTGATTCTTATGTTAATGTGGAGATTGCTACAAAAGACACTATTCAACCCTCTCCTAACAAAAGTAATGATCTAGAGAATGGTGAACCAAATGTTGGAACATCCTTGGATCAACAGAAAAAATAGTTTGACAATGTTGAATCACCTGAAGTTGAATTAGGCCATGAGAAAGAAACTGAACAGGAACAAGTGTCTGGTAATAATACTGCAAACTCTTCCTCTGACAAGAAAGAACAGACTGAGGCAGAGCAGAATGAGGTAGAGAGTAATCCAGAGAGGATGTTGCCAGTAAAGAGGATGAAGAAAACATGGTGGGTGTTGATGATATAGATTCTGATGATGTTCCACTGAGCAGGAAATTTAGTGGGAGTATGGCCAAAAGACTAAGAAGTAGCAAAGGAAATGCAGTTCTCTCTGAGGCAGAATCTCCAAAGACTAGGGTCAAGAATGTTGGTATTGGACCCAAGTAAGGATGGAGCAAGGTGAGGTTAAAACCACTGTTGGTAGGACAAGAAAGAGGAAGGGTGTTTCCTCTAGTGAATCTGAGTATGATGTTGAACTGGATGTCGAGCACACCACCTCCTCAGCTTCGAAGAAATCTGCTGGTAAGAAGGCTCAAAGAACTGTTGAAAGTGTGCCTATTTTGATTTGTAATACCTTAACACTCTGGATCTTTATTGGTATTCTACTAGTACTCTGCATTTCTGAAATCATTCTTCTGGTCTCTCTCTCTGGTGTTATTCCTCTTTGTTTGGCATATTTTGTGGCTAAAAAGGGGGAGAAAAATTTGATGTTTCTTTGAATGTACTCCTTATCTGTATATGTGCTCTGCATGTATCTATAATATGCCTGTATGTGTATGCCTGACTGCTTATATATATTATATGTTGCATTTTGCAACTATTTCAGGCTTGTGTGTATATGTTGGCTCTCATGATGCAACATCTTGATGGTTTGATAAGTCTTCATGTTAATCTGAGAATCTGTTCTGAGCATTTTTGTTTGTACATGTTCCCTTGCTGACATCCTCTGATATGTTGGGACATCTCTATGAAGACTAGTGTAGAAGTTAGCACTTGTGCTAGAACATCTCTGTGCTTCTGAGATTCTGGTTTTCTCAGATGTTGTACATGTTCCCTGCAAATGCTCAATCCAAGGTTGGAACATGTTTGTAAGACTCTGTGCAGATGTTGGCACTTCAGCTGCAACATCTTGATGTAATTCTGAGAGTTTTCTCAGAATTCTAGTGTACATGTTCCCTGCTACTCTTATATTATGGAACATGTGTGGATGACTTCTTAATGTCAAAGTGTGTGTGTGACCTTTGATAGGTCTGCTAGTATATATTTGCTGATAGTTTGCTAGTTTGTGAATATTCCTTGAATGTCTATGTCCAGATCCTGAATCTTATCTGTCTATGCATTTGGAGCTTGTTAAAAGGTTAAAATTTCATGAATGCATATATTCAAGGGGAGTGATACTTCTATGTGTGCTTGTGCTTAGACAAATCTGATTGAAGGATGTTGAGTCAGTAGTTTAAACATGTGTATCTATCACTTGTAAGTTAGGGGATTTGTGTTTCCTGACTTCTTTTTGTTGTTGTTGATAGTTCTCTGAAGACATCCAAGTTTGTCACATGTAAGTATGGGAATCTAGGTTTCTGTGCTTCTATGGTTAGTTGGTGACAGTACTCTGTAGGTATGGGTAATTTGTTTTTTCCTTGCCTCTATGTGTGGCAGGTACTCCTGTCTGATGTGCTAAAGGATGTTGGAATATCCTATGTCTGTAGCATTGGAACTTAATTTTCCTCTGCTCTTGAGAGAGCTTGCATCTCTCCTCTTCTGTGTTGGAAGTTATCTTCCTTGACTGTAGCATTGGAATTTATTTTTCCTCTGCTCTTGAGAGAAATTGGTTCTCTCTTCATCTCCTGTACAAGAACTTATGTTCCCTAGTTGTAGCTTAGGAATTTATTCCTTAGCTCTGGAGACTATGCTACAAATCTGATCCGCTGCTGCATGTCTCTGATCCAGTGTAATACCTCTGCCAGCTTAAGCTGTGATTGAAGATCTGTGAGGTATTCTATGTATGCACACCTTTGTTTTGTCTAAAGTGATATTGTCTGCTACTTCTTCTTCTTAAATATGTGTTCGTGATGACTTGAGGAAGTGTATCTATGGTGTCTCTTTGGATTCTGTGTGCTAGCTGTATCTTCATTGGTGTGTGCTCATGCTCTTGGAGGAATGGTATCTTTTGTATCCCTGTGTTTCGTAAGTATTGGCCTTGATTTGTTTTAGCAAAAAATTTGCCAAAGGGGGAGATTGTTGGGTATTTGTATTGGTTGCATTGTTGCTAAAACAAATATCCTTGTTCTGTAAGTTGGAACCAATGTTCCAGCATGTGGTTAGGCAGCTCTGTAAGATATTGGATACAATGTTCCAACATCTTGGCATGGTTCAGTGTGTCTGGGTTTCTGCCTTATCTGTACGCGCGTATTTTATTGTTTAAGGAAACCGTATTTCCTTTACTTACTGACCAAGTAACGCGCATATTTTATAAGAATCAATTTTGGAATATTTCTAAAATAGATATTTTATTTTAGGAAATATTTGTTACGATTTGGAATGTTTCAAAATAGGTTCCGACATATTAGGACTTTCCAGATTTGTTTCTGATTCTGTTTTGCAGGTTTGCTGAACCAATTGATAGACGTTTGGCAAGTGCACCAAATACTATCGAAGTAGTAAAAATATCGTTCCCACGAGGACTGCTTTTAACTTCAATAATTCAATTGCGTTATATAATTAGGATGTATAAAAGTTATTTTTGGTTTGCCACTAGGCAGTAGATTTGGTTTGATTTTAAGAAATCAAATAAAGAAGTAAAGATTTGATTAAGAAAATAGGAGAGAGATGAGATCAGGTCTTCGAATCCTCTATGTTTCCCCTAATTGGTTACTGCACCTATTATTACTAATGATTCTCTAGTTTCACGATAGTTAACAAATTAGCCCTAATCAATCCCTTGAGTTAGAACCCTCTTTTTAAACTACAGCCCCTAATTCCTTAGGTGGTCTAATAATCATCAAAGGTTTAAGCACGTTAACCTAATATCACTAACAAACGATTATCCATTCCTAGACTAACCATGTTTATTAGAACAATTCAATTAGGTCTAAGTCGAAAGCTATGGTCAGTAGTCATTCGATCTCACAAAATCATGTTTATATTTGATCAGGATATAAAAAGCAGTAAGAACAATTGAATTGAATGAAAACTAGAATATCATTAATAAGTAATAGAGTTTCACAGCAACATATGATCAATTAGGGTTACATAGGTTCATCTCCGACCTAATCTCTAAGAGATTTAGCTACTCATAATTGAGTTTACAAATAGCATAATCAATGAAAGAATTAAAACATACATAAACTGGGTTAGAGATGATGAAATCCTCTCCGCTGCAGCCTTCTGGGTGTTAAAATCGCACTTTCGTTCTCCAAAATCGTAACCCTTGTTCTTCAGATTGAGTGCAGTATTTATAGAAGTCATGGGCCTGACCCATCAAAATCGCGCCGCGCCATGTATATAGGCGTGCCGCGATTTCCCTCAAACAGGGAGGATGTAATTTTGTTTCAAAAATCGCAGCACGGCTTGAAATTGGCGTGGCGCGATTTCCTTCGAACAGACTTCAACATTTAAGCTTTTTGCACTCCAGAACAGTAGAAATTGCATAAGAACTCTATCAAAATGTCACAATAAGTCCCTAATATTACGTAATGACAGAATGTCATCACAACCCCAAACTTAAACCATTCCTTGTCCTCAAGGAATTTGCTTGCAACAGTGACAAACGACAGTAAAATAACAGTTACCTGACAAAACGATAGTACCCAAAAGTTCATTCTCCTTCTAGCTAAAGATGAGCTAGTTTGACTTGTTCGCATCCACCAATTCACAACTCCACGCATTCAATTGAACAAGGTTCTACCAGTCGACATGCAGGTCTACATATTACCATACGCTTGAAAAGTTTCTAAATATCAATCAAAGTCAATATCATTACACACTTTTGAGGTCTTTAGGGTTATAACGGGGCTTAGGTGAAAGGTGGGATATATTTGGATAAGTAGGCTACACAAAATTTGAGTTAGGCATTCCTACGGAAGTTAAAGCACAAAATTCAATCCTTCATTCATTCACCTTGTGGAAATACAATCAATGCAAAGGTACTAGAGAATATTTTTAACATTTAGGGACAATCGAGTTTGAAGTTACTCGGATTTTCAATGTTTTGTCCCTTTTTCATCATTCAATTTCTTTTTTTTTTTTTTTTGATACACCATTTTTGTGTGTATTTTGCATGTCAATTTCATATTTCTTTCATTTTTGTTCTCTAATTCTCTAGTACCCCCACCCCAAACTTAGTTGGCTGCAAATTCCAATAGCAACCCCAAACTTAATCTTTAGCAACATTCTACAATGCCTTAACTCAGAAAATACATTAAGGGACAAGTCCTAAAAGTCTCTAGGCTTGTAATGTAGTTTGTCACCGAACAAAAAGTTCTAATCCTACCGGCTCATAATTGGTTAAGAAAGGATAAATTCAACAAATTAAAACAGGGTAGGCTTCAAAAAGGCTCACAGGACCAAGCACTTTTGCCTCAGTGTGTAATTGACAAAGACCAATCAATAGTAGAGAAACAATGCAAGTTCTAGAAATGTAGTTGCATGGAAAACTAATCTAAATATAAGTAAATTGAAAAACAAGATTTGGCAATGAACCTTATGGCTGAGATTTCTGGGAGTATGTGACTACCTAGCAACGCCGTACACTTCGCCTTTGAATCAAGTCACCCCTCCTTTAGAACTTTTGGAATACCGTTTCATCAAACAACTGTTACTAAACTGGAATAAGTCACATGAAACAAAACAAATTCATTAATAATAAACAAGTGCAGGAGCAATTACAATAGGGAAATAAGTTCAATGGACTTCGACATAAAAAGAAAATAAAGAAAATACATCAAAAGAAAAATAACTAAAAATAAAATACAAAGCAGAAAATGCTAATCCATCAGTAGATCAGCCCATGTTCACACCATCATCCGAGTGTCCAGCCCCCGGTGTCCTCAATCCTTCGAAGATGCCATCCCCTTGATCTTGCTCGGTGGTGTTGAAATCATCAGTGATTTCCCTCCTCATGCGCAGCCCATACTCTTCTTGATGTGTAAAATATTGCTCCATGTGCTCACGGGAGCCTCCAAACCTCTCATAAGACCCACGAATCGGACCCATATGCAATTGAGCCTCCGCAGCAAACGCAGCTGAGAACCTAGGACGGTTCACCCACAACTGGTCCGAAGTCTCATTCATCCAATTAGCTTGCACATGCATGAATTCCTCAAGCTTTGGATGAAGAGGAGCATAACCTCCTTGGCTACTACTCCCTCCTTGCTCCATTTGTTGTTGCCTCGCTGCCTCCCTCTCTCTCTCCTTCATATAGCCTTCATATTTCTTGACAAACCCATCCATGACCGAGTCGGTGATTGGCTTCATATTGCTTGTGTTGAGATCACTATCATAAGCCGGTACCAACTCTTGCTCACACAACCAATTAATTAGACTCCCATGCCCCAATTGTGTGGTGTTTCCGGTTGCTAGATCATGAAGACTATTGGCCAAGAGGCGGCCAATATCTATAGGGTGCTCCTTGATGATGGCATAGGCAGCAAGCACCCTCTTGAGAGGAATTTCAGAAGTGCAGGATGCACTCTCAAGAGTCTGGACCACATATGATACCCACGCCTTGGGTACCGGCAGCATCTCCGCATAGGTAAGCATCCGGGACTTTTTCCAAGTCGACCCAGGCCTACACATGGTGGTGATGATCTCATCAAAAGTATCCTCCGTAATAGCAAATCTCTCCCTCCTCAATTTTTCAACCCAACACTCTTCCGGTGCTTGAACATTCAGCCATGCGTTGAGAGCATCCGGGCTGAAGTCAATGTACTTTCCTCGAACAAAAGATTGAAAGGGTGTATCGGACACCCTTGCATTTGCAAAGAATTCGACGATCACCGTTTTGTTGTTTGCCTCGTCGATCATTTCATTCAATCTTGTCCATCCCCTCCTTCGTATTTCAGACTCAAAGAAAGGATATTTCACAAGCTTTGTGAAATCAAACTTCCTCTCCCCTATGACTTCAAAACTCTTCATAGATTGATGGAACTCCTGGGCTAGGTCATTGATGAAATGGATGGCGTTTTCGGGTGGTTCGGATGCGGCACGGGGGCGTTTGGATTTGCTTGTGGATGGTTTGGGGTTGGTGGCTTTCTTGGAGCGAGTGTTTCTTTGGTTGGAGGCCATTTGTGGTTTAGGAAGATGGTGAAAGGAAAGTTTTGTGAAGTTTGGGAAAATTTGGAATGTTTGTGGTTTGATGGTGGTTTGGGTTGGTGAATTTGTGATAAGAATGTGGTTTGATGATGGTTAGGAAGTGAATATTGAGATGAAGATGAAGAGAATTCGTGAATGGAAGTTTAGGGAAGTTTTGGTAGAGAAAGGTAGGAAGAATGGAATGAAAATGATGATGAACAGTGAAGGATTTATAGGTCTGTTTGGGCAAAATCGCGGCACGCCAAAATGCAAGGCGCGGCGCGATTTTGAGTTGCAACGGTCAATAACGGGCAAATTTTGTAACGGCTAGTAACGGATAGTTCCAACGGCTATTTTTTTTTTCACAAAACAGTCAAAATCGCGCCGCGCCTTGTATATTGGCGTGCCGCGATTTTGGTGAAACAGGGGGTAATTCCTTGCTTTCTCAGGCCAAAAATTTTGTTTTCTTGAAAAATGCCTGAGTTCATTGAATCTTTGAAAAACTTTTGAGGAGAAAATCATGCAAGACATCAGTACCTTGCATGATTTTCTTGGCAAGAGGTATCCTTGAACAAATTTTTAAACTTTCCTGCCTTGTATTAAAAGAAAAGAAAAATATTTTTGTGTTTTTATTTTAGAAAGCAATAAAATCATACCTGAAAAATAAATAGTGGGTTGCCTCCCACTTAGCGCTTCTTTACCGTCACTAGCTTGACTGATGACTATCCCTAAGGATCAGTTGATGTGGCTCCCTCTTCATTGTTTGGGAGTCCTCCTTCACGGTACCGTTTCAGCTTTTGTTCCTTACCCTTGAAAGTTCCTTGTGCACCAGACTTCCTTAGGTCCACAGCTTCATCAACAGGCTTGTTTCTGGCCAACCCTTCGTCATAGTACCTCCTAATTCTTTCTAAAGTATCAGAGAGAGTTGAAAGCATACACCATTGAAAAGCAGCCGGCCCATTACGCCTCCCATAGGGAATCCTCTTATAAGCCAATTTACCACCTGGACCAGTGGTAGTAGTCTTTATTTCATTGTTACCAGCTGTCAATCCCCCATACTTGTTGTCACGGATGTCTCCTAATGATTGCTGTTGCATCTGTCCTTTGCTTACTTCCAGTTGCTTAACACCCTCTATCATTCCAACATCTTCAATCACTTCTTGTCTGTCTCTAGATTCCACACTTTCCACCTCCGTAGATCGAATAGGTTGAGATTCAAGGGATTTATCTTCGTCTGTTTCTTCCACCACGTCAATCCGGTAACACTTGGGATTCTCATCTTGGTGCTTCATTGCCTCAAAGATATTGAAGACTACCTGCTCCTTATGGAATCTCAACATTAGCTCTCCACGCTCAACATCAATCAAAGCACGACCAGTTGCAAGGAAAGGTCTCCCTAGAATGAGTGGCATGTCTTCATCTTCAGCCATATCTAGGACCACAAAATCTGCTGGGAACACCAAGTCATTAACCTTGACTAGCACATCTTCAAGTATACCGAAAGGATAAGAGATTGACCGATCAGCTAAAGTAATGGTCATTCTTGTTGGTTTTGGTTCCCCACACTTAAGCTTCTTCATCATTGAAAGAGGCATCAGATTTATACTTGCTCCCAAGTCACATAAATCTCTTCCAATGTCTACCGGTCCAATTGAACAAGGGATAGTAAAAGCACTAGGATCCTTCAGCTTAGGTGGCAGCTTCTTTTGAAGAATAGCACTACAATTCTCAGAAAGTGCTATGTTCTCATCATCCTTAGGCTTCCTTCGTTTAGTCAACAAGTCTTTCATGAACTTAGCATATAACGGCATTTGATCAAGAGCTTCACCAAAAGGAATATTCACCTGAAGTTGTGAGAAAAGTTGCATGAATTTCTTGAATTGGCCTTCATCCTTTTCTTTCTTCTTTGAAAGGTGAGGGTATGGAAGCTTCACATATGATGGAATAACCTGTGGTTTGTCTCCATCTTTCAAAATCTGACTCTTCGACTTCCTCAAGATTGAATCTTCATCAATTAACTTCTCACTTTTTTCTCCCTCTATTTTTTTCTTCCTTTCGTTTTCAACTTCTCCATGATCATTTTCTTTTTCAACTACACCCTCATCATTTTTTTCAACTACATCATTCTCCTCCACCTCAACCACTTCATCAACCTTCTTTGGAGCTTTTGGAACTAAAGGTGTCAAAACCTTTTTGCTCCTCAGTTCAATAGCATTACAAGACTCATTCTTAGGGTTATCTTTAGTGTTACCTGAGAATCCGCCTTTGTTTTGTTCAGCCAACTGCTTAGCTAATTGCCCCAGTTGAGTTTCAAGCATCTTCCTAGAAGCTTCATTGTTCTTTCTTTCAGCTTCTTGACTCTTCTTCATCTCTTCAAAGTTGCCTTGAGTCATCTTCATGAAGTTCATCATAGTTTCCTCAAGAGCTGATGGCTTCCTTTGTTGTTGTTGAGGAGGAGTAAGCATCTGAGAGTTCAAAGCATTGTTATTTGAGTAGCTTAAATTTGGATGCTTATTAATGCCTGAATTGTAGTATTGATTCTGCCTTTGATATCCTCCCATGAAGTTAGCTTCTTCACTTGATCCTTCCGGAACACATTCACCGTTGGGATGTTCTTCACCACATAAGTCACACTTGATTGCAGCCACTTGTTGTTGCTTATGAGCCAAAGTGAAGCCTTGAAACTCCTTAGTTAGAGCTTCGATTTGTTTGTTCATAGCTGCTTGGTTAGCAAGGATAGCAGTTTGTTCACTCACCCCAAACACTCCTCTTTCTTTCTTTTTAGCTTGATCACGATACTCATTGCCAGCCATGTTTTCAATTAGAGCTTGAACTTCATGATCAGTTTTACTTTTGAGACTACCTCCCGCGGAAGCATCTAAGAACATTCTAGTGTTTGGTGTTACCCCCTCGGTGAAGATTTGGAGGTATTGTTTCTCAGTGAACTCATGATTAGGGCACCTCTTAAGAAGCAAATTGAATCGCTCCCAAGCATCATACAATGATCCGCCTTCTCCTTGCTTGAAGTTAGAGATCTCCATCTTCTTTTCCCAATATTTAGACATAGGGAAATATTTCTCCAAGAACTTCAGCTCTAACTCTTCCCATGTTTGGACAGTCCCGTTTGGAATTGTTAGCAACCAATCTTTTGCTCTTCCCGTCAAGGTGAAAGGAAACAGCCTTAGCTTCTTTTGTGCTTCAGTTACGGTTGCTGGTTGCACACAAAACTCGCAGGTTTCAGCAAAGCGGCTCAAGTGTTCATGAGGACTCATAGCTTCAGTCCCATCGAATTGCTTGTCCCTCAAACCGTTGAGGACAGTTGTCTTGATGTCGAACGCTACGGGGTTAGCTGGTTGAAAAGTGTGGGTCAGTTGACCGCGATGAGTGGCTAACCCGTAGTCTCCTAGTTTAGGTCTTGGTGGTACAACTCCTTCTCCTTCCATAGTTGCAGATTTAGGAGAAGAGATTGTTTCAGATTCACTTGAGAGTTGCTCCGGTATTTGTTCTCGAACACCCGGTGGAACGGACTGAGCTAACCTTTGCGATCGGACAGCTTTCCGAAGTGCTCTAGCAGTCCTTTCAATTTCCGGATCGTACTCTAAGTCGTCAGAGCTCTGTTTACCTCGCATAAACAGCAAAATACCTTAGTAGCACTGCACAACGCAAAGTAATCAAGTGAATATGAAAACAGAAAAATAAAAATTAAAAACAGAAAATTAAATTGCAAAAACCCTAAACTATAACGTAATTGCCTTGTTGAAATAATTCAACAGTCCCCGGCAACGGCGCCAAAAACTTGATAGACGTTTGGCAAGTGCACCAAATACTATCGAAGTAGTAAAAATATCGTTCCCACGAGGACTGTTTTTAACTTCAATAATTCAATTGCGTTATATAATTAGGATGTATAAAAGTTATTTTTGGTTTGCCACTAGGCAGTAGATTTGGTTTGATTTTAAGAAATCAAATAAAGAAGTAAAGATTTGATAAAGAAAATAGGAGAGAGATGAGATCAGGTCTTCGAATCCTCTATGTTTCCCCTAATTGGTTACTGCACCTATTATTACTAATGATTCTCTAGTTTCACGATAGTTAACAAATTAGCCCTAATCAATCCCTTGAGTTAGAACCCTCTTTTTAAACTACAGCCCCTAATTCCTTAGGTGGTCTAATAATCATCAAAGGTTTAAGCACGTTAACCTAATATCACTAACAAACGATTATCCATTCCTAGACTAACCATGTTTATTAGAACAATTCAATTAGGTCTAAGTCGAAAGCTATGGTCAGTAGTCATTCGATCTCACAAAATCATGTTTATATTTGATCAGGATATAAAAAGCAGTAAGAACAATTGAATTGAATGAAAACTAGAATATCATTAATAAGTAATAGAGTTTCACAGCAACATATGATCAATTAGGGTTACATAGGTTCATCTCCGACCTAATCTCTAAGAGATTTAGCTACTCATAATTGAGTTTACAAATAGCATAATCAATGAAAGAATTAAAACATACATAAACTGGGTTAGAGATGATGAAATCCTCTCCGCTGCAGCCTTCTGGGTGTTAAAATCGCACTTTCGTTCTCCAAAATCGTAACCCTTGTTCTTCAGATTGAGTGCAGTATTTATAGAAGTCATGGGCCTGACCCATCAAAATCGCGCCGCGCCATGTATATAGGCGTGCCGCGATTTCCCTCAAACAGGGAGGATGTAATTTTGTTTCAAAAATCGCAGCACGGCTTGAAATTGGCGTGGCGCGATTTCCTTCGAACAGACTTCAACATTTAAGCTTTTTGCACTCCAGAACAGTAGAAATTGCATAAGAACTCTATCAAAATGTCACAATAAGTCCCTAATATTACGTAATGACAGAATGTCATCACCAATCTTCAAGTTTACTGAAGCCCAACGAATTATTTAGTGCAAGCTGCTTCAGTATAAAAGGAAGACTTCAAGACCTAATTGCTCATTCAAGCCGGCATACTAAAAAGTTTAGATCTTTAGGGTTTGAGTCATCATGTATTCTGTTCTTGTGTCGTTTGTGATGCAAGTCTAGAATCTATTGTGTGTTCTTTCCTGTATCGCCTGTGATACTTGTTTAGGACTGAGTGTGTGAGTATTGATACTCTTGTGCATCAAACCGAAGTTGTGAAACAAGGTTTGGTTGTTTGTGTTGGAAGGTAACTTCTATCTTGTTGTGTTTGAGGTCTGATAGGTCACTGGGGCAGTGACTGACCATTAGGATAGTGAGATGGGATCTCAGATCTAGGAGTTCCTAGGTTGAAGTCTATACGGGTAGGTCCTAGGTCATATAGTGTAAACGAGGAGTTTGCTGATAGCTATTGAATAAGGACTACACTAGTGGATTTCCTTCCTGGCTTGGTAGCCCCCAGATGTAAGCGTGTTGTGCTGAACTGGGTCAATAAACTCACTGTGTTCTTTTTTTTCTGTCCTTTATTTTTCTTGTTTTTATTTCTGTTTTATCGCTCGATGTTGAAACATTAATCGGAACATTGCAAACGTTAAAACATCTGACAGAACATATAAAACAAGTACGCTAGAATCACATAGGGAATCCTCTTCTGGAATTCAACACAGATTTCAACTCTAGAGCTGAATATCTCTGGTCTCATGGACTGATATCAGATTCAACCTATGATTCCTTCACAAAAATATGCAACTTTTCACAAATTAGAAGACAATATGCAAGCGGCGCACTTACTACCGGTTGTGCAAGAGTAAATAGGCTAGTGTTAATGGAGGTTAGTAGATATAATTTTTTTTAAAAAAAGAAGTTGGGAATGAAAAATAATTAATATTTAAAATCACACTAATAATTATTATATAGTTCGTTTTGAGGGGATTTAAACTCCGTCCATTGAAGCTATTAAACTAAACTCTTACCTCTGAGGTGGCACCTTATCGACAGGTTATTAGATATATTAATTTATATGATGTTACTCTTGATGTCTGTTTATCAACAGTAGAACAACAAGCATATGTGCTTACTCAACTGGTAAACGCACTTCTCCACTCCCTTTCAATCTAGATTCTCTTTCTATTTTATGTTCATTTTCATATGCTTACCAGGGCCGGTCCTAGGGCATAGGCCGCGAGTGCGATGGCCTAGGGCCCTTGTCGGTAGGGGGCCCAAAAAAAATTTTAAGGTGGGGGGTGTATATAGAAATATTTGGATTTTGGGGGATATATATAGCAAAATTCTCTGAAAAGGCCCAAACTTTGACATGATATAGGAATGGGCTGATATCTGTTAATGTTTTTGGTCCTTTTAGTGAGATTTGCTATATATATCCCATGCAGCACAAAAATTTCTATATACACCCTCCAATAAAAAAATTTGGTTGTTCTTCATAATATGCTCGAAAATTTATTATCGAAGAAATTGGCGATATTTTTTTTTGCCCTTTGTTCCTAATAATGTGCTTCACTAATATTAAAAATATCGACGATATTTATTATCCAAGAAATTGGGATAATTTTCATAACAAAGCAAATTCTATTTAAATTGAAAATGGGGTGCTAAAATTTCAGTCTATTTCGCATGTGCTATTTTTCTCTAATTTTACGATATTTTATTTTGTTTTGGTGTATATAGAGTATTTAATTTATTTTTAGATGTTGTCTAAAAAACATTTATTTGGTAGTGAAAAACGAAATGAAGATCTAAAAAAACACAACGAGCTAAAAAAAATTATGATGTATTATATAAGGCTTTTTTTTCATATTATGCCTAAGGCCCGTAAAACTCTAGGAACGGCCCTGATGCTTACCTTCATGTCTGGTTTAGCAAGAGGAAGAGAAGATAGATGTTTGTGTGGAAGATGAAACATTCACATACTTGAATAGGAAAGAAGTGCAAAAAAGCTCTTCATGCTAAGCTTGTAGGGATCACCACATGGACCGCTTGTAGTGGGTAAGTTTTATAGTATGAAGGATGGCTTTGCATTAAAATTTAGAACTTATTATGATTCTTAAAATCACTTGGATTAATTTATGGAAATGAATGGGATAAAGTTGAATTGCATTGATGAGTTAGTCACTAAAGTTACAAAATGTTCCTTAAAATTGAAACTTTTAAATCATACTAATTTTTTAAGGAAAGTTAAATTAACCCCTGAAATTGTCTTAGGTAACAAACATGCTCAATGATTTTTAATTTGGCCAAATACCACGTTTGGTCCTTTTAGTTTGACAGAATTACCAAGTTAGTCTTTTAAGTTTCGAAAGTTTCAATCAGGTCATTTTAGTTTGACAGAATTTCCAAGTTAGTCCTTTAAGTTTTAAAAGTTTCAAATAGGTCCTTTTAGTTGATAAACTATTTCACCGTTACCCATGTTGTCAGTTAATAATTAACTGATGCTGATGTAGCCGTTAAGTTGTTGACTTGGATCAAAACGTTGCCTTTTAAAAGCTTCAGGGTGTCAAAACGTTACATTTAATCGTCACAAATGATCATTTTAGCATTATAAATGTCATTTAATAGTGCTAGAAAGACATTTGTTATTGTAAATAGCTGTCTTTCTAGCACTATAAATGATCATTGACCAAATTATTCTTTGATTTCAAAGACTAAAATAATGATTTTTTTCCTTCCGATATAGCAAAAGATAGGTTAAGCAGAGAGAAGAATCAGAAACTTCTATCCTCTATCGCGTACTCAAAATATATTATTAAGAAAGGGAATATATGGGGTGGCGGGGGGGGGGGGGGGGGGGGACTTGGCCAGAACCCCCCAAAAGCCAAAGAAACAGCTAAAAAAGAATAACAATCTAAGGAAAATGGTACTCCAGGGACGCTACGACCATGCATGGCTAATTTATCCGCACTGCAATCTCCATCGTGGAAAAAATAGATTGGTTGCATACAAATTTACTTTATGAATAAATCACTGAGGGAAACTCGGAAGTTCGAATTACCTATACCCTTGATATTCCAGTAATTAATCTTCATTAGGGAGAGGAGGGAGGAGGACCCTTAGAGCGGGTTTGATAGGTTGCCTTTCGAATTTTCTTTTTCTGACTATTAGATAAATACAGCGTAAATATCATATCACGTCAACATCTCCAGGATTAGCAATAATATCCCTAACATCCCATGTAGCGCCTGCAACCAAAGTCTGAATCAGTTGATGATTACGAAGAATTTCTCACAACTTTATCAATAACATTATTTCGGTTAATGATTCCTTCAAAATTAAATAGAACAGTAATATATTCCTTTATTTTTATTGTTAAATTTATTCGGAAGCAAGAGAATATGGTAGTTCATCTTTATATTTCTCCTGTATGTATTCGCTCTTTGTTGATTAATTTTTTTTCAAGGACTCTTGTTGATAACAATCTAAGGAAAATGGTACTCCAGGGACGCTACGACCATGCATGGCTAATTTATCCGCACTGCAATCTCCATCGTGGAAAAAATAGATTGGTTGCATACAAATTTACTTTATGAATAAATCACTGAGGGAAACTCGGAAGTTCGAATTACCTATACCCTTGATATTCCAGTAATTAATCTTCATTAGGGAGAGGAGGGAGGAGGACCCACTACTACAAAATTGGGAAAATATAGCGCCTCATTACCAGCGCTTTTAACACTAAAGCGTTATAAATCAAAACACGGAGGCTTTAAATAGCGCTTTTACAAAAAAACGCTATTTCTGATACTTTATTTTTATAGTGCTTTATTCTAAAAGTGCTATCGTAGGTTCATAAAAAAATATTAAATATAATAAAACTTGAACGATTGTACATAGGCTGCGTTTTATTTAGAAAGCGCTATGTATGGGTCAAGCTTAAATAGCGCTTTAAAGCACTATCATAGGTAATGAAAATATAGCGTTTATTTACTGACGAAAAGCGCTATATAACAATTAATTTCGTTCCATCCCAGTGGTTAAATCATTTGACGCGTAGGTTTTGACGCGTAGGTAAGTGTCACCTGTTCGATCCCCTCTGTTTTGGTATTTTTCATTCCTTTCATTTTTTGTTCGATCCCCTCTGTTTTGGTATTTTTCATTCCTTTCATTTTTTTGTTCGATCCCCTCTGTTTTAGTATTTTTCATTCCTTTCATTTTTTTTTTTAATTTTTTTGAATGGCTTTCATTCCTCATCAATTAAAATACGCTATCCCAAAAATAAAAAAAAAATATGCTTTTTTTTTTATTATAAACGAAACCCACAGAACTTTACTTTCCTCAAAACTTTTGGAAAACATCGATCTCCCTCTTAACCCAAACCTTTACTTCCCACAAACCCTAAACCCAATCTGAGAAAACACAATCTTCCTCACACAAAGTCTTACGATTCATCACGAAACGTCGTCACATTCGATACCGCAATCTGGTGTCCATCACCACCACTCACCGTCGCCACTCTCTCTAAATCACCACAGTTGAACGGTGTGGTTTGTTTTCCCCAATCTATCTCTCTCTCCCTCGAACGGTGATCTCCATGTCTTCGGCGATTCTTTCTTTTTCCAGGTGTCGATCTTGATATCTTTTAACTCTTTGTTTGTTGTAATCAATAGAATTATCTGTTTATTCAATGTTCATTAAGTTTTTTTTTTTTTTTGAAATAAATCGATGTTCATTAAGTTGTTAGGTAGCAATAAAAGGGTTGTTGTGGTCAAGAAAATTGTTAATTTTTTTTTTCTATACAAATAAAAATTGTTCTTTTAGACCGTGTAGTTCTAAGTCTACAATTTCAACTAGCTCTCTGTTCCTATTAGGAAGATATATTGAGCGGTGTTACCTTTTATTTTAGATTGGGATGATTTAATTTCATTTCTTTCCAATGTTAATTGTATATTCTCTCCAATTATTTTAGTTGTTCACTCTGATTGATTCAATAATAGCAGTAATCCAATGGTTTTATTAGTACTCTTTATATGGTTAATTGATGATGAGAGGTTGCTAGTATATATGGTAATCAATTCATACGTAAATAAAGCTTAGTCTAATATGTATACTTTTACCATTAACTAAGATATTTCTTCTAGTAATTAGATATTATATTAGGTTGTTTTACAATACTCAACAAAATGATGACTATCAATTTATAATTGTCATCTCAACTGGCCATTTATGATTAATATTTACACTATAAGTTTATCATCTAGTAAATGCATAAAGAATTTTAACACAATTGACAATTATCGTGAACATCAAAAAACAAAAAACAAAAAAACTTTAAAAGTTGTAGAAAGTTGAAATGTCCGTGTGATGCCATGGACAATATGGTTAGGATTTTTGGGTGAGGGAATATCTTGTTTGGAGTTTAAGCTTGGGGAGAGTGAGGGTAAGTGGGTTTGGCATCAGGGCAGTGAGTTCTCGGTGAATTCCGTGTATATGTTGTTTGAGGGGCTGTTGGTGAGAGTAGGTAGCATGGGCGAGGTGGAGGAGAGTGTTCGAGAAATTATGGAAAAGCACGGCACCCTCCAAAGTATCGCCTTCTCTTAGAAACTGTTGCTTGACAGTATCCCAACTATGAGAAATTTAGTGGTTTGTCGTGTCATTCCCCATGGGGCTTCGACGAATTGTGCTTTCGGTGTTGGAAGGGAGAAGTCGTCAATTAATCTTTCATTCATTGTGATTTGACGCTTAAAGTGTGATCCTAGGTGTTTTTTCATTCATTGTGATTTGATACCTAAAGTGTGATCCTAGGTGTTTTTTCATCCATTGTGATTTGGCGCTTAAAGTGTGGTATGTCCTCGTTGTTTAGGTCGCTGTATATTGGTTTTTGTTGTTATATGTTGTTTGTGTAAATCCATTTTCACTACCCAATTGCTAACATCTTATGCGGCCCTATACCTTATGCGGCCCTAATTTAGATGTTTATTGGCTATGCTTGTAAAAAATTTAAAGCCTCTTGGTAATAACTTTTATTATGTGTAATGACAAAGCCTCTTTGTTTGTTTGAATGTTCTTGTTAATTTGGTGATTAAGCTTTCAGGCATTTCAGAGGGGAATGGATAGGAATTGAGCTACATGCATGTCATCGAACTGAATTGCTCCCATCAAGATTTAATTGTATCTTTTAACATAGGTTTCAGAGTGTTGTTAATTATACATTATTTTGACATTGTTCTGAATTTTTTCAGCCATCTGGTCTACATTCTCAGCCAAAATTTATTGAACCCTTGCTCATATTACACTAGAGGTCTTGTCAAGAAGAGAATATGACGGGAAGGTAACTAACTTAATCAATATATTTAATCAACTTTTTTTTTAATTATCTGTTACTCATTATGAATAAAGATTTGGTCAACATATATGTTTGTATCCTTGATAAGCCAAAGAGTTTCTAAGAAGTCACATAATGATAGCCTATATAATATCAAAACACGGTACACGTTTGAATCCAGCCAAGAGTTACCAATGTCTTTTTTCTATATTCAGGTGAAGGCGGTTACCAAAATATGAAAGTGCATCATGATCTATATGTCTGTTATGGGGAAAAAGACTGAGACGACCAAGGAAGATTGAGAAGACCAAGAAGATAGATGAAGACTGTATGATACCATTGAAGATTTTGATCTTTATGTTAACTAATTAGTTGTAACTCTTAGAGATATCCATGTTACCATATTAGAGGCTATACATTTATGACTTTTATGCTATATATACATACATTTTTTATGATTTGGTAAATTTTATTTGATAAATAATAGTCTCAAATATAATGTGCCAAAATTATATATATTTCCCTTTAAATTTCTAATTTTATATATATTTTACTTTAAATTAATAAAAAACGCTATCTGTAATGAAAAAAAAAATTGACAAAAAACTAATAAAATAAATGCTTCTCCTAGCGCTTTTTTTCCTTTATAAAGCGTTGTCTAAACATATTGTTACATAGCGCTTTTAAAACAAAAACGCTGTTTTTAAACCTGTCTTAGATGGCGTTTACTTTTGAAAGCGCTATCTAAGGAGAACCTTTGCTAGCGCTTTTTGACATAAAGCGCTATATAAACCCTGCTTTAGCTAGCGCTTTATACAGAAAAAAAACGCTATATTACCTTTACCAGCGCCATTTACAATAGCGCTTCAAAAGCGCTATCTAAAGCAAAAAAAAAGCGCTATATAAGCCCATTTTTGTAGTAGTGACCCTTAGAGCGGGTTTGATAGGTTGCCTTTCGAATTTTCTTTTTCTGACTATTAGATAAATACAGCGTAAATATCATATCACGTCAACATCTCCAGGATTAGCAATAATATCCCTAACATCCCATGTAGCGCCTGCAACCAAAGTCTGAATCAGTTGATGATTACGAAGAATTTCTCACAACTTTATCAATAACATTATTTCGGTTAATGATTCCTTCAAAATTAAATAGAACAGTAATATATTCCTTTATTTTTATTGTTAAATTTATTCGGAAGCAAGAGAATATGGTAGTTCATCTTTATATTTCTCCTGTATGTATTCGCTCTTTGTTGATTAATTTTTTTTCAAGGACTCTTGTTGATAACAATCTAAGGAAAATGGTACTCCAGGGACGCTACGACCATGCATGGCTAATTTATCCGCACTGCAATCTCCATCGTGGAAAAAATAGATTGGTTGCATACAAATTTACTTTATGAATAAATCACTGAGGGAAACTCGGAAGTTCGAATTACCTATACCCTTGATATTCCAGTAATTAATCTTCATTAGGGAGAGGAGGGAGGAGGACCCTTAGAGCGGGTTTGATAGGTTGCCTTTCGAATTTTCTTTTTCTGACTATTAGATAAATACAGCGTAAATATCATATCACGTCAACATCTCCAGGATTAGCAATAATGTCCCTAACATCCCGTGTAGCGCCTGCAACCAAAGTCTGAATCAGTTGATGATTACGGGGGGGGGGGGGGGGGACTTGGCCAGAACCCCCCAAAAGCCAAAGAAACAGCTAAAAAAGAATAACAATCTAAGGAAAATGGTACTCCAGGGACGCTACGACCATGCATGGCTAATTTATCCGCACTGCAATCTCCATCGTGGAAAAAATAGATTGGTTGCATACAAATTTACTTTATGAATAAATCACTGAGGGAAACTCGGAAGTTCGAATTACCTATACCCTTGATATTCCAGTAATTAATCTTCATTAGGGAGAGGAGGGAGGAGGACCCTTAGAGCGGGTTTGATAGGTTGCCTTTCGAATTTTCTTTTTCTGACTATTAGATAAATACAGCGTAAATATCATATCACGTCAACATCTCCAGGATTAGCAATAATGTCCCTAACATCCCGTGTAGCGCCTGCAACCAAAGTCTGAATCAGTTGATGATTACGAAGAATTTCTCACAACTTTATCAATAACATTATTTCGGTTAATGATTCCTTCAAAATTAAATAGAACAGTAATATATTCCTTTATTTTTATTGTTAAATTTATTCGGAAGCAAGAGAATATGGTAGTTCATCTTTATATTTCTCCTGTATGTATTCGCTCTTTGTTGATTAATTTTTTTTCAAGGACTCTTGTTGATAATTGAAATGAGTTAAGTTTGGTTGTGTAAAAAAAAAAATGGCTCATTTTATCCAAGGTTTGTACTAATAGTAATACCATTTCCTTTATGTTACAGTGTTCTCAAATATGACATGCAAAATTTAGAGATTCCAACCATATCTATTCTGGGAACACTTGTTAAGTCAGGTGTAAGAGTTCTTGTATACAGGTTAGTGTCACTTCTTGACATTACAATCTCACCATTGATTACTTTGTCATATACTTTTGAGCAAGCAAAGCTGTTTTTCTCTGCAGTGGAGATCAAGATTCAGCAATACCTTTGCTTGGAACACGGTCTTTAGTAAATGTATTAGCCAAAGACTTCGGTTTGAACACCACAGAGTCCTATAGAACTTGGTTTAATGGAAGACATGTATGTATTCGTTTGATGGTCAGGATAGGAGAGAGGCAGAATATGATATAAAGTTGAACAGAGATAGGATATGATAAAGATATGATAAGCATTAATCCTATCATGTGTTTGATGCGCACATGATAACAAACAGGATATCATTGTAATTAAATGAAAAAATTGCTCTCATAATTAATTAAATATTGTAAAAATGACATGTTATTAATTATAATAGAACCAAAGGTAATAATAAATGGAAGAATATCAAGGTAATAATAAATAAGGAATGATCTTCTAATCCATAATTTCTAACCCAGCTTATACTCAGGATAGAAATTACAAAGGAAAGTCATGATAGGATAGGAAAATGGTTTATTTTATCTTATCCCTTTGGTGCATCAAACATGAGATTTAAGCAGGATATGATTAATATATCATATCTTGTCTCTCTATCCTGACCATCAAACTGACCCTGAATGTATAAAATCTTTATGGACTTGTTGGGTGGTCGACAATGTTGATAGGATATGTTATAATAGATTTAGAGATATTCTTGCATTAACTCTTACCCAACATAATATGTATCAATGTCGGAATCCTATGTTTTTTGACATTAACGATGTTGATGTGTCTGTGTCTATGTCTTTATCTTCGTTCTATCATATAGATACTTTAAGTCTCACTTACTATATTCACAGACTTTTTTTTAGTAAAAATGATAAAACTTAAAAAGTAACAAATTTTATGTGATTATTTTGAAAAAAAATTAAGTTATTGGATTGAGTACGGAAAAAAAATAGTTTAAATGAATTGTAAAATTGAAATAAAAAATGCATACATCCCTTTTATCTAAAAGAAAAAAAAAACTTGATATTCCTTTTATATATGTGTAGAGGTATAGATATTTAAATATTCAGTTTCTTGTTTGTCAAAAAAAAAATATTCAGTTTCTTGACTGGATAAAAGATGATAAGATTGTAAATAAAGTAGTTTAATTAAATAGTGAATTGGTAGAGTAATGCTACACTAAGAGGAGCATCTCATGAGGCTCCATTTTCACAACCGGGGAGATCGTTGGTGCTGCTAAAGGCATTTTTGGAAGGAAAATCACTTCCAACTATTCTTTGATATATGTATGAATTATGTGATTTCCAATTTTTCCAACGAACATTGTTAAAAACGGTTGAAGTATGATTTTTCTATGTAATTGGTTTCGTTTAGTGAAAAAGCATTTTCTTGTATGTTATATATTGAATATATTAATTATGGAAATTGCTAAATGTTACGGGAGTTTTATGCAAGAAAAGCAAGAATGTTACGTGGCAACATGTAACTCTTTCAAATAATAACCACCACTTACCCCATGTATGGTTAGCCAAAACCTAATTGGTCAAATTCCCTATTTTTTTTATTACACAAATTTCCTATTTATTTGTGGATTCTTCTCTTTCTACCGTAATTGGAGGTATTTAGAAGAGGTCATGGGTAAAATGAATTTCCCACTTGCTTAAGTGGATAATGGAATGTGTCACTTCAGCTTCAGCATCGGTGCTTGTCAATGGGAGTCCGACTGATGAATTTATTTTTGAGAGAGGGCTACGAGAAGGTGATCCTCTTTCTCCTTTTCTTTTTTTGTTAGCTCCTGAAGGTTTAAATGTTATGATGAATACGATGGTGGATAATGGATTATTTAGTGGGTACAATGTTGGGGCGCAAGCTGCTTTGACCGTAACTCATTTACAATTTGCTGATGATACCCTTCTGATTGGTTGGAAAAGTTGGGCAAATGTTCGCACCTTGAAGAATGTTTTGCTTTTGTTTCAGAAAATATCTGGGTTAAAAGTAAACTTTCATAAAAGCATGTTGTTTGGTATTAATGTGGCGGGTTCTTGGCTCCATGAAGCGGAGGTTGTTATGAATTGTAAGCATGGTTGCTTACCTTTTCTGTACTTGGGCTGCCTATTGGTGGTGATCCGAGAAAGCTTCAGTTCTGGAACCCTTTGGTTGAGCGTATTAAAAGTAGACTGTCTGGTTGGAAAAGCAAAAATCTTTCTTTGGGGGGTCGGCAGATTCTCCTTAAGTCTGTATTGTCCTCAATTCCGGTTTATTTTCTTTCCTTCTTCAAAGCTCCCTCAGGTATCATTTCTACCCTTGACTCTATTTTTTGTAATTTTTTTTGGGGAGGGAGTGAGGATGTTAGGAAATTGCCTTGGGTAAAATGGGATACTTTATGTTTACATAGGGAGAATGGAGGTTTGGGGGTCAGGAGGCTGAAGGAGTTTAGTTTTTCTCTTCTTTGTAAATGGGTGTGGAGGATGTTGGAGGAAAGAGGAAGCTTGTGGTATAATGTGTTGTGTGCAAAGTATGGTGAGGAAGGGGGAGGTTATGTGTTGGTGGAGGAGGGGGTTCCGTGTGGTGGCAAAATGTGAACCATATTAAGAGGGGGCGGTTTGTTAGATGATCGATGGCAATTAGATAACATCTCTAGACAGGTGGGGGATGGGATTTCTTCGTTGTTCTGGAAGGATCCTTGGCTGAATGGTGTTACCTTAGATGTTAGATATGCTAGGTTGTTTGATCTTGCTGTTAATAAATGTGTCACTGTCTCTGAAATGTTCTCTTTTGGTTGGGAAGTTAATGGTGAAGCATGGAAGTGGAGAAGGAGACTGTTTGCGTGGGATGAGGGGTTGGTGAGGGAGTGTGCGGAGCAACTTTCGCTTGTAGTTTTGCAGGTTGGTGTGTCTGACATGTGGATTTGGAAACTTCATTCTTCTCACAAGTACACGGTGAAAAGTGCTTATAATCACTTGACAAGTTCAGATGTGACATTTGATGATCGCTGCAATCATATTTTATGGCTTAAGCAAATTCCGCTTAAGGTGAATATTTTTATTTGGCGTTTGTTCCAGAATAGATTAGCAACTAAGATGAATCTCTTTAGGAGAAATATCTTGGATTATAATGAGTACTCTTTTTGTTCGGCTGCATGCGGATTGGTTGAGGATCAAGATCATTTGTTCTTTTCTTGTGCTTTTTATGATCAACTTTGGCTTTTAATATCGGGATGGTTAGGCATCTCAACGACTCTTCAAGGTTCCTTATTTGAGCATTTTCTTCAGTTTGGAGGTCTTAGGGGGTTTTTCCAACAAGTCTCGGTTGCCTTTTAATCTTATTTGGATTTAAGCTCTCTTCATTATTTGAAAGGACCGCAATAGGAGACATTTTCACAATAAATCAGAACAGCTTCTATCTCTATTGGAAAAGATTAAACTCCAAGCATTTTGGTAGTTTAAATCTTATTATGTTGTTTTTAATTTTGAGTATTCAGTTTGGAGGTTAAACCCTTTCTTATTGAAGAACAATTAGAATACTAACATATGTTCAAGTGTGCAGAATCTAAGAATGAGTTTATCATGAATGAACATATGAATAGCATTAGAAGGAACATGAGAAGATTAGAAGAGTAGTAGAAGATCTAAAGGAAGGTCAACCAGAAGTCAACGTTCTTAAGAAGAAGGACGTCTCACAGAAGTTGGAGAGATATCTCAACAGATTCTGTGTAGGACATCAGACTCGGAAGCTGACTGACATACTTGGATCTAGGGGACCCGGAATCCACGTGAGCTTTGTCTTATTTTGTGAGTTGTCGCAATCATAGTATCTAATAGTGCAGTTCTTTGGTCTTCTTCTATCTATGAGTGCAAACAGACAAAAGACCTCAAGAACAAAGAGAATGCAACGGATAATTTTTCTTTCAACAAAGGATATTCAAAGGACTTTTCAACGGAATTATCCATATCAGGCAAAGGGCCAATGTTCTTGATTGAAACTTCTCAACGTCTCTATTTGTACTGACATTTTTCTCCAAGGTCTCTCATTTCACTGCCTATATAAGTAGCTGAAGACCTGAAGAAGTAACAAGACTCTGCTATTTTGATGTTCCATTACTCTGTCAAATCAAAAAGTGCAAAACACTTAGGATTTTATCTTTCAAGTTTATATCTTACCAATCCTAAGGAGTTTGTTCATTTTCTCTATTTACAGTACCATTGTTAAATCCAGTGTAAGAACAAATTAACTTGTTTACAGTTGTGTAAACATTTTAGAAACTCTCTCGCCTGCGTGCTTGAACACATAGGTCTCTTGATGAAACCTTGAGCACCTAGAAGTCTCACTCAGTTGTGATTGAGCAAGGGAAAGTCTTAAGAAGTTGTGCTTAAGAAAATGGAAGTCTCTTGAAGTTGTCCTTGAGCAAGAAGTCTTTAGGTAGAGTCCTAGAGCATAAAGTCTTAAGCAGTTGTGCTTAAGCATAGAAGTCTCTTGCAGTTGAGCTTGAGCATTGAGAAGTCTTGGAAGAGTCCTTGAACAATTTGTAATCCATAGTGATTATAGTGAAATTCATTGCAAGTGCAACGGGACTGGACTACTCCTGTGTTTTGGAAGGAACCAATGTAAAATTGCTTTGTGTCTGCTTTCTCTCTCTCTCTCTCTCTCTCTCTCTCTCTCTCTGACTCTTTATCTTTGTGTTCTGTTTTCTGCTGCATTCAGATTCTGACCAAGTTTTTATCTTTCAAGTTTATATCTAAAAAATTCTAAGGAGTTTGTTCATTTGTTTAGTTTACACTACCATTGTTAATTTCCGAATGAAGACCGCTCTCAAACTTAATACATTTTGATGCCTCTGCACCCACCTCATTGATATTCGGACAAAATCGAGATAGATTCTCAAATTTTGCCGCATACTCAGCCACAGACAAGCTCCCCTGCTTCAATTCTAGAAATTAAATCTCTTTCTTGCTCCTTACGTCAGCTGAAAAGTATTTCCTCATAAACTTCTCCTTAAATATTTCCCAAGTCACCGCAATACCGTACTACACACACAGACTATAAAGTAAAATATCTCAACAGCATAATTCAAGTCTCATATAGGACAAAATAAAATAACAAAGTCTCCAAAAATTCTAACATGGTATACAAACAGAATAAATCTCAAAAGGTCCTAATCTGAGCCCTAATTTAGACTCCAAAAGCAAGGAAAAGAGGAGGCCTCAAGCTACTCAATATTCACGCTGTCTTAAACGTTATGGACCTGCACGTTGCACTTCTACACCATTTTACAATGGTGAGGCGGTTAACCAAACAACCATTGGAGGATAAGTTTACATTCAAAATTAAGAAGCAATGAATTCAAGTATAGTATAATAGGATTTCAAATATCACATAGACATACTTTCACAAATCAACAACATTAATCATACAAGAGTTTCTTACATCATCCTTCATTCATCATACTATTCAAATTACACCAACATCATCATATTGGAAATATAATCATATATTCAACTCCACTTATTTCATATAAAGCACATAATTCATCTAATTCATATAATTTACACCATTCTCATAATTCACATCATTCACATAATTCACATGTGTCACATCATTCACCAAAATCAAGTATAAATCATTTCACATAGATTTATATGCATGCAATGCTCTAGACACCATTATATATGTGTGTGGTAGCGTTTTTGGTTGTCAGAGTTATTTTACCGGTTGATCCCACCACTTCGGATACTAAAATATCCTATTCAGAACTTTAGATGCTAAAACATCCTATTTCACCACTTTGGATACTGAATATCTGACAACTTATGATGCGTGAACATATGAGTCACCAAACGCATACGTTCATACAAGACATCATCGTCATCAATTTCACCAATTTATATACATATATTCATCACCATTATTACATATGTATATGCACACCATCATGAATTTATTATCCTCAATAAATCATCTTCACCAAAATCATCATCAAGAAATATTCACTTCAAGAAACAACAATCATTCATTTAGCACAATTTGCATTTAAAGACAATTAAGTACTTTCACTAAGTTAACCAATTCAACATATGCATATCAATCACTAATTCAATCACAATCAATCATGTTATCATGAACAACATTCATTTACAAGCTATCATGTCTTAGTTCATCATTTTGCCAAAGTTCGTCTATTTTTTACATTTCATAAAAATCCAAATATCACAATCATAAATACCTTTACCAAACCTACATGCTTCTTCTACATTCATATTCACAGTGATTAAGTCATAACATCAACATTTCATTTGAGAAAAACCTTACTTCGATTCCATTCCTAATTCATGTTCATATATATTCAAAGTTCGTCTCAATTCAATAAAACTTAATCGATTTCAAGAAAATATGATTACATAACTTCAATTCACCAAAGTAGAATCAAAACAACACAAAAGGAACACTTAGGGATGTCCGAAAACACCCCAAAAGATCAAAACATGCAAAACAACAAGTGATGTTTTGCACTTGCTTGCTAGGCGATCACCCTGTTTTTGGGAGCCCAGAATTTTTGGTTCCCTCTCGGAAAACCCTCCAAAAAATCTCCCCAAAACCATAGTTTTGAAAACCAGACCGGATCGGCTGGGTGGACCAGTCAGAACCGGCGGTTTTATGAATCAGACCGATTTTTTAAGCAAGCTGATATATTTTAGTAAAAAAAGTGGCATTTGGGAGAATTGAACACGCGACCTCTCTATTGCATAGAGCAGTATATACCACTACAGTTGGTGTTGCAACTTGGTAAACGAGGTAGCATCCAAGCTATCCTCAAGTGACTGACTAAAGCAAAGCAAACTAGTCCTGCACGTCGTCGACTCATGCATACGAATAAGGTAGACGGTCAACCAAACGACCATTGAGGGTTAGTTCACAATTCACAATCAAAGATAATCAAATGAAATAAATGACATAATTAATTCCAAATGATTAGGCAACTCAACGTTATTAATATCCAACAAGTATACGAGTATATTTATCCACAACACACTTTCACATCTTCATAAATTCACCAAATTTCATCAAGTATACAATTCAAAAAGTATACCATTCACCAATGAAAATATTCTCCAAGCACATAAGCATGTATGCCACCTGTCGATTATGCAATGCGCCTAAGACACGACTCTATATGCATGTGGTATTGATCACCTCAAGGTCATCACCTTAGATACATCTGTATCATTTTCATCGCCAATATGAATACAAAGTATTCGAGTCATCGCCAATATGGATATAAATATCCTGTCATCGCCAATATGGACATACTGTCCGACTTATGAATGCATGAACATATGACTCACTTAATGCATATGTTCAACAAAAAATCATCAACAATAAACATCAATATTTTTCAATACATGCATACACCATCAACGTCGTCGTCAATAGCATGTAAGGATTCATCATCAATTATCATCAACAAATATTTATCACCTCAAAGGAATAACTCTGTATCATAATACACAATTCACGTAAATGGTATCACATAACCACAACATAATAATCAATGCATCAACACTCAATAATCATGATTCCATTCCCATTCACCCTACTATCAAGTTTCTATCACCAATTGCAAGTTATCAAAACAATAAAACTCATTCCCATAAAGTTCGTTCAGATTTATGAAAATTAACACTTTCCGATTAATTCTCCAAAATCAAAGTAAACAAGTTCAAACACCTCAACCGAGTATATACACAATTCACATATGAGTGCAGTAGCATATACATATACGTCTCAAAGGTCAATTCCGATGAATTCCAAAATTTCACAAAGTTTGTATCGTTTTGCCGTTTCTCAAAGAATTTAAGTTTTCAAAGTAAAACTAAGTTAAAGTTCATGATTAACATCCAAAACATTTTTATAAATCATAACTACAGTAGACAATCATAGTCCTATCCTTTTCTTTGAGAAAACGGGTTTTCGGAAAATCGTGTTTTTGAACCATTTTCAAAATGTTTATGATACGATTCACAAAACCAAGTTCAATCTAACTCAATTGATGTTTTCAAAGGTTTAGAAAGCTCAAATACAGTCAAGTACATCAAAAGAATCAGTTTGGACGGTCCGGATGATCCCCCAATGCCCGGAATAACCAAAACATGGAGGTCTGTTCTTGTGTAACTCGCTACAGCAAGTTCCAACTTGCCACAATGAGTTCCAACTCACCACACCGAGTCACACCAGAACAGGCACCCAGTTCTTGGTTGTTCCCTCCCGGGAACTCCCAATTTTTCACCCAAAATTCCCTTTTTCATCCCCTTGACCCCAAATTCAACCCCAAAACTTGTTCATTAGTTTACAGACCTAAAAAGGAATTCAAAACCACAACAAACATCAAATTGTAACACCAATTCACGTCAAATTCATCATCTAGTTCATTTTCGCCAAAACCCTCAATTTTTCTCATTTTCATTCAAACTTCACAAACAACCACACCAATTCAAATCTCATCAACATACAAACATAAACTAACATTCATGAAGTGAATTCAAATATGTTTCAACAACAATCACTCACCAATTCATGATTTACACTCAATTAATCAAAAATCATCAAAACAACCTAACAACAACAACAACTATGAAGTTTAAGCTCTTAACACAACAATTTCATGAAGTTTATCATACCCACAAATTCACATGAATTAGGAGCACGAATTTCATCATTCAAAACCACAAAAAGTCACAATTATCACAAAAGCACTTCAACTCATAATTGAAAATAATAGATTATGAATTAATTGACGAAAAGAAATCATCCCCCTTACCTCTAGTCTCCAAGAATTCAAACTCTAGATTCACTTTAGCTCCTAGCTCTTCAAACCCCAAGCTCTCTCTCTCTCTAGCATCCTCTTCTATCTCCTCTTGATTCACTTTCTCTCTACCTCTCTCTCTCTCAAAATGTTTGTAAAATGAGTGAATGAATGTAATGACCTAATTTTTCACAAGGCCGGTTGTGTTTATATAGTCACCACATAAATGGGCTAAGTCTCTAATTATCTTAATGGGCTCAATATTTTTATCAACTAATTCACCAAGTTACTACACACTTAAACCGTCAAAACAATGAATAATTACCGTCTCTAAATAATTACCCCAACTCACTAGTAACTTAGTAAAAATAATTATTCCCACTTAAAACATGAAAAATTACCCTCTTAATGAAATGACTAATTTACCCTTGCTCACTAAATGACCAAAATATCCTTAAGTTTAAAAATGACTAAAATACCCTTCTAGGTCAAAAATTCACTAATCCCGAATAAAATACACACAGAGACAATTAATCACACATAAACACATATAAACACATATAAACACACAATGTAAATAATTGAAATAATTCTAGGGAAAAAGGACTGTTACACTATGGACCTATAGTATAATTTAGCCTTTGTTTATTTTATAATGAGTCTAGGGGCAAAATTAGAATATATATTTTTTTCAACAGAAAACGGCAAAATTAGAATTGAAAAGTGCACAATAAAACCCAAGTCTGAGCATATCAAATATCTTACCATGTAGAATGGTACTCATGGGACATGGTAGTATATGTTTTATATCTAAATAAATAATTCTTCTTTTGACGGATAAATAAATGAAAATTGTTGTTCACACTTCTTAAAAGGCTAAAAAACATCAGTAAAATAGTAGATACTTCTTCGGCAGTTAACTACCGATGCAAAGAACCGGCAGTAGCTAACTACCGAGGTTCCATCGGCAGTTTACTGCGGATGCTCTGTTATAAGAACATAACATACATATGAATTTCCAAAACTCCATTGTTGCGATTTTGAGATTCTTAGGTGCAATTTTCTCCAAGCCAAAGTCATTCAACACCAATTACAAACAGAAAATCAAATAAGTGTTTATTATCCAATTGCATTGGCTTTTTTTGATTGAATTGTTAGATTTTTTTAGATAAAATTGTCACATAATTAGGTTTTGTTGATTTTTGATTTTTGATTCTATGATGTTATATGTTTATGATTTATTGATCTGGTAGATGATGATTAGAGTAGAATTGATTGAATTGTGTTAGAAAATGTTAGGAATTGTTAGAAATCGTTAGGTATTGTTAGAAATCGTTAGGAAATGTTAGAAATTGTTAGGTATTGTAAGAAATCGTTGGGAAATGTTAGAAATTGTAAAAATTGTTAGGAATTTGTGGTAGAATTTTTAGGATTAGAGTAAGTTTAGATCTGATGTTTGCATTGTGTAGATATGTCTCAGAAACAGGGCGGTGCTGCTCAATTAAAATAAGAGGGTGAGAAGAAGAAAGCAAAATCGATTGTGACATGGCAAGGAATCAAATGTGATGGTTCCTTAAAAAAAACAATTCGAATGCGTCGGTGTACTAGAGCTGTCAAAACGGGCAGCCCGTCCCGTTTAGGCCCGGCCCGTTCGGGTAACGGGCTTTTTAGGGCCGGGCTGAAAAGCCCGGTTTAAATACGGGCTAGAATTATAGAGCCCGAGCCCGGCCCTATACGGGCTCCCGGGCTAACGGGCCAGCCCGAAAGTATCTGTTTTTTTTTTGTTTTTTTTCATTCTTTAAGGACTAAACAGATAGTTTCAGATGATGCAGTACTGTACTCGTATTAGCTCTTGCACCTGTATCAAATCCTTCAAAACGAGAAACAAATAAAAGTTAATCAAGCACGTAAAATTTGGATTTAAGAACAAATTTATTTGATGTTCTATATTGTTAAATTAAGCTTGATGCTATGATAATGAGGCTGCAAATTTGTTTTATAAAATATTTAGAATTTCATGCCTAATTGGCTATATTTTATTTTAATTTGGTTAATCAAACAAAAAAAACTATGAATGAATGATAAAGAGAAAAGTATATTCATAGTCATACCTCAAGAAGTGAGACGTGAGTGAGAGAGCTTGTGAAGATAGTGAGCTTGTGAGAGTGAGACCACACGAATACAATAGAGAGAAAGGGAGCCGCTTGATTTAGTGAGTGAATTAGCCAATTAGGGTTTCTTTTCTTTTATCAATTTAATTTGGGCCGGATCAGATCTCATTAATAGAAATTGGGATGTGTTCAGTTCAGTCACACACACACACATACCACACCAAAAAAAAAAAACTTGTATTTTTGGCGGGCTGGCGGGCTGCCCGTAGCCCGAACGGGCTACTGGATTTTTCGGGCCGGGCTAAAAAGCCAGGTTTAAATACGGGCTGCAATTATTCGGCCCAAGCCCTACGTTTTATTCGGCCACAGCTCTACGGTGTACAATCATTCCCGGCTGAGGAGGAGCGGAAGGACTTGTTACTTTGGTCCTCAATCAAATGCAGGTTCCCCAGGGACTGTCGAGGACAACCCAATTGACTTATGTGATGAGGAAGATGATTAAATGTAATGACTTGTAATGTCTAATTGTTTTGGATGTTTTTTTTATGTTGTTTTTATATGCTGCGCATTTTGGTACATTTTGGTTTACATTTTGGTGCTTTGAATAAAGTTGCGTATTGAATAATTTTGATTAAAGTTGCATATTGAATAAATTTGATTAAAGTTGTGTATTGAATAAATTTAATTAAAGTTGCATATTGAATAAATTCGAATAAAGTTGCACAAATACACAAAATCAATTAAAAAAATACACAATTTTATTTAGTTTTAATTTCATCTATATTACATTACATTCTCCCTAAATATGTTTTATCATCATGATGTTGGATTTAAATTTAAGGGTTAATAAGCTTTTACCCCCTGCCATTTGGGGGCTTTTTGGTATACCCCCTGTGAAAAGAAAAAAAACTTGGAGATTCCCCCTTGTAAAATAAAGATTCTTTGGTTTACCCCCCCCCCCCCCCCCCCCCCCCAAAGCCAACAGTCAACATCTGACTGGATAAATTTGATGATGTGGCATGCTGACATGGTATTTTTTATTTCCACGTGGCATAATTTAAAAAAATTAAAAACAAAAAATCTTATTATTTTCAAAAAAATCTGAACTTTTTTTAATTTCAATTTTTTTTTCTATATTTTTCTTTTTTTTATTTTGATAATTAAATTTCAGAACTTTTAAATATCTTCTTAATAGAAAAACATTAAGAAGATATTTAAAAGTTCTGAAATTTAATTATCAAAATAAAAAATGGAAAAAAAATCTGAAAGTTTGTAAATAATCTAGGGGCTTTAAAAAAAATTGAAATTAAAAAAAGTTCAGATTTTTTTTAAAATAAAAAGATTTTTTGGGTTTATAAAAAATATTTTTTTGTATTTTTATTATTTTTTTTATTTTTAAAAAGTATGCCACGTGGAAATTTTAAAAAATAAAATAATAAAAAAATATCATGTCAGCACGCCACGTCATCTAATTTATCCAGTCAGATGCTGACTGTTGGCTGTGGGGGTGTAAACCAAAGAATCTTTATTTTATAGGGGGAAATCTCCAAGTTTTTTTTTTCATAGGGGGTAAACCAAAAGACCCCCAAATGGCAGGGAGTAAAAACCTGTTAACCCTAAATTTAATTCTTGAAAATTTGCCAAAAATGTTGGCATTGAAGTATCGTATACTTCGGTTAGAGATTTGCAACTTTCTTTTAGAAGTCAAAAGAATGAAGAGAACATAACAAATGTATTCTAGCAAATCAATTTTATAGGTTTTCACATCGAATTCCCTCATATAAATGAGTAATCACACAAAGGAATGCATTCCAAGAGGTTGCTTTGAACTTAATCTTACTGCCCTGCCAACTGATAAGTTTTAATTGACAGAGGAGCATGATCAAGCTTAAAAGAACCTCTTAGAGGTGCATCCCTATCTTCACATAAAAGAATGCATTCCAAGAGGATGTTTTGAATTGAATCTTACTGCCTTGCCAACTGACAAGTTTGAATTGACAGAGGAGCACGATCCAATTCAAAGAAACCTCTTAGAGGTGCATTCCCTTATGTGACACTCATTCTATACGAAGGAATTCGATGTGAAAACCTATAAAGTTGATTTCCTAGAATACATGTTGTGTTCTCTTCATTCTTTGACTTTTCAAAGAATCTGTAAATCTCTACCCTAAGTATCTGACACTTCAATATCAACATCTTCATCAAACTAACAAGAATTAAACTTAAATTCCAACAAAATAAAGATAGTACATAATAATGATGCTACCTAAATATAATTTTTTGGCAGAATCAAAGAGTTGAGAATATTTTCAGGCGATCTCCACAACATAGCTTCCAACTCAATTATCGGGAACATATGTTCCCGATAATATCTGGAGAACATGCTCCTCTTGCCGTCATCGTCTGTCAGCATTATATTTTCGGTCTGCAAATAACAAGGACGTGCATATTGAAGGTCCTCCATCCTCCTTGTGTCTTCGGGGTTGAGTCCTTGATTGATTTCATTCAATTGATCCTTCAGATCCTTTAGCGTGATATCAACACGGACCTTGAACAAATGATGGTTTCCACCGTTGAATCGTACTTGAGTTTTGAACAAATGAGGGTCCATTGTTTCAGATCTACACCATACGAAATTAAATAGTCAATGAAAATATCATTCAAACATTTCATCCAAACACTTGGAGTGCAAATTATACGTAAACCCTAAAAATCATAACTATAACATAAACATGCAAAAAAATTAACAAAATTAATAAACTTATATCTATTCTTAAACTGATCATATACTCTTTGTAACACCCCAATTTTCTATTTTTAATTAATTCTATGATTTTTAATAAGTGGAGTTTTGATTATTATTATTGTTGACACTTCTTGTGCTTGAGTATTATTTTGTTGGTGAGAAAATAGAAATAATGATGTGGAGTGGAAGGTGGTTTGAGAAAATTAAAAAGAAACGAAGAGGAGAGTCCTTGTAACGCCCTATTTTTATTACTTATTTATTTATTTGAGTTTAGAGTCTTTTCCGTTATAATTTAATTGATATATTTGATAAATGATATTTTTATTATGTGTTAATATTTATTAGTAGCCCCTATTTTATTATTTAGTGCAGAAATATATGTAGTGGGAGAAATATATTTAGTGGAAGAATATATTTAGTGGGATAATATATTTAGTGGAAGAATATATTTAGTGGGAGAAATATATTTAGTGGAAGAATATATTTAGTGGAAGAATATATTTAGTGGATAAATATAATTATTTAGAATAATGAGGCTTTAGGACAGAATTGGAATTAAGAGAAAATAAATAGGTTAAGGTTTATATAAAAAGGAGAGTCAGAGTTATGAAATAAGGATTACGTGCAAAACTGTTTTGGAGAAAGAGGAGAAACCTAGAGTAAGAGTAGAAACCTAGAGAAAGAGGAGAAACCTAGAGAAGAGAAGAGTCAGAGAAGAGAAGTTTGTAGAATCCTTGCAATCAATCAATCTAAGGTAAGGGTGAGACTATCATTCAATAATCTTGAGTCTATGATTCTGAAAATTTCATTTAACATGTTGAAGGTTTAGTTTTTGAGAATTGGAGAATTAGGGTTAAGAGTGATAATTGATGATTTATCTTATGTTGTTGTTGATTTGTGGTTGTTGATGATTGTTGTTGTTAATGTCATATTATGAATTGGGTATGAATTATGTTGAGTTGTTGTTGTTGATTGTGATGATTTTGAATGAATGTGAAGTTTGAATAATATAAGTTGTTTTTCCTGATTTTTTCTTATCTCTGTCCGGAATTTTGAAATAGAAACTGGTATTGATCGGTACAGAATTGGTCTTAGGTGTAAACACGAAAATTGTAGGTATGGATGTTAGTTTTCTAATGTCGTTGGTCTGACATCAAAACGATTTATTGAACTTGAGTTATGGTCAAATTACTGCACGTAGGTCACAGTGAATTTTTATGGACTTTCTGCACAACTTTTTCGAATTTGAAACGAAAACTGGTATTGATTGGTACAGAATTGGTCTTAGGTGTAAACACGAAAGTTGTAGGTATGGATATTAGTTTTCTAATGTCGTTGGTCTGACGACAAAATGATTTATAGAACTTGAGTTATGGTCAAATTACTGCACGTAGGTCATAGTGAATTTTTATGGACTTTCTGCACAACTTTTTCGATTTCGAAACGAAAACTGGTATTGATCAGTACAGAATTGGCCTTGGGTGTAAACATGAAAGTTTTAGATAATTTTGTTAGATTTCCAGTGGCTTTGGTTTGACATGGAAAAATGTTATGTATAATTTATTATGTTTTTACAAAATTGCATGATGAATTGTTGATGTTTGAATACGATGTTATATGATGAATTGTTGATGTTTGAATACGATGTTATATGATGAATTGTTGATGTTTGAATATAATATTAACGATGATCTGTGAAGTTGTTATAAGATGATTTAATGTTGTTACTGATGATATATATAATCGTATATGCATTATGTGAATTATAAGTGATGTTTTGAGACGATGATTACATTTTGATATTGTTATATCTTGAGATTATTGATGTGCTGTTATGTTGCTGTTTACTATTGATTAAAGCTGCATGTGTCGGTCTAAGATGTGAGATGTTGATCCAAATTATTGGAGTCATATAAGACGTTCATGTTGTCTAAGTTTTAAGATGTTGAGTCCATGCATACTCATTTAAAGATGAGGGCTCATGCCCTAGGAGCTTTTGCTCAATAAATACGAGGGCTCATGACCTAGGAGTATATTTATGCTCAAAAGCGACGAGGGCTTATGCCCTAGAATGGTACCACATGCATGAGTAAAATGATAGAGTTGCATATTCGAGTTAAGTTGCATTGTCGAGTCAAGTTGTTAAGTTGATTTATGAAGTTGATACTGATGTTGATTATGAAGTTGATTATGATGATGATAATGATGCTACATGACCATTGTTATAATATGTTGATGATGTTTATGTTGTTAAATATAATTGTTGAATTATATGCTTAACATTATTGATTGTGAATCTCACCCCTTTGGCTTGGAAATGTTGCTCTTCGTATGAGTAACTTACAGGTGATCGAAAATAAGTAGTTGTTGATTGCTGTCGTGTGTGGCTATCTGTCACTGTGTCTTTAGGTGCTCTGATACGTAACGGGATGGGAACTTTTGTGGCTATTTTCTATTCCTTACGTACTGCTTATGATTTTACATGACTATGATTTAGTTTTTGGATTATTACGAGATGTTTTGATGAGGCCTTCATGCCAAGACTAATTATGTTGTTGAATTAAAATCCACTGCGAAGTTTTTGAATATTTATGTTGACCAATTTATGAAGGATGAATTGTTATTTATTCCATTTATAATTTTTAAGAAGTTTAGCATTCCGTTTATGTTGAATGACTTTGATTTATATGTGAAATTTTTATGTTGGAAAAACGGGGTATTACAGTCCTAACAAAATAAATAAAGAGTCGTGGGTGTAGAAAATAATATTTTAATAAGTGGGGGAGGGGAGAAGTAAAATAGTAGTGCTTAGGAAATAAAGGCAATTATAACGATTAGTGAGCCCATATATAAATGGGAATATTAGGGATTAGAAATCAGTTTTGCTGATCAGAGAAAAGGTGGAAGAGAAGCAGATGGAGAGAAGTGAAACCCTAGTGCAGCAACATCGAGCCAAACCGAAGGTTTCTACAGATTCGAGGTAAGGGGGAGAATCTAATCATCTCTAGGGTTTATTTTTTTTGTAGGGCTGTAAGGGGATTATAGTAGTATGGTGATGAGGACGTTCTTGGGGATAATTAATTCTTAAGTTATGATTGTTGTTATGAGGAAGAGTTCCACTAAAAATTATGATGAACAGATGTAAAATTGTTGTTTAAAGAGTAATGTTAAGGGAAACTAGTTTAGAGATTAGAGTTAAGAATATGACCCTGAACGAGTGTAAAATTGAATAGGTTAAGAAGTAATTAATGCCCAAATAGTAGGGTAAACCTAGAGTGATAACTAGGGACAATTGGGGTGTGTTGGGATTGAGTTAAGTGAGTTAAAAGTGATTAATTGGAAGAAAACACAATTTTGGACTGTTTTTGGTCAATTATTTGTCAGCCAAAATCGGGCCCCAATTTGGGAAATCGGCCACCGATTTTGGCTTAAAATTTCAGTGTTTTGATTCGACAAAAACCGGGCCCCGATTTTGGAAATTCGGCCCCCGATTTGGTCAGCCCAACTCAACAAATAAAAACTGTTTTTTTAACCATTCTCTATTTTGAACTGGGTCTTGGTGTAAACATGAAAGATGTAGGTATGTATGTTAGCTTTCCAATGGCTCTGATCTCACCTCCATAAGACATCCACAACGTGAGTTATGATCAAAATACTACACAGAGGTCAGCACGGCCATGCGATCTACCTAGGTTCAGGAAAACCAATCTTTCCACCATTCTCTGTACCGAATTGGATTTAAGTCTCTTCATGAAATATGTAGATAAAGGTGTTAGATTTCATTTACCATTGGATGGAATCAATTAGTCCCTCTAGAAATAGAGTTATGATTTAAGCACAGCACCTGGGTCATGATGTGTTGTTAATGAAATTTTAGTACAATCCTTTTAGTTGACTCTTCAACATCTATAAAAGTAGTAGTGATTTGAAGAAATCCATTAGTGTGTAAAGTAAATGTAAGGAGCACTAAATTCCATATATAGATGAGGGAGTGTGTTCGAGCATAAGTAGAGGTGAATACCTCAAGATAATAACAAGCTTAAATATGAACCAAAGATAATAGTCTATGAGAAATTAAGAATGTCAAGATGACTTGGAAATATGAAGTGAAAGATAATATGGATGACGCTACGAGGAATATTCGTATAGGGGTAAACACTTAAATTAGAATGGAGAATGAAGTATACTATTAGAATGAAAGATGTAGTGATGAAGAGAACGAATGACGAGAGTAGATTCCAAATGTAGTAATGAATAACAAAGGAATGTGATGTGTACATATGCTTGTGTGAGATGTTGTTTATGAAGGTGAGAAAAAACACAAGAAGGGGGGTTGAATTGTGTTTTGAAAAATTCTTCGTTTCTCTAAATAACTGAATACACTGATCAGAAGCTAAGTGAGACAGCTTCTGAAGTGATGATCAGAATCTAAATGCAGCGGAATAAAACAGAGAGAGAGAAGAAGAACGACACAAAGCAATTATACTGGTTCCTTCCACAATCCGGAAGTAGTCCAGTCCCCCTTGCACTTCCAAGGAGATTTCACTATGAGTAATATCTGATTACAAATGCTCAAGCACACAAGCAAGAGACTTCCAATGCTCAAGCACACAAGCAAGAGACTTCCTTTGCTCAAGAACACAATCAAGAGACTCCCTGCTCAAGCACAACTGCAAGAGACTTCCTAACTAAACAAAATTACACAGAAAATTGTTTAAGGTTGAACACTTGATATACAATCAGAGGTGCTCACAATACAAATCAGATACAGACTCAATGGACTTAAGAATTTCTAAGATATGACTTTGAGACACAGAAATTCTAAGTGAATGCAGAACAATTTCAGCATAGGTTTGGTACTTGTGAAAATCTTGTGAGTCTTTCGTTCAGTGTTCTTGCATTGCCAATTCTCTAGGTCTTCACTCCTTTATATAGAGGTGTGAAAGAGACGTTGTGAAATTGCCAGCACACCAAAGAGTCGTTGTTGAAGCTTGATCTTTCACCAATGATCTTTTGCCTGATTTGGTTGTTGTCCTATGAAGAACAAATTTGAAATCCATTCCTTATCCAAAGGAACATCTATGCAGGCGAGACCGTATTCTGGAGCTGTTTTCTTGTCTTGAAGTGCAGACACAAAACAGAGTAGTGGAGAACGTGGTTGTACAATTCGTACAAAGTACAATGTCAACGCTTTCGTCCAAATTGCAAACACACACCTTCAAACACCTTTGAAATGACCGTTGCAAGCTCCACTAATCCTTTGTTTGTGTTTTCGAATCCAATAGACAGCTTTTGCATTGATGATTCTTCAATTCTTGATTCTTTGCAAATCCAGTTGATATTCAGCTTCTGGTGAAATGGCTTCTGATGAGGCAGCTTCTGATGATGCAGCTTCTGATGATGTAGCTTCTGATGAGATGACTTCTGCAGCTTCTGATGATGTGACTTCTGGACCTCTTGTCTTCAGGAGCACTATTCTTCAGGAGCAGCTTACTTCAGGAGCGCTATTTCTTCAGGAGCAAGTTGCCTTCAGGAGCGTCCAAGCTTCAAATTTTTTGTTGTTTCCATAGCTCTTTATTTGCTCATTCAGAACCAATGATGATGTAACTTTATAATTATGGTCCTGTACACTTGAACAAATATTAGCTAATCCAATTTACAATTTTTAATACCTTGTTATCATCAAAACTCTTTAAGGTTTATTGTTAAACACATTTTGTTCCAACAATCTCCCCCTTTTTGATGATGACAAACAAAAGTATTTAAAATTGATCAATTGTTGTTAATCTAATTAACAAGTTGACTTTGGGGTTCTGAGGTTTGTAAGCTCAGAATCTGAGGTTTGTAAGCTCAAACTCCCCCTGAGTCTGATAGTCTTTAAGGTGAGGTTTGTAAGCTCCCCCTAAGTTCTATCCAGGTTAATTAAATTCATTTTGCGCAATAATTATTATCAGAGCTTAAAAGCAAAATTGAATCATTGAAAGAATTTACTTATAGATAAGAAGAATGGTTCAATTAACTTTACTTGAATTTTGATACTCCTTCGTTCATTCATAGCTTATACCAATAAAAAGATAGAAGTTTTTCAAAAATTTCAAATGCCATTAATGGGGCTCAGAGCCTTTAAATACTTGTCACATATACTCCCCCTTTTGTCATTATCAAAAAAAATAAATCTAAGCACAAAAGACAAAAAGATATGAGAAAAACTCAAACGTGAGAGAGTATACTAAGCAAAGAACTAAATAAATCAGAGCAAAAATCATGTATATTCAATTGTCAGAAGCAGCTAAACAGTCAGAATCAGTAAGCATTCAGAAGCAAAGAGAATTAAAACAGAATGGTTTCAGAAGCAAGGACTAGGAATTCAAAACAAACAACAAACAAAAAGAAAAACACAAGGGTGTGCAACTAAGTGTTGGTTTGATGTTGTTTCTTCATCTCCTCCATTTCTTCAATCTTCTTCTGCAACAGTTCTTCAAGCTGTTGTTGCCTCTGGAGAAGAGCCTGTTCCCTTTCCTTAGCTTCTTGCTGCTGCTGTGCCATCTGTTTCTTCAGAAGCTTACACAACCTTGCTTCTCTGGTCAAGTAATCCGTTTCTAAGAAGAAAGGCTGGTTTGCCAGGAGCAGTGTAGAACTTCTTACTCTGAGACTCTGATTCAGATGCTCCATTAACTTCCTGACAGAAGCTTCCTTGCTTCTGATGCACTTAGCCCTTAAGCTTTCAATTAGCTCAGTTGCCCGGTTCTGAAGTGATGCCCAGGAGTCTTCATATGCACTTGTGAGATCAATTGTCCTTCGTTGATCCACAAGATTAAGCAATTGACTAAGGATTGTCAGAAGCTCAGAATTGATATATCCAGATTCCAGGATGTTTGTGGGTGGATGTTCAAGGATTTCAAGATCAGAATCACTGATTTCTAAGTCTTGAATAGGGTTAGGAACTGGAATGGTAAGGTGTGTTTGTGTGTTAGAAGATGAGGGCTGGTCAGAATCAATGTGTGTGGTGGAGGTTGAGGCTTGAACATTGACTAGAGAGATGTCAACATCCATGGGAGTTGGTTCAGGAGAGTGTTCAGGTAAAGGTTGAAATTCAGTTTCAGATGGTGGTTGTTGTGGTGAAGTTGATGTTTGAGTGTTGAGTTGGGGGTCAATGGTAGCTATTGGTGATTGTGGGGGTGTTGTGGGTTTTTGTGGTTCAGGTGTTTGTTGATGAGGGTTTTCTGAAACAACGTTTTCAGAAGCAGCTGCTTCTGGAGTTGCTTCAGAGGCTTTTTCTGAGGTGGACTCAACATTTTCAGGAGGAATCATGTTGAGAGGTTGAATGCAAAGGGGTTGAGGGTTAAGGCGAAAGATAGAATCAATGACTCTTTCTCTCTGCACAGCCAGTTCAGCTAACTTCTCATTAACTATGTGGCCAACTGGTTCATAAGAAGTTGACGAAGAGGGCTTATCGTTGGTTTTGGTTGATGTTGATTGGCTTTTTACTGGTTTTTGAAAAAGTTGAGCTAAGGGTACATCATCATCAGAATCATCAGAATCTGATAATGATGCGGATGCGGAATCTGAAGATATATTAATTACCTTTTCTGGTTCAGGATCAGAATCCTCTTTAGCAGATTCACTGGACACCTGCAACAGTTGCTTGGCTTCTGAAACTACAGACTCTCGTAGCTCAGCAGCAATTTCCAGAACTTTTTCAGCGGCTGCTTTCTTCTCTTGTAACTCTTTTAACTTCAAATCAGAAGCAGCTTGAGCTCTTAAGGTGATATGAGGAAAATCCTTGGTTCTCCTCAAGGCTGGCTTTCTCTTCCTCTTTGGTATAGCAGGTTGATCAAGAGGAATGTCAACACCCATGATCATCCTGGAGTCCATGTCTTCAATGGCTTCTTCAATAGAAGGTACTGATGAACTACCAATTTTGAGCTTGTCAGCAGCAACTTTTGCCTTTTTAGTAGTTTGTTCAACCTCTAGATATTGCTCTGCAGTCATCTTCCTTTTTGACTTTCTGCCTCTGGCTCGTGGCAGAGCACCACCATACATTTCCTCTGGAATATCTTCCAATCTGATTCTCTCATTGGTTGCCTCAAAATGTTCCTTGATATAGTACAATTGCACTTCAATGGGATCCTTCTTGCAGATGGGTGGAAAGTCCTTCATAAGATCAGACATAACAAGTGATTCACTTAAATCAGTTTGAAGTTTGGTGACTTCACTGATTAGCTTCATATTCAATAGAGTATGAGCATTAATGAATTTTCCAGTTTTTGTGTCAAGTAGCTGATCTGTGAAGCCTTGAGATTGACTGAGACTGTTCAAGATACCTCCTTGATAGAATATCTCTGAGAGGAGTCTTCCATAAGGAACCCAGGGTTTATCCAGTAGCTGACTCTGCTTCAAACACTCTACCAAGTACTTGAACACGTATTTGGGCACATTCACCTTTTCCTTCTTGATGAAGTGCTGGAGAAGGACCTTCTGAGCTAGATTTGGTTTCACACAGTCACCACTTGGAAACAGGGTCTCATTCTGAATCTTCAGAAGCATCTTGGTTTCCATGCTCAATTCAGCATATTTCTTCTCCTTCTCAGAATTGTAAATCACCAAGTTGGCTTGCTTTTTCCAAATGCGTTTTTCAGCAGCATCTGAAAGATCAATTCCAGAGTAGTATCCAGAGGCTGCAGCCTTGAGAACATACTCTATGTGCCATTGTGCAATTCTTATTGGAATACCACAGATGCTGGATCTGATTTCATCTTCAACAAATGGCGCAAGACCCATTTCTTCTCTTGTTTTCCCTTCTAATTCAGGATACAATAGCACCATTTGACTCTCCTCAGATAAGGATGCCGCTTTGTTGTAAAATTTTGCTCTTACCCAGAAGTGTCTAACCAGAGCTTCATATGTTGGTCCATTCAACATTCTGAAATAATCCATGAGTCCTTGCTCTTCATAGTAGCTTCTGATAGAACACCTATGAAAATTCAGAGAATCAAAGTCCACTGGATTCTCTATCTGAACTTGCAAATCCCATTCTTCCAATTTCATGCTTCTTCCTCTGTAGTCATATTCAGGGACCATTCTTGAAGTAGATACTGAATCTTTTGAGCTTGATGATGCCATTTGATGATTGACGAAGATTTGAAGAAGATGAAGATTTTTAGGGTTCTTAGGTTGAGAGAATGCGCTTACTTCGCAAACGGTTTGAGAGCAAATGTGTTTGTTGTGAGTGAGTAGTGTGTGAATTGACAAAGTGTTAAAAGTAAAACGATTGCAATTCAAAAGAGACAAACAAACATAACATTAATGACAAAATTGGGGGCGCGTGAAAAGTACTTTCAAAGCTTTTAAATCATCATTGCCCTTTTAGTTATACACCAACACATACAGGCCACGTAAGAAGTTCACAGAGTAACAACCAAGTTAGTGGGCCAGAAGTTACTTTAACAAGTAACTCCCAACGTTTCCACTAATTCAACTATTCAGAAGCAACAAATCCAGCTTCTGGACTTCAGATGCTGATGTCATCATCAGAAGCGAGTTTTCCTCAGAACCTCAATAAAGAGCTTCTGATGGACTACCGCTTCTGAACTAACTTCAGAACCTAAAATCCTATTCAGGAGCAAGCAAACATTTAATCAGACACGAAGTGCATGTTCAAATTTTTCTTTATAAAATCAAATCTTTCAACAGTTAAAGGCTTAGTAAATATATCAGCCCATTGATTTTCAGTATCAATGAATTGTATATCTAAAATTCCTTTTTGAACATAATCTCTGATAAAATGGTGTTTGATTTCAATGTGCTTAGCTCTTGAATGCAAAATTGGATTTTTAGACAAACAAATAGCAGCAGTATTATCACAATAAATGGGAATACTGTTAGCAGTTATCTGATAATCTTCCAACTGATGTTTCATCCAAAGTAGTTGTGTACAACAACTTGCAGCTGAAATGTATTCTGCTTCTGCTGTGGACATAGCAATAGTTGTTTGTCTTTTGCTAGCCCAGGATATAAGATTATCACCCAGAAATTGACAATTGCCACTGGTTGATTTTCTTTCAATCCTATCACCAGCATAATCAGCATCACAGAATCCAATTAGCTTATAATCTAAGGATTTCCTATAAAGGAGTCCAAGATTAGTTGTTCCCTTCAAATACCTGAAGATTCTCTTGACAGCAGTCATATGAGATTCTCTAGGATCTGATTGGAATCTTGCACACAAGCATACACTGAATAAAATATCTGGCCTAGATGCAGTGAGGTATAACAAAGAACCAATCATACCTCTATACAGCTTCTGATCTACTTTAGCTCCTTCATCTTCTTTGCTCAGGTTGCACGTAGGATGCATTGGAGTGTTCATCACTTTACAATCTTCAAGTTTGAACTTCTTCAGAAGCTCCTTTGTGTACTTTGATTGATGAACATAGACTCCATCTTTGCATTGATTGATTTGAATGCCAAGGAAGAACTTCAGCTCTCCCATCATGCTCATTTCAAATTCATCCTGCATTAACTCAGAAAATTCCTTGCAAAGAGATGCATTAGTAGAACCAAATATTATATCATCAACATATATTTGCACAACAAGAATATCTTTCCCAAGGGTCCTTCTGAAGAGTGTAGTGTCAACCTGTCCTCTCTTAAAATCATTTTTGATTAAGAAATTACTTAGTCTATCATACCAAGCTCTGGGAGCTTGTTTCAAGCCATATAGTGATTTCTTCAGTTTAAAAACATGGTCAGGATATTTAATATCCTCAAATCCAGGAGGTTGCTTAACATACACTTCTTCTTCTATGACACCATTGAGAAATGCACTCTTGACATCCATCTGATATAATATTATGCCATGATTAACTGCATAGGAAAGAAGTAACCTGATTGCTTCCAATCTTGCAACTGGAGCAAACGTTTCAGTGTAATCAATGCCTTCTTGTTGACTATACCCTTGTGCAACAAGTCTGGCTTTGTTTCTTGTTACTTCACCTTGCTCATTCAGCTTGTTTCTGAATACCCATTTTGTTCCAATAATGTTCTTGTGCTGAGGTTTGGGTACCAGATCCCACACATCATTTCTTTGAAATTGATTCAACTCTTCTTGCATAGCTAGGATCCATCCATCATCTGAAAGTGCTTCATCAACTGTTGTAGGTTCAATCATTGAGATTAGTCCAATCATTGACTCTTCTTGTCTGAAATGTGATCTTGTTCTTCTTGGACTATCTTTGTTTCCAATGATTAGCTCCTCAGGATGTGAAGACTTGTGTTTGAATGTGTTTCTGGGAGGATCTTCTTGATGTGAGCCATCTTGTGCTTCATCAGAAGCAGTTTCATCTTGCGCTTCTGATGTGGGTTCAGCTTCTGGACTATCTTCAGACTCAGCTATCTGATCAGGTTCTGGAGTAGCTTCAGGAACCTGTATCTCTGCAAAACTTTCACCCTGCTTTGAAGTTTTATCTTCAAGCTCCTTGTCATCAAATTTAACGTGCATAGATTCTTCAACACAGAGTGTTTCTGAATTATACACTCTGTATGCCTTTGACCTTTCAGAGTAACCTAAAAAGATTCCTCTTTGGGCCTTGGCATCAAATTTCTTTAGGTAGAGCTTGTTGTTCAGAATGTAACAAGTACATCCAAATTGATGAAAGAAAGAGATACTGGGTTTTCTTCCTTTAAAGAGTTCATATGCTGTTTTCTCCAAAATAGGTCTAATATAGATCCTGTTTTGAACATAGCATGCTGTATTCACTGCTTCTGCCCAAAAATGTTTTGGTAAATGGTTTTCATGAATCATGGTTCTGGCCATTTCTTGTAAAGTTCTATTCTTTCTCTCTACAACTCCATTTTGTTGTGGTGTTCTAGGAGAAGAGAATTCATGGAAAATTCCATGTTTTTCACAAAAAGCTTCAAATGGCTCATTTTCAAATTCTCCACCATGATCACTTCTGACTTTCAAAATTTTTGATTCTTTTTCAGATTGAATTTGAGTGCAGAAGCTACTGAATACATCACACGCAACATCTTTACTCTTTATGAATTTCACCCAAGTCCATCTGCTGTAATCATCAACAATGACTAATCCATATCTACTTCCATATAAGGATGCAGTACTCACTGGTCCAAATAAATCAATATGGAGTAATTCTAAAGGTCTTGAGGTTGAGACAATGTCTTTGGTTTTAAAAGATGATTTCACAATTTTCCCTCTCTGACATGCACCACAAAGTGCATCTGAATGATAGTCAATGTCTGGTAGCCCTTTCACAAGTTGTAACTTACTAAGCTTAGAGATTAACCTCCAGTTAGCATGTCCCAACCTTCTGTGCCACATCCATTTCTTATCATTCACTGATAGTAGGCAGATCACCTTCTGATCAGCCAGTTCAGAAAAATTGATTTTATAGACATTGTCAACTCTCTTTCCCTTGAACACAATGGATTTGTCTTTCTTGTTGATTACTGTACAGTTGGGTTTTTCAAAAAGCACATCATAACCATTATCACAAAATTGACTTATGCTCAAAAGGTTATGTTCAAGACCATCTACCAACCATACATTATTAATTGAGGTAGAAGAATTACCAATAGTTCCTGTACCTATGATCCTGCCTGACTGGTTGCCTCCAAATTTCACATTTCCTCCCTCTTTCATTGTTAGGCTGAGGAACATGGACTTGTCTCCTGTCATGTGTCTTGAGCAACCGCTGTCTAGGTACCATGATCTTTGCTTTGGCACTGCTCTTAGACATACCTGCATTATTGACATTTTTAGATTTAGGTACCCATTGTTCTATGGGTCCTGGAAGGTTAGTACTTAAGGCTTTACTCTTCACTTCTTGTACCTTGTGCTGTGAGTTGGGTTGCTTCTGATTAGCCATCACCTTAGGTTTTGGTACTTCAGAAGCAGTAACTGTCTTCTTCTGAAACTTAGACTTCAGAACCCCAGATTTTGGTTTCACCAGACTCTGAGGAATAGGTTCTGATCTTTTCAGGATCCTAACCTTTGAAGTTTTGGAATCAGATTTGATCATAGCCTTTGACTTAGAGTTCTTTGGCTTTGAAGTAATCTTAGCCTTAGAACTAGAAGCTTCAGGTTCTGATTGAACAACAGTTTCCAACTCAGCCCCTTCTGGTACAAAGAATGTTTTCAGACCTTCCTTGATGCATTCACAACAAGACTTTAGATTGGTTTTCTCCAGTTTCACTTCTGGAAAGCCAATTTCTCTGCCATTGTTCTTGTAAATGCTATAAATCATAGAAGCCACTCTGCTTCTGTCAATGCCAGATATAATGAAGTCTTCAAGAGCAATTTCATGATTACTTAAAGGTTTTTCATTACACTTTTCTTGTAGCTTCTGACATAAGAACCTGAGCTGGTCTTCATATGTTTTACACATGAAGTCAAAGCCCCTAAGTCCCTGTTCAGAAGCTTTCAGATCCAATAGAGTTGATTTTTGCTGTTGTACCAAATCAGCATATTTTTCTTTTAAATCCTTGAACTCATTGGTTCTTACTTCAAAATGTGTAAGAAGTTCTTTAAGTGACTCAACAAGTTCATCTCTGGGAATTTTGGAATATACCTCATTTTCATCTTCTGAGTCTGAATCTGATCCAGCTTCTGAAGTTGCTGTTGCTACCAACCCAACAGCTACCTTTGCATCTTCATCAGCTTCCTCTTTATCAGATCCAGATTCACTACCCAAATCATCCCAGGTTGCCATTAAACTCTGCTTAATCTGCTTCTTGAGTTTGCTTGGTTTGAAGGTAGACCTCTTTGACTTGTCCTTTGACTTTTCTCTTTGAAGATCAGGGCATTCAGCAATGAAGTGACCTGGCTTCTTACAGTTGAAGCATCCCTTCTGATCTTCTTTCCTTGAGCTTCTGGAGTTACCCCTTCTGGAGAGAAACTTTCTGTTCTTCTTGGCCAGATATTGAAGTCTGTTTGAGAGCATGGCCATTTCAGCAGCATCTGGTTCAGAGTCTGAACTTGACTGTTCTTCCTCTTCAGATTCAACCACTTTGAGAGCTTTTGATGACTTGCCTTTGGATGGAAGAGCTATTGATTTACTCTTCTTAGTAGACTCATGTTCATTAAGACTTAACTCATGAACTTTGAGAGAACTAACAAGATCTTCGACACTTAAAGTGTTTAAATCTTTAGCTTCCTCAATGGCAGTCACTTTTGGTCTCCATCTGGCAGGTAAGCTTCTGAGTATCTTGCTTACATGATCAGAAGCAACATAGCTCTTCTTTAGAATCTGTAGACCAGAAACTAAGGTTTGAAACCTTGAGTACATCTCCTCAATAGTTTCATCATCCTTCATTTTGAATAACTCATACTGATGTACAAGCAGGAGAGCCTTTGCTTCTTTGACCTTCTTGCTCCCTTCATAATTTGAACAGAGAGAAGCAAACATAGCTTTAGCAGTGGATTTGTCACTCATCTTCATGTATTCTGCTTTGGGTATGGCAGTGACAAGAGCTCCTCTGATAATATGATGCTTCTTGTAAAGTTTCCTCAGTTCTGGAGTATGTTTCTTTCTATCCACAGCAGCTCCTTCTTCATCAAGGACTAAACCACCAACGCCGTCTTCCAGAATATCCCACAATTCTTCATCTAGGCTCATGATGTAACTGTAAAAATTGGTCTTCCACCAAGAGAACTCTTCAGCATCTCCATTGAACTTTGGAACTTTTCCAACACTGGTTTTCTTACTATCACTATAATCATGTGAGACATTTTTATAGCTAGTATCACCATCAGGAGGAGGAGTAGTCATGTTTTTCTCAGATCTTTGACTGTTGCACGGTTAAGTGATACACAACAGACCAAGGCTCTAGATACCAATTGAAGGTGAGAAAAAACACAAGAAGGGGGGTTGAATTGTGTTTTGAAAAATTCTTCGTTTCTCTAAATAACTGAATACACTGATCAGAAGCTAAGTGAGACAGCTTCTGAAGTGATGATCAGAATCTAAATGCAGCGGAATAAAACAGAGAGAGAGAAGAAGAACGACACAAAGCAATTATACTGGTTCCTTCCACAATCCGGAAGTAGTCCAGTCCCCCTTGCACTTCCAAGGAGATTTCACTATGAGTAATATCTGATTACAAATGCTCAAGCACACAAGCAAGAGACTTCCAATGCTCAAGCACACAAGCAAGAGACTTCCTTTGCTCAAGAACACAATCAAGAGACTCCCTGCTCAAGCACAACTGCAAGAGACTTCCTAACTAAACAAAATTACACAGAAAATTGTTTAAGGTTGAACACTTGATATACAATCAGAGGTGCTCACAATACAAATCAGATACAGACTCAATGGACTTAAGAATTTCTAAGATATGACTTTGAGACACAGAAATTCTAAGTGAATGCAGAACAATTTCAGCATAGGTTTGGTACTTGTGAAAATCTTGTGAGTCTTTCGTTCAGCGTTCTTGCATTGCCAATTCTCTAGGTCTTCACTCCTTTATATAGAGGTGTGAAAGAGACGTTGTGAAATTGCCAGCACACCAAAGAGTCGTTGTTGAAGCTTGATCTTTCACCAATGATCTTTTGCCTGATTTGGTTGTTGTCCTATGAAGAACAAATTTGAAATCCATTCCTTATCCAAAGGAACATCTATGCAGGCGAGACCGTATTCTGGAGCTGTTTTCTTGTCTTGAAGTGCAGACACAAAACAGAGTAGTGGAGAACGTGGTTGTACAATTCGTACAAAGTACAATGTCAACGCTTTCGTCCAAATTGCAAACACACACCTTCAAACACCTTTGAAATGACCGTTGCAAGCTCCACTAATCCTTTGTTTGTGTTTTCGAATCCAATAGACAGCTTTTGCATTGATGATTCTTCAATTCTTGATTCTTTGCAAATCCAGTTGATATTCAGCTTCTGGTGAAATGGCTTCTGATGAGGCAGCTTCTGATGATGCAGCTTCTGATGATGTAGCTTCTGATGAGATGACTTCTGCAGCTTCTGATGATGTGACTTCTGGACCTCTTGTCTTCAGGAGCACTATTCTTCAGGAGCAGCTTACTTCAGGAGCGCTATTTCTTCAGGAGCAAGTTGCCTTCAGGAGCGTCCAAGCTTCAAATTTTTTGTTGTTTCCATAGCTCTTTATTTGCTCATTCAGAACCAATGATGATGTAACTTTATAATTATGGTCCTGTACACTTGAACAAATATTAGCTAATCCAATTTACAATTTTTAATACCTTGTTATCATCAAAACTCTTTAAGGTTTATTGTTAAACACATTTTGTTCCAACAGTTTAATGACCAGAGGTTACTTTCGTATGATGAAGATCTATGTTGATATGATAATTGTTGAATGGTGATGATGAATGATGTAATAAATGATGTTTGTGAATGACGAGTAATGTTGATGACGTATCTTGTTTAGGGTGATGAGTAAATGATGAAGTGGGTTATGTTGCAAGTAGGAGTTAAAACATTGGGTAAGGTCGGTGGTGATAATAACAATGATAAAGATATTCAGTTAACTAAGGTTTATAAGACGAGAATTCAATATAACAAATAGTGTGGGTACGTGGTGAGTCTAAAAACACATGATATAGTAAAAGGGGTATAAGACGATGATAAAAGGGGATATGAAGTAGGTGCTTTTCCAAGTAACTGATGAGGTTATACATAATATCCTTAAACCAATAATGAGTTTAGGAATACCGTTAAGTGAAAGAGTAAAAGAGCCAAGGTAGTTAAAGAACTTAAGATGAATGTTAGATAGTAGCATATAAGGTGTAAAAATGAATAGAGAATATAGTAGTCTAATGTAGATGATTGTAAACGATGAGGGGTCGTTAAGATGAAATGCAAGTGAAGATAAGGAGTTTTATATTAGGTAATGAAAGATAATAGAAATGATGATAACGATGAATAAAATGGGGATCGATTAGAAGAGGGCATGATTAATAGGAAAGAGGATAAGAGGTAATAGTTATAATGGTTGGCGATAATAATAACGACTAGTATCGAGAGAACGAAACCTTGAATTATAACGTAAGTCTTAGTGAGGAAAGATGTTGAAGTCGGAATTAATGATAAGGTGAGATAGTAACTTTAAATTAGAATGAAGTTAAGATTAGGGGAATGTATGATGAATAGATGACTAGGAACATTAGAACAAAGTAATAAGATATAAAATAGTTTTATTGAGGAGAATAAGTATGAAAGAGTTAATGGCAATGGTGAGGAAGAACCTAGTTATGTAGAGAGGGTAAGCTGTATGTAATGATAATCAATAAGAAAACATCTTGAGACTAGGAATCGGGAAAAAGATATGATATCAGAGATAAAGTTTATAGAGACCCTAGAATAAATGAGAGAATAGAGTGTTCCCATAAAATGAATAAAGAAATAAAATAGAGGGATGTTGATGTAGAAATGAGTCATGCGTAAGGGTTGGACTAATAAAGAGATAAGGTAGTGATATAAACGGTTGATAGAGAGTAATGATGAGGAATCCATAATGTGACGAAGAGTGGTGACAATTGATATTATATATATGTAAGTAAATAAATACGATGAGAAATGATAATGTTTATATTTTAGTGATGATGAGGATGACGATAACTATATTATTATGATGATAAGAGTGATGATGTTTATCTATGATGAAGATGAGAGTGATGTATATAATGATGATGAGAATGATATACAGATAACGACGACGAGAGTGATATATGATGATGATGAGTATGATGATGATTTGTGTGTTTGCATTAGAGTCGTACATTTTAGTGGGAGTCTTGCATTAATGTGTGAATTATTTGAATATGTGTATACTTGTGTTACTTGTTGAATTTATTTCTATGCATTCATATAGAGTCTAAGACTGATGGAGTGCATGAATGATGGAGAAGTCCAATAACATACATCTAGCAAACTATGATGAGGAAAGTCCAGTAACGTAACTCTGGCAAAGTGATGAGTAGGTGTGATACCACATTCATATAGGTCGATAGGAGAGTCCATATGCATATATATGATGATGTTTTGTGCTTGGTGGTTGTAAGTGTGAAAATGACGTATTTTGATATTTATTTAATATGCGTGCTTTTCCCTATTATTATGTTATGACAGGATTACTCACCCCTTATTTTGTTGTGTTGTTTTCTGTATGGTGGCTGTACCTTGAGTACAGATACTCAGGTTGACAAAGAGTAGCTATGGGACATTTTAGAAAGTGGAGATGAGGGGATGCCCTCCGTTTAGTTTTGTTATTAGTAGTTGAATAAGCATGTAGTCGCTACGAGCTCTGATATTGTAACACTTGGGTTAGGGATGACGGTTGAAATTTTAATTGCAGTTTGAGTTGAATCTTGGAAACTTTGTTATTTTCCTATTTATGATTATTGAACGACAAGTATGAATTTATTAATATGATCAGTGAATAATTTTCTTCTTCTCCAGTGGATTTATTTTAAAAGAAAACATTTTATCATTATTTTGTTATATAATGTCGAGTTTTGTAACATCCTTAATATTAAATATATTTTTATTATTTAATAATTATCATTGGGAAATAGGGTGTTACACTCTTACTTGTAAATCTACTCAAAAACTAAAATAAAATAAAAATAGAACAACACCAAAATTTAAATTAACCTAAAACTCATAACTATATCATAAACATACAAACATTTTTACAAAATTAATCAACTTACATCTACTCTAAAAATGAATCATCATATCTTACTTGTAAATCTACTCAAAAACTAAAATTAGAAAATTAGAAAAACAACAAAATTTAAATTAACCTAAAACTAAAATTATAAACAAAAGAAAAACAATAGCATTATGATAACTTACTTGTGATTTTGTTGAATAAATTTGGATGAATTTTGAAAAAGTGAGAGATTGGATGATTTTGGTATAGATTTTGAGAGAGATTTGATAATGGATGAGAGATAAGGGAAGAGTGAGTTCTGCCTGAATTTGTATCAGGATCGCATCGGTAGTTAACTGCCGATGGATGTCGCAACAGTTAACTACTGCCGGTTATTTGTGCATCGGCACTTAACTGCCGTCGGGGCATTTAGGTCTTTTTGTGGTGTTTTTCTTTCTTATATGATGTGTCAACAACAATTTTCTAAATAAATAATACTTGTTGATTTTATCATGAACAGATAAATATGTATGATTCTTTTTACCAAAAAATATGTAGGGGTTTGGTTCGATAAATACTACTTTCATTCTTTATAAATATACTACTTTCATCTATTTTTAATAAGTTAAATTAACCTTTTTTTTTACCAATAAATCTGTAGGGGTTAGGTTCGATAAATACTACTTTCACTATCTAAAAAAAAAAATTACTACTTTCATCCTCACGCTCATGTCTCAAATCAATATCACCAGACCAATTTAAATAGGTTTACTACTTTCATTTTAAAATACAATAGACACCAATTGAAACTCAACAAAAAGCTACAAGTTTTTGGATTCAAACTCAAGTGAAAATGTCCAACCTAATAGTGTCGACATTTCCAGTTAAGTTGGATCTTACAAACTTGTTGAATTCTCTTTCACATGAGGATTTTAAATATTAAAAAAATTAATAATAGTATTAAATCATTTAACACTTGTGTTGTTCTTTCATGTTTAGCCTTCATAATATTAATTTTTTATTTCCTTAAAAAAATATCAATTATTTATTTATTTGGAACCGGGATTTAAGGAATTAGTGTTTGATTCTTGGCAGGTACACTCTAACAATACCCTTATTCCAAAGTTGTCGTCTTGTGCGGAGGGCATGTCTATCTGGAAGAAAACTCATTGTCATAAATTAAAGAATGATATCGAGGATTGTCGCAGACAAATGCAAGAGACACGGCTGCAAGTTTCTGGTGAGGATCAAGTTCGTATGTTCGAACTTAGGAAACGTATGCAACGGTTGTTGTCCCAAGACGATGCCTATTGGCGTCAACGTGCAAAAACTCATTGGTACAAGGATGGTGACAGAAATACGAAGTTTTTTCATGCATCGGCAACAGCCCGGAAAAAGGTAAACCGTATAATCTCTCTTGATGATGATGTAGGTAACAAAATTACTAGTGAACAAGGTCTACGAGATGTAGCAAGACATTATTTTGCAAACATCTTTCAACAACAAGTTAGTGATTTCTCTTCTGTCATTGATGTGATTAATCCGTCTATCTCTGTTACTGATAATGATCTGCTTACGGCACCCTTCACTAAGGCCGAGTTCCGCGATGCTATTTTCTCTATGCATCCGGATAAATGTTCAGGTCCTGATGGCTATAGCCCGGGTTTTTACCAACATTTCTGGAGTTTATGCAGTGATGATATTTTTAAGGAATGTTGTGGTTGGTTAGATACGGGACAATTCCCTCCTGATTTAAATATCACTAATATTGCCCTTATTCCAAAAGGTTCTCTGCAGGTTAGTATGAAAGATTGGCGGCCAATAGCACTGTGCAATGTGTTATATAAAATCATTTCTAAAGTTTTAGCGAACAGGTTGAAGCATGTTTTGTCTCAGTGCATTTCTGATCATCAGTCCGCTTTCCTTCCCGGACGCTCCATTCTTGACAACGCCATGGTAGCTATCGAGGTACTACATTTCATGAAAGCTAAGACACGCGGGGAGGATAGGTATGTTGCTCTAAAACTTGACATTAGCAAAGCCTATGATCGCATGGATTGAAACTATTTAATGGCTGTTTTACAAAAAATGGGTTTTCATCATCGTTGGATTCACTAGATGCGTATGTGTGTTGAGTCCGTAGATTATTCTGTACTTGTTAATGGTGAGCAGGTTGGACCTATTATTCCAGGGCGGGGCCTTCGTCAAGGGGATCCCCTTTCTCCCTATTTGTTTATTATTTGTGCAGAAGGTTTATCTTCGCTTATCAGAGACGCAGAGACAAGAGGTGTTCTCACGGGAACCAAGGTTTGCCGCCAAGCACCTTCTGTCTCCCATCTTTTGTTCGCCGACGATTGTTTTCTTTTTTTCAAAGCTAATGAGGAGCAAGCACTTGCTATGAAAAATATTTTATCCACTTATGAACTAGCTTCGGGTCAAGCGATTAGTTTGCCGAAATCAGAGATCTATTGTAGTCGTAATGTGCCGGATGATCTTAAAACCTCTATTACTAACATTCTTGGTGTTCAAGTTGTTTTAGGTACAGGTAAATACCTGGGTCTACCTTCTATGATTGGTCGAGACCGTAAGGCTACATTTGCGTATATTAAGGATCGTGTTTGGCAGAAAATTAATTCCTGGAGTGGTAAGTGTCTATCAAAAGCAGGTCGTGAGGTAATGATAAAATCTGTTTTGCAGGCTATCCCCACTTATGTCATGAGCATTTTTCAGCTGCCCACTACTTTGATTGACTCCATAGAAAAAATGATGAACGCCTTTTGGTGGGGAAATGGTAAACCGACGCAACGAGGGATTCATTGGATGAATTGGGAGAAGTTGTCAGCACCAAAAATTCATGGAGGCATGGGTTTCAAGGACCTTTCTGCTTTTAATCTAGCTATGTTGGGGAAGCAGGGATGGAAACTCATCACAGAACCGAATTCTCTGGTTTCTAGAATTTTTAAAGCTAGATATTTCCCCGATGGATCTTATCTCACGGCTACAGTTGGACATAATCCGAGCTATGTCTGGCGCAGTCTCATGCGTGCTAGATTCATAGTACGTGGAGGAACAAGATGGAGCATAGGCTCGGGTGCGACTATTTCCATTCTCAACGAACCTTGGTTGTCCAATGGGGAGTTCATCAGCAGTGATATTTCAGGTGCTCACTATGTTCATAATTTTACCGTTAATAGTCTGATGAATTTATATGATAAAAGCTGGAATGAACAGGTGGTTAGACAGGTGTTTAGTGCGGATATTGCGCACAAAATACTTCACACGCCACTAATATCTCAGGTTGAGGACGACAGACTGATTTGGAAAGCGGAAAGGCATGGTCGGTATTCTGTACGTAGTGCTTACAGACTGTGTGTTACGGAGTTAATTGATTCCTCTTACCTATGGCGCCCGGGGTACTGGTCTGGTATTTGGAACCTTAAGGTTCCACCAAAGGTTAAGAACTTAATTTGGCGCATGTGTCGTGGGTGTTTACCGACTCGGGTCCGTTTGTTAGATAAGGGTGTTGTTTGTCCTACTAACTGTGCTAGTTGTGACTCTACTCACAAGGATCTTTTGCATGTTTTTTTCGATTGTTCTTTTGCTATTCAGGTGTGGAACAGGTCTGGCCTATGGAGCTCGATACAACACGCCCTCTCTGATAATGCTTCAGTTACAGAGGCTATTTTCTCTTTGTTAGAGAACTTGTCTGCTGAGTTATCTCAACGGCTGGCTGCAGTTATTTGGAGCCTTTGGAAACACCGTAATCTTAGAGTCTGGGACAATGTCACAGAAACAAGTGCTGTGGTTGTCGAGCGTGCTAGGAACATGGTTACAGATTGGCAATTAGCGAATGCTCCTGCTATCCTTGCCTCTCATTCGCCCTCTCAGCATGCAATGGCTGTAGATACGGGGCCATCCACCTCACACCAACGTGACGACACCTTGTGGCAGCCCCCTATGTTAGGCAGATATAAAGTTAACATCGACGCGGCGTTCTCTTCTCATCGCAATCGTACAGGTATTGGTGTCTGTGTTCGCGATTTAGAAGGTACTTTTGTTCTAGCTAAAACTATTACATACCCTTGCACTGTTTCAGTAGATGTGGGTGAAGCTTTAGGGCTGCACGCTGCGCTACAATGGTTGAGTGATATGCAGTTTGATAATGTGGACTTTGCTACCGACTCTAAAATAACAGTTGATGCCTTCCTTTCTACTAGAAACGACCTGTCTGAATTTGGATGCATTATCTCTTCCTGTCGTTCGTTATTTCGCAATTTATTTTATAACTCTAGGGTGGAGTTTGTTAGGCGACAAGCCAACGCGGTGGCCCATACTCTTGCACGAGAGGCCACGTGTTCAGCTAGTTCCGCCATTTATTATGATATACCCACTTGTATTGAAACTACTATTATCAATGAAATGCCATAAGCACGTTTCCCTCAAAAAAAAAAGAAGTATTAATCACGAATACTTTGATATAAAAACAATTAATATTGTTGGAAATTTGAAGCATCATATAAATAGTGGAAAATATTCTAAAATTTTCAAGAGGATGATTCTCTATTTATATTGTTAGTATTTCATTGTTAACTTATTATTATAATTCCAAATCTGGTTGGACTTTTCCCAGACTTCCAAACAAACAAAAAATTGTCCTAATTCCAACGTTCGACATGTTCTACATCAGTGAAAGTGTGAAGATTTGTTATGATTTATATTCCAAAACACTTAAACCTTAAACTTTTACAATATTTTTTATTTTTAAAAAAATTGGAATCATTTTTTATGTTAAGAGTCTCACATTGGATACGAGATGGTCTGACAATGTGTTTATAAGTGAGGACAATCTTTACCTATCCAATGTGGGACTCTTAACACTGGAAATTTCACTTATTGTTTCATAAATTAACTTCATCATCATCATAATCAAAACAGAGAAAATGCAGAAGCTTAAGAAAGAAAAAAGAGAGAAAATCAGAGAAATTGACTGATTCATAGAAATTGACTGATTCTAAATAACCGTAACATGAGATTTGCTACTCTAAGTATGATACACAATAGCAATGGTGAAGCTACAAAGTGATGGAAGCTTGTGAAGCAAGTTAACTTGCATAGCAAGTTAACTATACAATGCTAGTGTATTAGTAGTTTAACACCCCCTCTCAAGCTTAGCATGATGCAATCGAGCATGTTAACCTTGGATATGAAAGAATGAAAATTCTTAGGTGGCAGTAGTTTAGTAAAAAAAATCTGCAAGTTGGGACTGTGATTTGACAGGAAGTAGGTTGAAGAGGCCTTGTTGTAATTTCTCTATAACAAAATGGCAATCAATTTTCAAGTGTTTTGTTCTCTCATGGAACACATGATTAGCTGCAATGTGTATGACACTCTGATTATCACAGTAGAGTACTGGTGGTTTGGTGCGTTTTACTCCCAAATCTTGCAATAAGTAAAAAAGCCACTGCAATTCACAACTAGCAAAGGATAATGTTCTATATTCTACAAAAATAGGAAATAAAAGAACACAACACTTACTCTCCAATTCTTCCTCCCGGGCCAACAAACTCCTTCACCTTTTCCTAGCCTCACCTCCCTCTCCCCATTGTAACAAAAACATATATGCCACGGTTGCCAATTTGTTATTAGAAAGATCATAAAGACGACTGAATCTATCCTTCAGAATACCTCCCTCTAACCAAGGATCCCACCAAAATAAAGTTCCTACTCCATTTCCCACTTCTCCCTGTAAGTGATCGGTAAACCAACTACCTTTCATGCACCACTCTTAATGCTAAGATATTTTCCTAGATTAGGCACTCACCACCATGCCCCCCCCCCCCCCCACACACACACACACACACACACACACACAAAAAAAAAAAACGATTTAAAATATATTCAAAGAAAATAATGTACCTGCAGGAGCCTTGAAGAAGGAAAGGAAGTAGACCGGGAGAAAGGACTTACCAGACTTCAGAAGAACCAAATGGTCATCCAAAGAAAGATTGTGACTTTTCCATCCTGGCAATCTAGAACTAACCCTATCAATCAAAGGTATCCAAAAATTTAGTTTCTGGGAGTCACCACCAATAGGAAGACCCAAATAAGAGAAGGGAACATAACCAATTTTGCAATTAAGAATTTAGAAGCCTCATTAAACCAGGAGTCTGACACATTAAAACCAACAAGCATACTTTTATGAAAATTGACCTTAAGGTCTGAGGTCACCTCAAAAAGAATGAGTAAGGCCTTTAAAGAACAAATATTTTCCCAAATTTTGTTTCCTACTAGCAGTGTATCATCAGCGAATTACAAGTGAATAATACAGAGATTATCAGTTCGACCCACCTTGTAGCCTAAGAATAAATCAGCACTGACAAGAGCATTCATCATGAAATGAAGGACTTCCACCGCGATTAAGAAGAGAAACAGTGAGAGCGAGTCATGTAACGCCCTACTTATATTAAAGCGATAAAACACGCGAATAATACAAATATTCAAGAAATAGACTTTACGTCTCCAACAGATCTCAAAACAACATGCATATATAAACCTTCTAAAAAGTCACAACGGATATATAATATACATCTCCAAGTATACATGTCATAATCTCATAAATAAGTCACCAACAAAAATCCTCAAAACCTGACATATGGGTGAAATCTCAACAACATAAATCAATCCAGAATAACATAAGACTGACATCCTAATCAAAGCCTAATCTAAGACTCTAAACAGGTAAACAGAGGAAGCTCCCGCTATCCTCGAGCAACTCACCAAGCAAGCTAAAAGATCATCCTTGCACGCCGTCTACCCATTCATACAAACAGGTAGGCGGTCAAAGGCCACTGGGGGTTAGCTTCAAATCATCATAATCAAGATATAATCAAACATAAGCATTCAAGGATTTCATGCATGACACATATACATACACAACATTCCTAGAATACTACTATCACACACATATATTTCCAGTTCAACATCAAATATGTTATCAAACCTCTGTCATAGCATAGCAAGTATATTCAATCTCTAATCAAGTCATCGACATATACTCATCATTTATCAACGTCAATCAATGAAATGATTACTCACATTATTCCTCATTTAGCCTAATCAACTCAACAATTACAATTTATCATGTCAAAGTATACGCAAGAAAGTCATCGTCACGAAAAGATCATAAAATCATATTCATATAAGTCACGCTTCATTATTTTCACCAAAATAAACATCAACAAATACACATCTTCACATGTTCACCAAATATCACCAATGCAGATAATTCACCAAGGTTCACCAAATACATACTCAAATATGACGCATTTAACAACTTCACCAAATGTATGTAATGCGCCTAGACCCGACTCTATATGCATGTGGTACCAATCACCAACAAGGTCGTCACCTTTGATGCAACAAAAACATCATATCACCAACATTTGAATTCAAAGTATTCGATCCCCTCAACTGGATATAAATACCCGTCAACTTATGATGCATGAACATATGACACACTATGCACATGTTCAACAACAAAATCACCAACATCATCACCATTGGATATATATAAATATCCTAAATCACCTTCATTTTGCAAATATGCATTCACCATCAATAACACCAACATTTAACATATATGCATTCACCAACAATATCACCATCATTTAACATATATGCATTCACCAACAAGATCACCATCAATTAACATATACGCATTCACCACCAACAATATCACCATCAATTAACATATATGCATTCACCAACATCAACTACATCATACAATTCAACAACTTCATACAATTTATCACAATCCAAGTAAAGGAGAAAATACATCACTATGATAAACATCATATTCAACACGTATCAATCATTCACATATCTTCATATAATCATATCAAACTATCCACAAAAGATTTGCAAGGTATTCGGTCTTAAAGATCATTTTCGACAAGGTTCGTCTATCGTTTTACAACTTTAAGACAATTGAGACAATTGAACCAAAACCAAGTAAACAAACTCTAGTGCCTCAACTATGTATACACTTAAATCACAATTGTTTGCAGTTGCATATACATGTGTGCTTCATCGGCCAATTGTGACTAAAACGCCAATTCGACAATTTTCAGCTCAAAATAAAGTTAACTATACACAAATGAAAACCAATTGTAAACCAAGGTAGAATCAAGCTGTGACATGCTTAGAAGCTTATTTATACATTGATTGAATATGGTTAGGTGTTTGGAATCCATTGGCATGCTTAAAAGTACACAAAAACACGGAAAAACGAGGTTTGGGGGTTCTGCTGAACTGACACGGTCGTGTCATCACTTACAGCAAACCCTGACACGGTCGTGTCACCTCACCAGTACAGCAAAATGCATTTTTATGTTTTCGCGCACAAAATCATGTTTTTGAATCCGATTTCGATTCTGTTTTCGCCAATGCATCCCTAACAGTTAGACCATACAAACTACACTTGAAAACTTGACATTTCAACATCAAAATAACTTAATCAACCTCATACCAAAATGACTTTTACTTAAGAACCCAATTTTTACAAAAGTTGCAAAATCAAGACAACTCAATCACAACAACACTTTCACCAATACCCAAAGCATAAATTGATGAGAGCATCGTCACACAACAACAACTACATCATATAATTATGATTTCACCATAATTCAACAACCACAACATCATTTTTCATGAAATTGAGCAAAAGTCAACAAAGTTTCATATAACCAGAATTCAAGTATGTAAAATCAACAACAACAACATGTTTAGCAACAATTTCAAATACCCAAAATTAATGTCAAAGTAGGAACACGAAAATCACCATTTAAATTCACAATAATCACTTTTCACAATTAAGCACTTATTAATCATATTCATATAAGTCACACTTCATTATTTTCACCAAAATAAACATCAACAAATACACATCTTCACATGTTCACCAAATATCACCAATGCAGATAATTCACCAAGTTTCACCAAACACATAATCAAATATGACGCATTTAACAACTTCACCAAATGTATGTAATGCGCCTAGACCCGACTCTATATGCATGTGGTACCAATCACCAACAAGGTCGTCACCTTTGATGCAACAAAAACATCATATCACCAACATTTGAATACAAAGTATTTGATCCCCTCAACTGGATATAAATATCCGACAACTTATGATGCATGAACATATGACACACTATGCACATGTTCAACAACAAAATCACCAACATCATCACCATTGGATATATATAAATATCCTAAATCACCTTCATTTTGCAAATATGCATTCACCATCAATAACACCAACATTTAACATATATGCATTCACCAACAATATCACTATCAATTAACATATATGCATTCACCACCAACAATATCACCATCAATTAACATATATGCATTCACCAACATCAACTACATCATACAATTCAACAACTTCATACAATTTATTACAATCCAAGTAAAGGAGAAAATACATCACTATGATAAACATCATATTCAACACCTATCAATCATTCACATATCTTCATATAATCATATCAAACTATCCACAAAAGATTTGCAAAGTATTCGGTCTTAAAGATCATTTTCGACAAGGTTCGTCTATAGTTTTACAACTTTAAGACAATTGAGACAATTGAACCAAAACCAAGTAAACAAACTCTAGTGCCTCAACTATGTATACACTTAAATCACAATTGTTTGCAGTTGCATATACATGTGTGCTTCACCGGCCAATTGTGACTAAAACGCCAATTCGACAATTTTCGTCTCACAACAAAGTTAACTATACACAAATGAAAACCAATTGTAAACCAAGGTGGAATCAAGCTATGACATGCTTAGAAGCTTATTTATACATTGATTGAATAGGGTTAGGTGTTTGGAATCCATTGGCATGCTTAAAAGTACACAAAAACACGAAAAAAACGAGGTTTGGGGGTTCTGCAGAACTGACACGATCGTGTCATCAGGACACACGGTCGTGTCACCCCTTACAGGAGACCCTGACACGGTCGTGTCACCTAGACACACGGTCGTGTCACATCACCTATACAGCAAAATGCATTTTTACGTTTTCGCGCATAAAATCTTGTTTTCGAATCCGATTTCAATTCCGTTTTCGCCAATGCATCCCTAACACTTAGACCATACAAACTACACTTGAAAACTTGACATTTAAACATCAAAATAACTTAATCGACCTCATCCTAAAATGACTTTTACTTAAGAACCCAATTTTTACAAAAGTTGCAAAATCAAGAAAACTCAATCACAACAACACTTTCATCAATACCCAAAGCATAAATTGATGAGAGCATCGTCACACAACAACAACTACATCATATAATCATGATCTCACCATCATTCAACAACCACAACATCATTTTTCATCAAATTGAGCAAAAATCAACAAAGTTTCATATAACCACAATTCAAGTATGTAAAATCAACAACAACAACAACATGTTTAGCATCAATTTCATATACCCAAAATTAGTGTCAAAGTAGGAACACGAAAATCACCATTAAAATTCACAATAATCACTTTCCACAATTAAGCACTTATTAATTTAAGTAGAAAAAGAGATTATAACTTAAGATTATGAATGAACATTATCCCCCTTACCTCAATTGAGCATAAACCTAGCCTTAGCTTCACTTTAGCTCCTTGAATCTCTACCCCCTTCTTGATCTTCAAGCTCTTATCTTCTAACCCTTTTTCTCTTCCTCCAACTCTTTCTCTCTCTCTACCTCTCTCAAAAGTTATGAATTGAATGTGAAACCCTATTTTCTCTAAAGACTAGAGTTTATATAGACACCACACTAATGGGCTTAACCCACAAAATGTCTTAATGGGCTCAAAGCTCTTATTAACTAACTCACAAAGTTTCAACTCACCTACGGTTAAAAATAACGAATAGTTATCGGCTCTTACCTAATTACCACAACACACCAGTAACTTAGTAAAAATAATGGTTCCCACTTGAAACACTAGAAATAATCCTCATAGTGAAATTACTTGTTTACCCCTGCTCACACAATGACCAAAATACCCTTCTAACACGGAATTCTAATAATCTCAACCAAAATACACATAGAGGCAATTAATCACATGCGAGCACATATAAACACATATAAAACAATTAAAATAAATCTAACGAAAATCGGGCTGTTACAAGTCACCTTGACGAAGCCCTTGTTCAAAATGGAATTTGTCGGTTGGGCATCCATTAACAAGCACAGATGTAGATGTTTTAGTGACATATTCCATGATCCATTTACGCCATAAAATTGGAAAATTCATTTTTTTCATAACATCATTGAGGTAGCGCCAGTCAACGGAATCAAAAGCCTTTTCAAAGTCTATTTTAAAAATTAACAGCTTTTTTTTCAAATGAAGAGCCTCATCAACCATCTCATTAGCAATTAAGATACCATCTAAAATATGCCGACCATGAACAAAATCAGACTGGGACTCTGAGATGACGCTTCCAATAACACGACTAAGTCTATTCGATAAAACCTTGGCCAACACCTTATACATACAACCAATCAAAGAAATGGGTCCGAATTATGACAACAGTTGAGGGCATTCCACCTTAGTAATATGAGTGATGAAAGTGATGTTAATGCCCTTAGATAACTTTCCGCTACGTTGAAATTTGAAGATGAAGTCATCTTTAAGCTCCCCTCAATAATCCTTTATAAAACCGAAATTAATATCGTCAGGCCCCAAGATTTTGTAACTAACGCAGTCCCAGACCACTCATTTCACTTCTTAAATAGAAAAAGGTGTTGTTAAAGCTCCACCCTGCTCCTGAGTGAGAGTTTTGAAGAAAGATTCTCTAGACTAGGCCTATCCTTGTTTTAAGCACGAAAATGAGTAGCAAAGTGATTGAAAACTGTGTTTTTTTATATCTGACACACCCTAAATCTGGGACCCATTGACTGATAAAGAGACAATCGAATTTAGTAATCTTCTAGATGATATGATACCTTGGAAAATTTTGGAGTTAGCATTACCCTCTTTCAGCCAACTGATTCAAGATTTCTGTCGTTGAATGTTGGTGTGAAGTTTAGATAAAGAGAACAAATTTTATGATAAAGAGTGAAGTTCCTCAATTTATTCTATCTCAATAGTAGTATCCTCTCCTTGAGAATCAAGAAATGCTATATTAGCTTGGATGTCACTGATTCGAGCATTCATAATTTGTTTTTAGCCCAAGTTAGGTGGAAACTTTCCCTATAAATACAGTCTTCCTCATTCATAATTTCTCGTTCATAACTGGAGCAGTTCAAGAGGAAGGCGGTTCTAGGAGCTTCATGGGGAGTTATATATGCTCCTTATCTTTTCTAGGGTTTATTTTTATCTTTTATCATGTGTAACTAGATATTTATAAGTTATGGTTCTAAAATGCACCTCTAATTGTTTTGTTGGATAATTATTTAATTTAATATCGTTTATTTAAGTATATTTTCTGTTCGCTATTAAGTTTTATTAGGATTAGTTTATTCTTGCGAGATGCAACCTTAAATTAGGTACTTAGGTTGTGACAAGGCCTAATATTGATGTTACTATTTGGATACTTATATCTTGATATTTATATCCTTACACTAATATCTATCTATCTAGGAAGTAAGTGAGTAGTAACTAGACGAAAGATACCAAAAGCGAGTTATTAATTAGGGAAACAAGCACCAAGGGGAGTGAAACTAGTGAGACCATTATCCTCGACCTCTTTGTAAGGTAGATGTTGATAGGGCTGCCCGTTTGTAGAACTACGAAGGGGAGAAGGATAGTGTGTTATAAGTGTCCTAAGATTCATAGATGGGAAGACCTTCGGGAACATTGGCCTTCATTGCCTTTGGAAACATAGAAACACCAATTTATGTTTATGTTTCAATTACCTTTGAATTAGCAAGACCCCACACGTAAGGATCACCGTGCAATTAGAAAGTGCAGTTAGCCATCAGAGGGATAAACCTAGATCAACTGAGATAGTATAGACCGATACACTTAAGGATCACCATGTGATCAGCAGGTGCAACTTGACAACCGACTAAGTTAGAACGTTCCAACGACCTCTTCACTTGTATAGTCTAATTAAGATAACTAAACACGGCATGAATGTTATTTAAATCCAACAAAATAAATAGGGGGATTCAAAGAATCCTAACGTTGCTTACTTTTATACAACCAAACCAGGTAACTTGCTCTGTTGCAAACAGATAAAATTGGAATTTCTAACCCTTTACTCTTTTATTTTATATCATCAACTTAAAATAAGTAACGTGAATTATTTTGACGAAACAACAATCCATGTGGATACGATACTTTACTTGTCACTTTATTACTTGGTAAAAGATTTGGTACACTTGCCTAATCCGATCATCACAACCCTAGATTAGGTACTTTGGTTGTGACAGGGCCTAATATTGATGATTATATCTTGATATTTATATCTACCTATCTAGGAAGTTAGTAATTAATAACTAAACTAAAGATACCGAAAGTGAATTGGCCCTAGTAGTAAGTACTTAGGAGGCGACATTACTAATAAGGAGAAAAATCTGTTAAACCTAGGATATAACTAGATATTAATTAGGGAAATAAGTGACTCTGGGGAGTGAAACGATCCTAGTAGAACCATTCTCCTCGACCCCCTTGGTAAGGTAGACACTGATAGGGCTGTTCGTTTATAGAACTACCAAGAGGTTCAGGAAGTCCGTCAGGAGCATTGGCTTTCATTGCCAAAGATTCATATATGGGAAGACCTCCAGGAACATTGGATTTCATTGCCTTTGAAAATATAGGAACGCCAATTTAAGTCTATGTTTCGATTACCTTTGAATTAGTAAGTTCCCGCGCGTAAGGATCATCGTGTGATCAGCAAGTGCAGCTTGACAATCGACTACGTTAGTACGTCCCAACAACATTGATGACATCTTGTCATTACGTAATTTATATGTATTTTTATCACAAAATGAGTTCACAAGAAGACTTATGCAGCAAAAAGAGCAGAAAAACTGAAGAAAATGCAAAGAAAGAAAACGTGTCACGATTTGGTACAAACGTGACACGATTTGGGAAGCATCAGAAGTTTTGGTTCGACATTCAAGAACGTGTCACGATTGGTAAAACGTGACACGATTTGGTGAAACCCTAATTCAGTTTCTTGCTCTAGAAGGTAAAAACGTGTCACGATTCACTTAAAACGTGACACGATTTGGGCGATATTCTATGCCTATTTAAGCTGAAGTCTATTTCAAAAACAAGGGTTACGAATTCCAGAGAGCAAAGTACAATTTTGTGACTGCAAGGAAGCCAACGAGGACGATTTCTTCATCTTTCAACCACTTTGTGTATGTTTTAATACCTCTAATGATTATGTTATTTGTAAACACTATTATGAGTAGCTAAATCCATTAGAGGTTAGGTCTGAGATGATTCTTTGTAACCCTAATTGATACCTTATGTTGTGAAACTCTATTTATTGTGAATGATATTCTAGTTTTTATTCAATTCAATTGTTCTTAATGCTTTTTATATCCTGATCAAATATAAACATGATTTAGTGAGAATGAATGACTACTAACCATAGCTTTCTACTTAGACCTATTGAACTGTTCTAATTAACATGGTTAGTCTAGGAATGGATAATCGTTTATTAGTGATATTAGGTTAACGTGCTTTAAACCTTCAAAGATTATTAGACCACCTAAGGAATTAGGGGCTGTAGTTTGAGAAGAGGGTCCTAACTCAAGGGATTGATTAGGACTATTTTGTTAACTATTGTGGGACTAGAAAATCATTCATACGAATAGGAGCAACATACCAATTAGGGAAACATCGATGATTCGAAAGACCTAAACTCATCTCTCTCTTATTCTTAAAAACCAATTTTATTTTCAGCAATTATTTTTATTGAAACCAAATCAATCTACTGCCTAGTGGTAAATCAAAACAACTTTTACACATCCTAAAATACAACGTAGTTGAATTATTGAGATTAAAAACAGTCCTCGTGGGATCGATATTTTACTACTTCGATAGTATTTGGTGCACTTGCCAAACGTCTATCAGGCATCATCACTTGTATAGTCTACTTAAGATAACTAAACGCGACATGAATGTGATTTAATTCCAACAAAATAGATAGGGGGATTCAAAGAGTTGATGACAGGTCATCTTACGTTATTCTTAGCATGTTTTTCAGTTTATTTTAGTTGGAAATATCACCAAAAAGGAGGAGTATTAGAATGATTGCCTATGATGTCGTGACTTTTGTAATGTTTTCTATATTTGAGTCTGTAATTCTAGTTTTCCCGAAACATAGCAATTTTAGGGGATTTTTGAAGTAATTCACGAAGAAATCATGCAAATCGGCAAATCAAGAACAACTGAAGAATTGTCATGACTTTGGGAAGACAAAAATGAAGATTCAAGAGGCTTCCGGAGACTTTACATAGGAAGGAATTTTGTTTCCAAGTTCCGGGGCAAGTTATTTGAAGACGAAGACCTAAAAACGACGAAGATCAAAGAATTTGGGCTTGGAAGCACAAGAGCATATGCCTAGGGCATGGAATTGATTTACCATGCGCCTAGGGCATGCAAAATGCGCCTAGGGCATTCTAAAGAGGCATATGCACCTCAGGCATATGCCATGTGCCCCAAGCATCTCAAAATGCAGGGGCGCAATCGTCATTTTATTCGTTTTTCTGGGATTAGTCCAAACCCAGTTAGAAATCTCCACTATAAATAGTAGCCTTCCTAATTTAGAATTTCTTGTTCATAATTGTAGCAGTTCAAGAGGAAGGCGACTTTGGAGCTTAGGAGAGAGAATCTATCTTCTCCTTGATTTTCTAGGGTATGTTTTATCTTTAGTAATTTGTCTTTAGTTACCATATGTAACTAAATCTTTTTAGGTTAGAGTTCTAAGATGAACCTCTGTATATTTTGGTTGGATATTTATTTATTTATTTATTTAATATGTCATTTATTTTATTTATTCTTTTGTTCGCTATTTAGTTTTATTAGGATACAGTTTTTATTTATGTGAGAGGTGCAACCCTAGATTAGGTGCTTAGGTTGTGACCTGGCCTAAAATTGTTATCACTAACTGGATGCTTATATCTTCATATTTATATCCCTTTACTGATAACTATCTGTCTAGAAAGTAAGTAGTTATTAATTAGCTAAAGATGACATAGGAATTGTTGACCCTAGGTATAGGTACTTATTGTTAAATCCCATTGGGTCAGTTGGTGCCTTATCCATTTAGGAGCATCCCAAAGGTTTCATCATTTGTATAGTCTACCTAAGATAAATAAACGCGACATATCTTTTACTTATTATCCAGCAATGAATATACAGAGGGGATTCGAAGAATCCTAACCGCTACTTACTTTTCTGCAACGAAAACAGGTAAACTTGCTCTGTTACAAACAGATAAAAATTGCAAGTCTCTTAAACCCTTAACTTTTATTATCGTCAACTTAAATAAAAATAAGTAACGCGTATTGTTTGGATGAAAGGACAATCCTTGTGGATACGGTACTTTATTTATCACTTTCTTACTTGGTAAATGATTGGTACACTTGCCATAATTGCAATTGCATTGATTCCGACCATCAAGAGTCCTAACCGCTACTTACTTTTCTGCAACCAAACAAGTAACTTGCCATGTTGCAAACATATAAAATCGCAATCTCTAACCCGTACCTCTTTTATTTTTATGTCAAAACAAAATAAGTAACACGAATTGTTTGGAGGAAACAACAATCCCTATGGATACGATACACTACTTACAGTTTATTACTTGGTAAACGATTTGGTACACTTGCCTAATCCGACCATTACAATCTAAGCCTATAAAGGAATTCGATAAAGTCGCATCCACACACCTCTTTCATATTTAAGATCATCATTCTTTGATCAAAGATGAATCCCTGAGAAGAAAAATTAAAAACTTGGAAGCTTCAGTAGTAACAAACATGATATCGTCCTTTCTGGAACAAGTCAGAAACAAATTATCACCACTCATAGGTATTAATCTTACATTCTCAAAACATGCGTCTCTGATTTTGTTAATTTTTTTTTTTGGACTATATGAATATACTCTTATATGCCCTGGAGAGGACAAGAGAATGAAGAATCCTGCCTTGAAGCTCTGATGCTTGACCCTTGCTTTGGCCGTCAATATTTCTGAATAAATAATAATGTGTGCAAGGGTCTCTATTTATAATATATGATTACTTAGGGTTTAAGAGAAGAAAACTGGGCTTTTTGAACCGATTCAGCTTGGAAAACAAGCCAAAACCAATTTTGGCCGCGTCTGAGTAACGACAGTAACAATTTTTCTTTTGATAGAATGACATACAAAGTGGAACGGAGTGAGTAATTCCTATTAAGTAAAATAGATTTATAAATATTTTTATAAAAAATTAAACATACATGTATGTTTTTGTCATTTTATATTTATCAGTCAGTTCATAATCTAATTTTATCAAACACTTTAATTTAAATCAGCTAACTTTTTAGCTATAAGCTATAAGTTAGCTTATAACCTAGTTTTACCAAACAGACCAAAAATAGCTCTTTAAAAACATATGAAATGACTTAATATCATTTACAAAATAACAAAGTCTATTTTCTTTTTCTCGAATAGTTTCTTGTTAACCATTAGTGTTTACGAAGAAGTGAGGAATCTCATATTCAAACCTCAACTCATACGTATCAATGTCAAATTAGGATCATCTTCATTTATCAAAATAAATGGAGGATTTCATATCAAGACACAAAATATAGATGATGGGTCATTAATATTTGCAAAATAACAAAGAATATTTTCTTTTTATCAAATAGTTTCTTGTAAATGTTTACGAAGAAGTGAAGAATCTCATATTCGAACCTCAACTCATACATATCAATGTCAGCCTGTCAGGTTAGGATCATCTTCATTTATCAAAATAAATGGAGGATTTTCTATAAAGACACAAAATATATATAATGGGTCATTAATATTCATAAAATAACAAAGTCTATTTTGTTTTTATCAAATAGTTTCTTGTAAGTGTTTATGAAGAAGTGAGGAATCTCATATTACAACCTCAACTCATACATATCAACTTTGGGTTAGGATCCTCTTCATTTATCAAAATAAATTGATGATTTCATATAAAATCACAAAATATACATGATGGATCCTAATAGGGGTGTTCGCGGATTGGATTGGTTCGGTTTTGGAAGAAAAATCATCTAATCCAATCTCTTAGGTTTTGTTATTTGTTCATTAAATTGGTTTGGTTTTAAAATCAAATTGAATCCAATGCGATC